>NW_006442107.1:5177759-5207291 GCF_000325575.1 Pteropus alecto
ATCACTTTAGAGGACAGAGCACGACTGAAAATAATTCTGAGTGTGTCTGTTTGGAGTGGAGCAGGGGTGGGGGCGTATTGCAGAGGCAGTGTTATAATGTCCAGATAGGGGCTTCTGTGGCCTACAGGGAGGCTGGGAGGTCTTCATGGGTAGCCGACAGTTAGGTCCAGGCAGTAGGTGAGGTGTGAGCTCAGTGCCTCCGATGTCCTCTTCCCTTTTGTCAGTGTGTTGTCCACCTTGTAGGGGGAGCCATTCCAGAGATCCCACCTGGACCCATAGAATAGGAGTGTCCTCCGTTTGGAAGATTTGGAGAGAGTGGCTTCTTCTACAGATGGATGGGGTGGGTCAGTGCTCTCTTCGGCTCTGCCACCACCTTGATGGGTGTAATCTCACCTTCTCCTCTGTGTGGTCAGTTTATAAAGGCAGCTCCAGCTTGGCATGGGAGGACACTCACCGCTGTGCCTGGGACAAGAGGATTCGTGTCTAATTCAGAATGCAAGTATCGGGGAGCTGGTGGTTCAGGTCAGATTTCCAAACCAGCTTTGCCAGGAACGCTGTTGTTTTGGACTCACACTGTCTGACTCTCTTGTCTTATTTCTCAGTTGATGCAGAAATTGAAGGGAAGAAGAGGATGTTTCTTATTGACTCCCTGACTTTGCTGTGTCTTCTTAGGTTCTAACACCCTCTGGCTCCCCACCGAGTGGCTTCTCGCGTCTTCCCTCATTGAGTACCTCCTAGGGCCACAAGTCTTTTTATACCCTCAAAACCCAGCCCTGCATCACCCCTATCCTGGACCCTAAACTCAGAGTTCAGCTGATAAAGTGAGTTCAGGTTCAGCCCTTTACTGGGCAATGGGCAGGGAGAAGAGAAGCCCAAGATGCTGACCCAGCTCTTGACAGCTTATGGTCTGGCTGGGAGGCAGACTTTTGCAACCTGAACAGTAATTTATATTGCCCCCACACTTACAAACTCTCCTCAGCTTACTGAGCACTTTCGATGCCTCTCTTGCAGCTGGGTGGTGGGGAGGCAGGAGCTGGGACTGGAGCTGATATTCTATTCAGGGTGAGCGTCCATGGCTCTACCTCCAACCTGCTGTGTGGCTGTGAGCAGTAGATTTAATATTCAGCTTACCTAAGCCTCATTTTTTTTTGTCCTTTTAATATTCTAGTGAAGATGATTCACAGAATTGCTGTGTCACATAGTAGACATTTATAAATGTTCATTTCCTTCCCTTCACCTCTCTTTTCTAAATGCCCATGAAAAGTGACATGGCCGCTGTGTGACTCAGTTTCCATCTCTATAAATTGGCATTAATGAGATAAAGCAAAGTTCACTGTAATGGTCATGGTTTTATGAAGATGGAAGAGTAGAATCATGCACTGCAATACACAGGTGAAGTTGGCTCATCCAAGGCCACAGGGCCAACGGGGCTGGAGCTGGGGCTCAACCCCAGACACCTTGACTGCATTCTACTCTTTCACCTTTGGTTCCATCCTGATGCTAGCTATGGGGTCCAAGAAAGGATGCCTGGATAGCCTGGCACCGAGAGCACTTGGCTCAGGACCGAGCTCCACCTTGCTTTCGGCTGGGCGCCCACACTCCTTGGCTGGTGCTCCTGACTCTGGCTTCCTCATCTCTTTGCCACTCAGCCTCTAGACTTGCTGCTGCCTGACCTGTTGGAATTGATCTTTTCCACTGGGACCTAACTCTGCCTGCTTCTTTCTGCAGGTCCTGGAGACCTGCGGTCCACACACCCTGTGCTGACTGCCAGTCCTCTGGCCCCTCCATCACTCCTTCCTTTCTTCTTCCCACATGCCAGTCTCGATATTGTTAAATTCTTGGCATAAAGCTCTTGGTGCATCTTTCTTCACTGTAGACTTTCCTGTTCTTCTTTGTCACTGTAGAGAAAGGGTGACTCCTTCAGTTGCTGGTTTGAAATTCTTTTAGGGCCTGAAGTGCAGCCTTTACTGTCTTGTCTTTTCTGCTACCATTTCCCACTGTGACACCGGGCCATTTGCAGAGGGAGTATAGGAGCAGAGGAGGAAAGAAAATGAGCCGGGGTTGAAAGTCTAGCCAGCATGTTGGCCTCTTCTGTAGACAAGCTTGTAGTTGGATAATCTGAAATGTGAACAATTTGCAAAGGCAATAATCTGCCTGGTGGAAGTGGGGAGCTGGCAGGCTGACTTCCTTCTTCCTGTGGCTCTGTCTTCCCACAGTTATTATGCTCACTGCTGCTCTGGACAGAGCAAGTCCTGGATGCTGCAAAGTAGTTTCACCCAGCATAGTTATCTCAGTAAGACTATCCCAGCAAAGCCCCTCCGATCTGCTCCTATTTAGGCTAGGGATGTCTGGGCAGGGAAGGTTTAGGATACGGAGAAGGCGAAATCTGTGCTTGGTGGTCAATAGCCCCACGTGACCTTGGATGTAGAGCTTCCAAGGGTAGGGATGTGCTCCCTGATCGAGCTTCCTGCCAAGTTCTTCTTTGTCATTTTTCATTGCTCAGGCCTCACACTGGAGTTAAGCCAGGGCTTATACTACCCACCACCTAGCAGTGTGACATCTGTGAATGGATTTCTAATTACACATATAAATCAGCATGATTGGAAATTCTTGAAATTTTATTGGGAAGGAAATTTATAGTGATTAAAACCAATTAATTTGGGCCTCCTATTAATCCAGGCAGCAGGGTTGGGGCTGCCATGCTGCTGTGCCTTCTGAAAGCCACTGGGTAGGGTTGGGCTCTATTTGGGGCCACTGGGGGCGCGTGCTCATTTTTCAGGTTACAAATGCTCATTCCATGTTTTAAATTACACCCCTGCCCCCGGCCACGTATCTTGTTTTGTGTCTAAAAATAGAGTTCTGGGTTTTCACTAAAGATTCAGAAACACTAAAAGGAATCTTTTTAATCAAAATAAAGAACCCTTTTTAATTACTCAGCCTCCCTCACAGTTGGAGGTAATAATTGTCGTGTGCTCTTAAGTAGGGCTGTTATTAGATTTCCCTGGGGCTCCTCTATTTTCTAGAAGTTAGCAATGCTGACTGTTGAATGCCAGAGAAGAAGTCAACTGTCATCTCTTTAAGTCTTTAATGTCAAGACCTCTTTCATTGTCATGATCAGGTGGGGGAGCTCACCTGGTCACATGGGAGAGCAGTGAGCTATGGTAGATACCAGGTCCACTTTGAGAAGAGACTCCTGGTGGTTCCATACTGCAGGCAAGATCAAATTCAAATTCTCTCATGGCCAGCCACCTCTTCTCCATCTAATTACTTTTTTCGAAGACCTCAGCGAAGATGCTGTCTTGCTCCATCCAAGCCAGGAGCTTTCCATTCTTGCGCGCTCACCCCTAACTCTGGGCTGTCATAGAGTACTACAAACTGGGTAGCTTAAAACCACAGAAATTCATTGTTTCCCAGTTCTAGAGGCTAGAAGTCTGAAATCAAGGTGTCGGCACAACCATGTTCCTTCTAAAAGCTATAGGAGAGAATCCTTTCTTGCCTCTTCTAGCTTCCTGGTGTTTGCTGGCAATCCCCAGCATTTTTCGGCTTTAGACGTGGCACTCCATCTCTGACTGTTATCACGTGGCCAGCTTCTTCCTGTATGTCTCTGTGTTCTCCTCTTGGATTAGGGCTCATCCTAATGACCCTCTTCTGACTTGATTGCATCTGCAAAAGGTTCTCCTCTTCTTTTAAGGACATCAGTCATGTTGGATTAGGGCTCATCTTAATGACCCTCTTCTGACTTGATTGCATCTGCAAAACCCTATTTCCAAATAAGGTCACATTCACAGGTATTAGGGGTTAGAACTTCAACGTATCTTTTTGGGGTATATAAGTCAACTCATAACACGGCCCTTTGTTGACAGATATCTGAAGTTACAGGACTATTTTTGGTTCTGGTGTTAGGAATTCTTATAACTTGAAGTAATATTTGTTCAACATCTGTTTCTTATTTCTCTGGTGTTCATCAGAGTCTTTTGACTCTTCATTGTGTAAAATCTGGAATTGGGCCCCTCTTCATCTCTCCGATTCTCTCTCTCTGGTGCTTTTACTTTTGCATTGTGTGGCCAAGTGAGACCAAATTCCTGTTTTCTTTTCCTCCTGGGCACACAACTAAACTATATTTCTCAGCCTCCCTGCAGTTGGTTGAGGCCGTTGGTTGAGTCTGGCTAATGGAAAGAAGAGAGAAGAGTCTGTGACACTTCTATGCCTGGCCTCTAAAACTTTCTGTGTGCTCCTCCACACATTCTCTTTTTTAGTCTGCTCCATGGGTGTGGACGACGTGCTGGAGGACATGGAGACCTAAAAGTAAAAGTATCATTATTAGATGGAAGGATCCTGGGTCCTTGGGTCACTTCATGGAGCAGATTCCCACTTCCACATTCTCATTATTGTTTCCCTCATTCACTGTGACGTGAGCAAGAAATCAAGTCTGATGATAAGTCACTGAGATTTTAGGGTTGTTTAATAAAATGATTAGGCCATCCTGACTAATACACAAAATCAGAGGTGTTAACATTTCCATTCTGTGCTGTAGACCCAACCAGTCATTCATGTAACTGAAAGCTGACACTAAAGTGGCAAATAGCGTTTACATTATTATGACCATGGACTCTGCTTCACCAAAGACGGACCAGGATTGCCTTTCTCCTGGCTGTCATTGAAGTCACATGGATTCTCCATTAGTACATTAAAGTTGTGCTATGTGTTAGCTTACTTTTCATTTATATCATTAGCTTTCTTTCACCTCCTGAAGTTTAATTTTTCTTGTACAATATAGCTTTATCATATCCTCAACTTGCAAAAATATTCTTAATTTCGTAATCTATTACAATCCATCTCCTCAGTCCTTCCTAGCTTTCAAGTAACCTTTTTAGAAAGAATATTGGGAAGGCAGGCTTTCTGAGTCCTTACTTATCTGAAGATGGCTTTATTCTACTATCACTATGGATTGATAGTTGTTTGGGTACAAAACTCTAGATTCTGATTAATTTTCCTTCAGAACTGTGCCATATTGTTCTGTTGTCTCTCAGTGCACAGTAGTGTTTGAGCCTTCTTCTCTTGTTTGTTCTTGTCTGTATGCTTTTGGGATCAGTTTTTTGTTTTGTTTCATTTTGTTTTGTTTAGTTCTGTTTTGTGTTTTGTGAATTCCACGAGGGTGTATCTAGTTGGGAGTCTTTTCATTCATTGTGCAGAGCCTGTGATCTGTACACTGGGGTCCTGCTTCAGCTCTGGGAAATTGTCTTTGTATTATCTCTCTGATAATTTCCTCTTTTCCATGTTCTCCATTTTTATTTTCTAGTACACCTACTAGTCAAATATTGTATCCTGGATTAGTCCTCCAAGTCTTTTATCATTTCATTTGGAGTGTGGGGGCGTCTACAGTCTGAGAAATTTCCTCAACTTAATTTTCTTGTGTGTCTTTCTATTTTTTAAAAACAGAAATGACACTATTTACATTTCTAAGAGCTCCTTTCTTTATGAATTTTAAAAGTCTTTCCTTTTTCATTGCACTCTGTTCTTGTTAAATGGATAAAATGTGTTCTCACATCTCTCTGATGATTTTTCAATTTTAAAAAGTTAAAAGTTTTCTGAATCGTCTCGATTTTCTCAGGGAATCAGTGTTTCTGCTTGTTTTCCTCCTCCACGCTGCTGGTCATCCTCATGGCCTGGTGCTCCTGGGCACTCCGTTCATACAGAAGGAAGGCTGGTATGAATTTTCCTCTGCTGGGAGTAGGTCTTTGCTCCTCATCCCCAAGTGTCTTCCTTGAGTATGATGTGTGACTTGGAGCTTCTTGGTGTGTCTGCTCGGCTGGCATATTTTAATTTAAAATGCATGCACTGGAACACATCAATCAGGCCACTCTGCCCCCAACACATACACACACACAATGGCAGAATCGTTTTACCCACAGGCATACCTGAAACCTTAGTAGTCTCTGGTCAGTTCATTCAGTGTTTCTAGAAAAGAACCACTACATTGTTTTAGCACAGAAGTACTTGCTGGGCACCCACACTTAGGAGGTAAGGTACAAGTGGGTGGGAATATGAGGAGATGGGGTGCCAAATGGTACATTGTTCTAGATAGAAGCCTTCAGTTAATATTCTTGTTTTCAGTCCCAGTTCTCACTCTTGCTGTCATGGTCAGTCAGAGGGACATGGAAAGGCAAGGAAGATGTTTCCCCAGGCCAACTGGAGTTGGCTCCTGCAGCCTCTTTGTGGTGCACTGTGACCTGTAGCTTTCTTGGCCTCTTTCCTGCAGCAATATCCATGCTCTATGGAACCCGTTGAATCTAAAGTCCAATCTATTGAACTTTCTCATTTATTTGTCCCTCTACCCCGCTACCAGTTTATTCTCTCTTGTCAGTTTATTTCTTTTTATTTTTCTACACTTTAATTTCAGTGAGATTCCAGGAGAGCAGGGAAATGAATACGTGCTCAGGCTGCCATCCTGCAGCAGAAGTAAACATTTTTTTTTTAATGTGAGTTAATGAGTGGGGTTTTTTGTTTTGTATTGTTTTGTTTTGAAATCAAGAGAGCCTAACTAATACACCAGACCCCTGGCTTTACAGGTGAGAAAACAGAGGCCAAAGAAGTGAAATATCGAGGTCACACCTCTAAGTTCTGTCTGGAATCCTGATCTCTTGGGGCTGGGGCTCATGGACTATGGATGACATGGTCTGGATAAGGGAAAATTTGAATTAGAAAATAAGTTTGAAGAAAATGCTAGAGGACTATTTTCAAGTACATATTAGTTCAACTAAACTAATAAAATATTCAGATCTTTGGGGAATTTACTATTGTGAAAACTTCTGAAAACCAGAATGCTTATCTCTGCCTTTTTATTCCAGTTAAATGGAGGCTTTTACTGTACTTTAAAGTACTTCATTTGCGGGACGGGTCAATTAAACGTACCCCATGCAATCTTACTTGTGCCATTTCCTGAGCATGCTTGAACATAGGTTATCTTATCACTGTCTATCAATCACAGACTTCCAATGGGTGGATGTAGACATATGTTACTTTAACCTATTTGTTAAGACCCAAGGTCAGCAAGGCAAGAAGAGGCCATGGCTTTGCTTTAGTCTACAGCAGTGGTTCCCAAACTTTTTTGCCCCAGGGACCGGTGCTTCTATGAGAACCTAACGCCTGATGATCTGAGGTGGAGCTGAGGTGGTGATGCTAGCATTGGGGAGCAGCTGTAAATACAGATAAAGCTTTGCTGGCTGGCCTGCTGCTCACCTCCTGCTTTGCGGCCTGGTTCCTAACAGGCTATAGATAGCTTCTGGTCTATGGCCTGGGGTGGGGGACCCCAGACAGAGACTTCCCACTCCAGTCTAGAAAAGAAGGGAAAGGGAAAGTGGGGGCAGCCTAAGATAAAAAAGATGGACTTCATTCCCTCCATCTCCCCCTTTAATGCCTTTTTAAATCCCCCTTTCTTCAATCCCAGCCCCTTTTATCCTGTTACCCTATAACCAAGAAACATTTATTCAACTTGAAGTGTTAGGGCCTTATCGTCTCACTACCCTGGGGATATGCAAGAAAAGTGTAATGTGTCACATAAATGAGTTGATGAAGGAGAAAATTTCAGGTAACAGTGAGGTCAGTAATGCAAATGTATTATGGTTGTGCCCCGCTCAGCCATGCCATATTCTCTGTCAGTGGGCAAGGCCAGGACCCCTTACGGATTTGAACCCATTCTTGATTTCCTCCTAAGCAGATGACATCCTTTCTACCTCTGCACCCTCCACCAATTAGTAGAACATCTTTCATCAAGCTCTCCTTGGATTCGGTCTGGGCGTTTGACTTGGAAGCATCCAGGAAGGTGGAGGCTACACATTTGGTATCCTGTGTCCCCCATAATGTGTGTGTATGAAAATAGGGTCTAACATTTGCTGAAGGTCTAACATATGTCAGGCTTCGTGTTAGGTGTCTTAAGTATGTTATTTAATCCTTCTAACAACCTTAGAAGGTGCATGTTATCCCATTCTCCAGATGAGAAAACTGGGGTACAGAGAAGTTAAATAACCTACCTAAAGTCAGACAGTGCCAAGGTCCAACCTCCCTCTATCTAGCTTCAAAGATAGTCATCTTTCCAGAACACCTTGCATGTAGCAGGTTCTCAGAATACTTTTATTAAACCAAATCCCACCAAATATTTCACGAGCCCTCATGAGTGAGGCTTTGAAGCTGGATAAGGCCTGGGAGAACTGGCAGAGACTCATCCCTCAGTCCTGGTTCCCTGGCATCCAAGTCTCTTTAAATCAGACTGGTAATTGCTCTGGGCTTGCTGCAAGCAGTGCATTTAACAAAATAAACACAGGTTCCATTTCACATGCAAGTAAATATTTTCCCCAAGCGATTAGCACCCAGACAGCTAATAATTACCCCATGTGACACTTTTAAAAGCTGACTATGCATATTTATAGAAAATGATGATTATCACAATATTAGGAGCTCATTAATCCACAAGAGCACATGTGAGAACATTCCAAAGTCAATGTAACATTTGTGCGCAGTAAATACCCATCTGCTTGGAAAGCTGGCGTGGCGAGTGCTTGAGCATTCCACAGGTAGGGCCGTCCTCTGAGTGAGGAAATGCACACTCCAGTTGGGGCATGGCTTTGAACGCCCTTGTTCTTTCCAAACACATAGCAGCAACACACACACACACACACACACACACACACACACACACACACACACACTAGGATTTAAGAAGAACTAAAAGGTGCCTGACTTTCCCTCAAATGTCTGCTTCCCCCAGGGCTGAGGTTCCCACCCTCGGGTTACTGGTTAAACCATGGGAGGTGCCGTTAGAATGTAGATGGACACTGGGATCTACTGTCATACATTCACTTCGTAGTGAATAGGGCCTTGAAGGGTCAGGATGTAGAACGAGAGTCTCAAGTGAGTGAGGAAATGAACAGCATTGTCAAGCCAAAGGCCCAGCTGGGCAGGTGGGTCTTGAGGAGGTCCTGGATTAGGGTGTCTTGGGTACACAAGAAGAAGGAGAGAGAATAAACAAGCTCTGGCCTGGAAGTCAGAATACTGTTTCTACAACTAACTTGTTGTAAAACTTTGGACAAGTTGTTTAATCATTCTGGACCCAGTTTTCTCATCCATAGAAACAAAGCACTGAAATAGAATGGCCTCTAAACTGTTTTTTCCTACTTTGGTCTTCATTTTCCCATAAGAGTAAAGGGAGAAGAAGATGATGATGTTGCAGATAGGTGAGGGGCGCAGCATGAAAAGCCTCCAGGATTTCTCAGTTGTGCAATGGAGACATGCATGCGAGTCCGTGCCCAGCCTCGCATCCGAAACGCCGCCTCCCTCACTAGGCTGCCTTGCTTCTCTTCTCTTCAGAACGCAACTCTGAGAAAAGCAATCCCACTTTCCACTCACTCTTTACCTCACCTACCACCTCGACTGGAACTGCTCTTCCCCAGGATGCGGTGACCTCCTTGTGGGAAGTTTTTCGATCCATCTTGCTTGCCTTCCCGGTAGCATCTGGTCCTGTTGACCTCGCCCCCTTCCTGCAACCCTCCCTTCCCCGGGCTTCTGTGACCTCATTTCTCTTCGTTTCCTATGGCTCAGTCCTCTCTTCCGCGTTGGCTCCTCTTCCTCCGCTCACTCCTTGCGCGTTGGTCCTGACCACGGTTCTGAGTCAGCCCTTTCCTCTGTTCTCCACAGTCTCTTTCTCTGCCCGGGAAATCCCATGTGCATCTGTCACTTTAGTTGCCTTTTATGTCCTGGTGACCCTCAAATCTGTACCTTCTTCTCATGTCACTCCCCTGAGCTCCAGACCCAGTTACACAATCAATTTCTGGATCTTTCCACGAGCGGATTCCTTGAGCTTTTTGAATTCCACATTATCTAAAGAGAACCCATCTCTCCTCCCCTGGATTGGCACTGCTCCTATAAGCCTCTACATTTATGTCTGTGTCCTATTAGCTCTACTCTAAGTATCACTTCTCTCCGTCCTACTGTCCCTACCCTCCTCTGGCAGCCATTGCTTCTCATTTCGTCCATCGCAGTGGCCTCTTATTGTCCTTCCTGCTGGTAGTATTGTCCCACTCACCCATTCTCCACATTGCCACAATAGTGTGGAATGCTTTCATGGCTTGTCTTTGGTTATAAATCTAGTAGCAAAGTCACTCCTTGTGAGAGATCTTTCTGTCATGGACTTCTGTTTTGTGGTTTTGTTTTTGCCACCCAGTACCCATCCATTTATCATTCTAATGGTAACCTATCTCTAATTTTCCTTTAGGGAGCGCCCCCACCCCAACCCCCATATCAGCCCACATCTGTTCGGGGGTGAGTGGATGCAACATGTCATATCACCATAAACAGCTCATCTCATTTCTCTCCCCTGGCCACAGTGGTTGTCCAGGGAGAGGTTGCTTAAGCCAAGCCAGGCCCAGGGCTTTAGCTTGAATCACTTAAAAAAGATTTTGCTGGTCCTGAACCTGAGAGGCTGTGAGGCTGGAGCAGCTGTGGCCTCCATGTGGAACCCAAGACAGAAACCGACTCATGAACGAGAGCGGAACTATGCTGAGAGATGGAAAAGCCAGGTCATTATGGCCAGTCTGACCCTAGATTCTGGCTCTTCATAAAGCCAGAACAACTCCTGAGTTTCAGTTGTAAGTGCCAATAATTCTCTTTTTGCTTAAGCCAGTGGAATTGGGATCTCTCTCATTTGCTATTGATACACACTCATTGATTCTCCATTGCCTTTGGGATAAAGTCGAGATTCCTTAGCAAGGTTTACAAGGTCCTCTGTCACTTGGCTTCATTTCCTTTCCAGCCTCTTTTCTCATCGCTGTCTGCCTTACACTTGATGTTCCAGCTCGATGGAGCTTCTTGCAGCTCCCTGAACACACTTTAGCACTTTCTTGCAATTGCTTTTAATTGTCCATCTCCTCTGGGAGGCTGTAACGCCATGGAGGTAGGGCTGCGTTTATTTTATTCATTGTTGTAGCTCTGGCTCCTAACAGGATGCTTGGATCGTGGTTGATGCTTAACAAATATTTGTCAAATTTGTCAGTAGATATGGGTTTGTCCTTGCATAAGATATATTTTGGTAGATTCATTCATTCTTGAACTATATTTCATTTTATTTATTTTTTTATTCAATAAATATTTAACATCTACTATATGTCAGAAGTCAACAAAAATAAAAAAATAGTCTCAGACTTTAAATAGTTTGTAGCTTAGTGGGTAAAAACTATGAAAGCAATTATAATATAGAATATGATGTGATATAATTTTTGGCCGTAATTAGAATGTGTAAAATACACAATGGGAGCATGAGAAAAGCTCTCCTAAAATTTCCTGGGGATGTCGGGGCTCTTAGGAAGATGTCATAGGGAAAACAATGCTGAGAAAATCATAACAACACCAATACTGCCAACGGCAGTCATACTCTGCGGCCTGTGCTAAGTAACCATTTTTCAGTCATTATCTCATTTAATCCTTAGAACCACATATGAGATTATTATTCTCATCTACAGATGGGAAAAGTAAAGATCAAAGAATTGATGTGCCTTTCCCAAGGCTACTTGGCAAGTACGTAATAAAGTCAGGTATTTCATCAGGCTGATAAGATCGGAGAGAGAATTCCGTGAAGTGGCAATATCATGCACACAACTCAAAGCACAGGTACTGATCCTATCTTTGCTTAATATTTCGATAGTCCATCATGAATTGGTTTTTATTGTTCGATGTTTAAAAATATAAAATATTATTTATCTTGATTACTGGGCTTTTTGGTGCTCCCTTAAAGTTTGTGCTTGAGGTGAGTGCCTCTCTTGCCTTCCGCCAATTCTGACCCTGAGCGATGGGACCTGTTGTGTTAGGGAAACTACCACAGTGTGGGTGCATCGAGCTAGGAGGTGGCAGTAGAAGGAAGCCAGGGATGAGTGTAGACAGATAGGTAAGCAGGGGCCAGGTGATGGAAGCCTGTGTTCATGGCATAGAAATTGAATCTTGTAGGCCAGTCATTCTCAAACTTAAATCATGGATAAACCTCTTGTAAAAGAAAAAATAATTTTCTATGATCCCTCTCCCTCAAAGTCACTTACATTATTTTTGTTTAATGTTACTCATATATGGACAAATATAAATGAAGCATCAGTTTTGTGTTAGTGTAAACAACGCATTTGCCAATAAAATACAAAAAAATGTGAAACTAACAACATTTAAATTAACAACTTAAGTGTTACACGATAGATGATATTGATTTGCTGGGAAAAAATCTCTGAGTAAGCTATAACCTAGAACTCAGGAACAAAGATTCTCAAACCTTAATGGATTTAAGATCCACCTGGGGGAGTAGTAGTATTGTTTTACTTATAGAGTTTCCTGGGTTGTTTCAGGGGTTCAGATTCTGAAAATCTGAGACAAGTACAGGAATCTGCATTTATAACAAGCTTCCCAGGTGATTCTGGCGAAGGAAGTCCAAGACGGCACATTGAGAAGATCAGTTAAGAGGTCACCATTACTGGTCAGTCTTATAAGTCTAACTAGTCTATTCAAGAAATGGGGCAGATGGTGGAGGAACAAATACATCTGTTTTCGTCACTGCTACATCATGTCTTTAAACCGAAGGCAACAGCCCTTCTCAACAGCAGCTTCTTCACCAGAAGACAATAGGCGGGGGCCTTCCACAAGAAGTGCGAAGCTATGACTCAGAAGGAGGGTCTAGAGCAGGAATTGACAAACTTTTTTCATAAAGGGCCAGATAATAAAGGATTTAGGCTTTGTGGCCATACAGTGTCTGAAGCAGCTATTCAGTTCTGCTGCAGTGGCATGAAAGCAGCTATACATGACTCTAGGTAAGTGAATGAGTGGGCTATGTTCCACTGAAGCTTTATTTACAGAAATGGGTCCTGGAGGGATTCAGACCTTGGGCCATAGTTCACCAGTGCCTGGTCTAGAATCTGATCCCTACTTTCTAGCTCTGCGTTCTTTGAAGGTATCACCATTCCCCAGCCTTTAGAGGAATTCCCTGAGCAGGAATTCAGGGGAGGTAGGGATACCAGCAATCTAAGAGCATGTTAATGCAGATTTCCTTACATTCAATATTTCCTGGCCAATACTTTGTATATATAAGGCATGAACAAAACACCATGGATTAAGAAATAACTGACTGGTCAGACATCTCTGACCAAGGCACCTCCAATGATAATGATAGCTTCTGTTTATTGAACACTTACTGTGTCCCAGACACTGTGCTAATAATTTCTGGCTCTATCTTGGTTCATCCTCTCAGCAGCCTTATCCAGTAGGTACTATTATCACCATTTTACAGATAAGAGAGCTGAGGCTGAGAGAGATTAAATAACTTTCCCAGGGTAGCTCAGCTAGTAAGTAGTGGAGCTAGGACTTAAATCCAGAAGGATCTAATGTCAGAATCCTGCTTCTAACATGGCATAGCCCATGTTGGCTACTATTCAATGCTATAATAAACTCAGGGCCCAATGTGGACCAGAGAAGGGCTAAGTGCTCCCTTTCCTGTTGCTTTGGAAACTCCTGACGATGGAGGTGATAAAGGAGTAGTATCTGAAGTTTTGATAAGTTACGCTTACTGATGGAAGTTCTTGGCTCACTTAAATTACCAATGTGCAATCAGAAAGTGCTTGTTAAAGTAATCAGACTTAGAGAGGTAGGAAGAGAAATAGATCACTTAGTAAGGGATCGACTTACCATTATCCAGGAGTTTCTGGAGCCTTTGACTCTATACCTCTGCCTTCAACCTAGAAAGGGTGCAGTTTTAATCTGAGAAAAAAAAAATTGATTCGGCCTCTAGATTATTTTCTGCTGGCCAAGCTATCCAGGGGCGACCTAAGATTTTCCTTCCTGACACTGCTTTGCCCAACCTGATTAAATTCATGGGTGTCATCTGACCACCTCTGCTGGTTTTCCAAAGTACCTCTAGTTTGATATAATTTCTAATCAAATTTTGTCTTGGAAATAGTTGTTATTTCTCTGGGAACTTCTTAAAAGTTCTTTCTATTTTCTTCTTGTATGAAGTTTTAGAGAAATATTCTATTTTTTCTTTTCAGATTTTTTCATCTTAGCTAAAGACATCAGAGATATGGCAGAAGTCTCTGTGTTTATCATCCCCTTTCCAAGACACACTGACAGGTTGGTTGAATTTCTATACCACCCATCTGGTTTAAGATGGCATCTGATGAAAGCAGGTATTAGAAAGAAGCTTCTGGAAAGTAGAACTTGAACTCTGCGGATGTCAAGATTGTGAACCTTACCATGTTCCTTGTCTTCAACTTTCCAATGACTTGTCACTGGTTCTCCTCAGACTCACCCTTCAGCACTAGGGGTGAACAAAGCCAATCGCAACAAAGATCTCCTTGAAGTCTTGTTTTCAACTTATAAAAAGATGTATCTTGTTTGCTCCTTATAATGCAATCATCTTGTTTTTGTAGGAAAATGATTTCTCCTGCCTTGCCTTGCTCCCTGCCTTTCTGTGTCAATCCTGAGTAGATTTCGCACTCTAGGAAGACATGGCAGGGTTTCTGTGGTGACTCCATGTTTCTCCTGGCACACCTGCCCTGTTTGCAATCACAGGAAAGGTACTGTACTTAGACCTAGGTGAAGTGGTCCCACAATGTTCCATTTCCCACAGAGTGAGAAATGATGGAATAAATATGTCCTAGGCCATTGGGCAAATCTTTGAAATGGATTTGCTCTTCCTTCAGAGAGTTTATAGCCATCTGCTTGGGTTCTGGTCTAGGAGTGGTTAAAAATGAAGGCCCTGAGGTCAGATCTGCTCAAGTTCATGTCCTGCCTTGGCCATTTGCCAGCTGTGTGACCTGGGGCAAGTCACTTAGGCCTGTAACATATCCAAGTGGGGAGGTCAGGCAGGTAGCTGGATGCATGAAACTGGATAAAGGTCCAGGAAGAAGTTAGGATGGGAGAAATAAATGAGGGCGTCAGTAAATGGGTGGTATAGAAACCATGGAATTGTATAGTCTCACCTCAGAAGAATGATAGTGGAAAATAAATGAGGCCCAGGTCTGAGCCATGGGCTACACCACTACTTAACAGTGTAGTTGAGGGAAGAGGGGAGCGCATGGACTTGTGAATAGCGTGGCCAGCAAGAAGGAGATCCCAGGGGGTGGGGATTACTATGGAAGCCCAGAGACTGCAATGCTTCTAGGAGGGCAGTTAAACACAAAAGACATGGCCTGTGAAGCTTTCGGTGTCATTGATGAGCGTTGGTTTTGGTGATGTGGAGCTGGTGTCCTAATAGAGTGGAATGTGGAGAAAGTGTGAGGCGAGTGTGAGTAGATACCATGAGTCAACTTGTCCATGAGTTTGCTGAAAAAGCTAATTGACAAGCCCAGAGCTGTAGCCAGAGGGGCTGAATGTCAGAAGAGAGTGCTTGGCAGTTGGGCCACACTGAGTGCTAAAATGTAGCAGCTACTATGATGACCTGACTTTCAGGCCCTGTGCTAGTCCTCAGAAATATACCCACTTGGGAGTTTGCCTTTCAGGGAACTCTACAAGACGCAAAGGCCCCAGACACAAAGGAATGACTTGCTAAAGGTAAAACTTTGGGTGAACTGGAAGGATTTTCTTTGGAAGGATGGAGTGTTCAGCTTCCTGTGGATGGGCTACCTCAGGAGGTCTGGGAGGCTCCTGGAAGCTTCTTCTCTGAGCATCGGGTTCATCTGCCCAGGCTTGCAGTTCTACCAGCACTCCTGCTTATGATTCTCACTCGAAAGTCAAATTTGCTGATGCAATCTGTGAGTTGGGGTTGCAGAAAACCAGTTTATGCATGTGCGTGTGTGTGTGCATGAGTGATCTTTTCTAAAGAGTGGAGTAAATCTTATACAAATCTGATAATCGTCTCAAAAAACTCTGGGCCTTGCCATTTACATTCCCCAACTTAGTCTCCCTTCTACATCCAGGACAAAAATAACGGCTTGTGAGGACTTAACGGCTTAGGGATGGAAAACTTAAAACTGGTCGGATTCTGCCCAAATCCTATCAGATTTTCTTGCTTTCCATAAACCTTTAATCAGCATCAACTCTGTGTGTGTGTGTGTGTGTGTGTGTGTGTGTGTGTACACACACTCACACATGTGCACCCTCTGTTCCTGTCGTCTCAATCAACTTTAACAACATAACAACGGTGTAAAAGATGCACGCGCCAACAACTGGAAGTGTTTCAGAAATGCGCTCCAGTATTGGCCTCTACTGGTGTATCTGATGGAAAACTTACCCCTGGCCCTAGGCTATGGATGGAGTTGAGGGTTCCTGGGCTCCCCATGTCTCATGAGCTAAAGCTCCAAGCCCTCTGCTCACTGCCATTCAAGGCTCCACAGGGCCGTGGACGAGCAAGTTGGGCCCAAATATCCATCACTAAATATTTTCCTCCTTACCCCCTCTACATCTAAAGCAAGGAAGTTCTGAGTATTTGCAGGGGAGGAACTCCTCAATTATTTAAGGGCGAAAGTCTCTTTCTTCCAGGAAATACCCATAACCAACCAACCAACCAACCAAAGTATCTGCAATATTGGACAGAATTTTACCAATAAAATTTACTAAACAGAACCTTCAAGTAACCAGATTGAAGTTAGTCTTTATCTCTAAGAGCATATCATTTTGGAGAGAAATAGACAAATCCAACCACAAAATAGAAACTAATGAGATGTTTATCACAAATAGAAAATAACACAACAATTTCCCAGGCTCATCAGGAACGATACCTGTTCATGCTAATCTCTACCTCCATCTGTAGCCTGGACATTGAAACCTGACACAGATCTCTGGGTTTTGTATTAGTCAGGTTTCTTCACAAAAACAGAAGCAATAGGATATTACCCTCCTCCTCCCAACACACACACACACACACACACACACACACACACACACTCAAACTATATAGAGAGAGATTTTAAGGAATTGGCTCATATGAATGTGAAGTCTAGCCAGGCCGAAACATGCAAGGGAGGCTGTTGATGTTGCAGTCTTCGGTCTGAAGACAGTCTGGAGGCAAAATTTCTTCCTTCTCAGGGAACTCAGTCTTTTAAGTCTTTCAACTGATTGAGTGAGACCCACCCACATTATAGAGGGTAATATACGTTAGTGCATGAATAAAGTTTATTGATTTAAATGTTAATTACATTTTTAAAGCCCCGTTCACAGTAACATCTAGATTGGTCTTTGACCAAACAACTGGTACCATAGCCTAGCCAAATAGACACATAAAATTAACTATCTTAGGCTTTGCTCTTTTCAGACAGGAGACATGTCATGATAGTCAATTTTTTTTGTCATTGCCCAAGCCAAGAAGTGAATGCAATGCTTTAGAAATATTTCAACATCAAAGATTAAAATTAAAAGAAGCTTTAGGTCAATAATATGAACAAATAACAATTAAGAATTCTTTCCCACATTCTCCTCTCTCCCATCTTACTACCTACCATACCATTCTATAGATAGCCCAGACATTGGAGATGCACAGAACTGATAAAGTTTGTCATTGAAAATAACAAATACGAATCAATGATCTAACCTGTTTTCTGGCAGGGGGACTCAGAAAGTAGAGGTAGATAATCAACCGGAACAAGAATTTTTAGTGTCATTGTGCCCAAGCACTTGGACCAGGCATTACTGTGTGGAGCTGACACTGTTATTGGCTGATCCAACCCCAACTTTCCTATCTCTATCCACTTGCATCCAGAAGTGGCCAAGGGTAAGGGGCCTAATCATAGTTAAAGGGATTTCTTTTGTTCTCTTGGGTTTCCAGAAAAGCCTTTGCTTCCCCCTTTAGAAAAACACTGGGTTTACAGCCATGCTACCCTGAACAAGCCTGATCTCGTCTGATTTCGGAAGCTAAGCAGGGTCAGCCGTGGTTAGTACTTGGATGGGAGACCACCTAGGAAGACCAGGTGCTGTAGGCATAAAAAATAAAAAATGAAGAATTGTAAGCTGACAAGCTCTTTGCAATCTGTGAGGTCAGCCAAGGGTTGCCTTGCCTTGCCTAAAATAAAATAAAATAAAAATAAATAAATAAAGGCTAATAAAGAAATTTTTACACATACAAAGGCTGAAAGAATTCATCACCAACTGACCCACATTGTAAGAAATGTGAAAGAAAAAGCCAAAATGAAATGATACCATGTGAACATATGGATCTACACAAAGGAAATAAAAGGCCCTGAAAACTACACGGGTAAACACACACATACACAACACAAAAACCTGACAATACTAAGTGTTGGCGAGCATACAGGACATCCAGAATTCTCATGCATTGGTGCTGGGAATGCAAAATGGCACAGCCACTCTAGAAAAACAGTCTGGCAGTTTTTTATTAAGTTAAACATACTCTAATCATATGACTCAACAATTCCATCCTAAGTATTTATCCTAGAGAAAGGAAAATTTTATTCCCATAAACATCTGTATGTGAATGTCACAGCAAAGTTATTTCTAATTGCCCCAAACTGGAAACAACCCAAACGTCCTTCAACAGGTGCATGAATAAACAAGCTGTGGCACATCCATACTGTGGAAAACTATGCGGCATAGACAGGAATGGTCTGCTAATATGTGCACCAACCTGAACGAATCTCAGAGGCATTATACTGAGTGACGGGAGCCAGACTCAGAGTGGTACCCACGGTTTGATTCCACTTATATGACACTCAGAAAAGAGCACAACTCTAGAGAAGGAAAACTAATCAGTGGTTGCCAAGGCTTAGGCCTCGGGGGAAGGTTTGACTACAAAGGAGGCAGCACAGGGGAATTTTGGGGAGTGAGTGAACTGTATTCTGATTGTGATGGTGGTTGTACAATTCTATGCATTTGTCAACATTCACACAACTGTATAACACCAACTATAAAAGCGTTATTTTCTATTTGTAAGTAAAAAAAAGCAAGTTACCAAAAGCGACCGATTTGACTGTTACTGTCCTCTGCCTTCGTCCCTTTGTTTTTCCCTCTCATCCTGGCTGGAGGTGAGGCTGCCAGTTAGTGACTGAGGGGAGGAGCCGAAGATAAAAGCCAGCAGCCCTGGCTGGTGGAGAAGATGTGAACAGAACTGGGGTCTCTTCCTGTAACTGCTGAACCCTGGACCATATTCCTCCTGACTAGCAGCTTCCCAGGGGTGGAAACGTCCATACTGCATGCAGGCAATATAGGGCTGCATTGTCTGCAGAGAATTTAAAACAATGATAAAAGCAACTGAAAGACATTTTTGTGCCAGAAGTTCTAAACAATTCCAACAATAAAACACTCCTCCTCCCTCAAATAAACCTATCATTAGTCTAACTTTTGAACAATTGCTCTGGTTACTATGGAGTTTTAATAACCCTGGCTAGTACCAGGGGTGTGATGTATGTAAGTTCCAGGTGGTCACCTACAGGCACATATGGACTGAACTACATTTGTTTGTTTCGAGAGTAAACTAGAAAGGTTTCCTCAAGATTCAGATTCATTTGGGCATGGTTTTTAAGTGATCACTCCAGCCACTTTGTTTCAATCTTTCACATTTTAAACATACTATTAGAAACTCTGAGTGGCCATATAGGATGATGGAATTGAAGTAACTCAACTTCAGATTGTCTTCTTTTATAATCACTGTGCTATCATTGTTTATTTCAAATCTACTGTGTAAACACAAGGATATGTATGAGGCTTGAAGACAGGAACAGCTCTCAAGGCAAAACAAGACGATTCTGACTGTTATGTACTTGCTGAGGGTTCTCTAATTTAACTTCCGTGCCGAGTATGATATTCATTAAAAATATGTAATAACATATGCTAATTTGAAATGTATTGCTGAAAATAATTTTGTCATAAAGGGGAGTTTTAGAAAATGATCCATCACAATTGTCACATATGCTAGGGAGGCAATTGCTCTGGACTCCTTGTGAGATAAATTACACAGAATTTAAGCCATATTAAACAGGTATTCCATTACTTGTGAGTGAACTAAAGCCCATGCTTCTTGCTTTCATCGGTGGTACTATATAGGTCTTGGGAAAAAGGAGCACAAAAATAGAACCCATTAAATGACTCCACTTTACCAAAACTTAGATTTCATGCGAATGTGTCCCATAGCAGGTCAGGGCACATGGGCTCTCTGTGGTTGGGAGATGGCTGTACGTGCTCATCTTCTGTTTAATTTGCCTTTGCAGATGGCAGAAGTTAATTGGAGGAAAGATTTCTTTGTGGGGAAGTTGATCTCTATGATGATTAAAGTTGAAAACAGAATTCTAATATGGAAGAATTCAATTTGCTATTCAGGTACATTGATTTTCATCTCACAATGTTGGGAATGGAACTATTGGAACTGCTCTTAGAGGACAGGGCAGATGGCCATACTGGGCTGCATGGCCCTGTGTCATGTTAGCTGTCTGTGTCCTGGGAGGTGATGGAGTGGGGGTGGGGTCCTGGCCACAAACCCTCCCTCCTCCCTGGGCTGTTGTCTCAGTTGAAGCCAGGCTGACCTCTTGTTTATTCATTTATTCTTTCCTTTATATCCACTGGGCTTATTCTGTGTTGGGCACCGTGCTAGTACCAGGGGTGTGATGATGAGACAAAGGGCATACAACCTCTGACCTTTTGGAGCCCACGGAAGAGAGAAAAGAATCAAATATTCCCAAGAGTCAGTGCTGTGAGAGAAGGTTCAATAAGCTTGGAGAGAGTAAAGGAGGCATCAGCTTCGTCTATGGGTTTGGCACAGCTTACAGAGGAAGCGGTGGTCCTTATGGGTCCAGACAACTCTTATTGTCCATCTAGAGATGGCCACCACACCCCCAGTTTGAGAAGATTCTGTCCCTTGCAACCAACCCTAGAGAGAAAATAAAAAACAAACCAACCAACAAACAAAAAATAATCCACATTAAATGAAGGTATTCCAGGCACCAGGAAAGGGGATATTTTTGAGAGGAGGGAGCCTTTTCATTGCTTTTTAAATAATATTGCCAACTTTAATGCCTTTCCTGAGTCAGGAGATGCTTGTGACATTTGAGCATCAGAGCAGTGGCCCCTTGGTTGGCAGGAGGGCTGCCCTGCTGGTGGAGAGGTTCCTGCAGTTTCCTGGCCCAGGAGGGAATGATGGGATTAATTCCAGGCCTGCAGAAGGACGGGAAAGCAGTGCTCCCAAGACCCCAGGCACAGCCCCCTGGCGTTCCCGGGAGTTTCCCTGCGTTAAAATGCATTGGCTGTGCGACAACATTTCCCTCACAGTGGGGGGCTCTGTGCCTGAGTTCCTTGTTCTCATTTCCTCCCCAGGACCCCGGATGACAATGACTGGCAGGCAGCTGTGAATGACAAGCCTCTAAAATAAGGGAGCGGGGGTTGACAGGAGAAAACAACCCTGGCTTGGCAACAAAAGCTCTTAGCTCTGGGGCCAGATGAGTAGCATCCAGCCACATCCAGAAAGTGCATCTGCAAAGTGTATCTCTAGGTGGGTGCAGAAAAACTGCTTGCAGGTCCCAGGGAAAGTAGAGCCAGTGAGAAAGGCCTTCAGTGCAGAGAGGGGCTCAGGTGAAGTATGAGGGAGAGTAAGACTGGCAAGGGTGTCCTGGATGGCTTCCAAGTGTGGGTTGCCGGTGCCCTGTCTCTCAAGAGTCAGGTGGATGGCCAGGATGCTACCTCAAAGCCCCCTCTGGACATGAGCAACTGTGATTTTGCTCTGACCCCTGGGCTGGGAATTTGAAGAGCTGGGTCCCAGTTCCAACTCTGTGCTGACCTGCTGTGAGACGCCAGGCAAATGCCCGAGGTCTCTAAGCCTCAGTCTCCTCTAAGAAAACTGGAGGGTCAAAGGTTTCTCCCAGCTCCACTGTGATATCTGATTGGAGGCTCTTTCTTCTTATGCATTTTAATCACTATTATCACAGACTCATCTTCATCTGTGTCTTTGTGATGTCACATAAAAGGTGGGGAAATCTTTGCTATTTGGAGAACAGGCTTCCACGGAGTGTGAAGCCTCCACATTTTGGGGTGGTTTATGAGCATAGATTCAGACTCTCCTTCCCACCAAAACATACTCAGAGCTTGGCATCTCAGGCATCTTCTCAGCCAGGTGGGCAGAATCTGCCAAACCACCAGCCACTGTAGTTGAGAAGAAAGACTTCTTCTCAGACTGGATTCTGACAGTTTGCTAAAAGCTTGTGAGATTTCTGCAGTTTCAGGAAATTTTTTTTGTATGTGAAATTTTGAGAATGCATTTTTAAAACTTTATTTTAAAAAAGTCTAAATAATCTAAAATGTTGCAAAGAGAGCACGGAGAGAGTTCCCTCATGCCCTTCCCCCAACTTTACCTAACGGGGACATCTTACCTAACTATGACACGTTTATCAAAACTAAGACATCAACATTTGTACAACACCATTAACTAAACTACAGGTTTTGTTTGGATTCCCCTAATATTTCTACTAATGGTCTTTCTCAGTTCTAGGATCCAACCAGGATACTACGATACATGGCATCATCCTGCCCCTTAGTGTCCTCTGATCTGTGACAGAGGACAGATCCCGTCTTTCCTTTTTTTTTCCCCCTCCATAATCTTAACACTTTGGAATAAATCTGGTCACATATTTTGAAGAAAGTCCCTTGTCTGATGTTTTCTCATGATTAGACTGAGGTTTAGGAGAGAATATCACAGACGTGAAATGCCCTTTTCATTGTATGATACCAGGGCTGCCTGATAGCAACGTGGGCTATCACTGGTGGCGTCAACCTTTGTCACTGAGTTAGGGCGATGTTTGCCGGGTTTCTTCATTGTATAGTTACAATTTCTCCCTTTCATTTGTTAGAGGTGAGTGTGAATATTTTTTATGATTTAAATTCAAATATGATTTCCAAATCCAGATCCGGATCTGAAAACTTCCTCCTGTTCTAAGGAATGTGGTTCTCTGAGATTAAAATGTAATCATTGTACAAAGTGCTTTGGGACAAATGGGTCTTAGGAGGTGCCAGTGCCAGCAGTTTAAATAAAGGCGGGCCTCGAGATGAGATTTTGGAGAGGTCAGAGTGAGCTGGGGCAGCAGGAGGTGAGGAGAAGCAGTGGGAGAGCAGGGTGGGTGATCGATACAAAGCAAGTGTTCATGGCTGGGTTGGAGGAGCAGAATAAGCAAGGACCTATCGGACAGGTTTAAATGGGACCTGTGGCAAATCAGGGGAAGAGAGAACATGATGTAAATAGGTGTTCTCCTACATGCTCCTACCCAATTGGTTGCAGGAGGCACTCACCCTGGTTAAGAATATGGTCTGTGACCATGAAGCAGGGATGCTGGCTGACTGGCCTATATGGCTCTTAGACCCATGACATTGACCTTGTGATCGGCTTCTCAGCCCTAGATGGCCAGCAGCCCCATTCAGGCAACTGTCAAACCGAAAAGAGTCTGCTTTTAAAACTTTAAATATCTAGCTAAGTTTGCCTGGGGCCTAATAAGGTCAGCACTTGCCGTTCATCAGAAGGTAACCTCACACCCGCCGCTTGTAAATAAGGGGCCTGGGGAGAGCAGAATATTCAAATGTCTGCTAGATATATGTTCTTAGGCAGTTTTTCTGGGGGCTCATCCCCTGTATTGCTTCACTCTATTTACCAGGGCCAACCATCGAGCTATTGTTCCAAGGGGAAGGCTCCGGGTCAGTTTTACTGCTTTCTTCCAGTCACAATGACTTTTAACAGGCAACATCTGACAGTATGGGAGCCCCTTGCAGCCCTGGGTGAAATTATGATAACAAGAGAAAAAAGCTATTACTGCCACCATGCTTTCATTATGCAAATGATATTAAGATAGGCTGTGTGGATCGCCCCTGGCTATGCTATAATCTCCATGCAGTGATTATAATGTGTCAAACTTAGTCATTTTGATTATGACATGTTAATTACATGCCATCCTCATGTAGACATGAATATTACTCCCTATCAGACAAAACACAAATTGGGGCCATTGTTGGTTAGTTGTGTGTATGTGTTTTAACTTTTTTTAAAAAAAGGATTAAAAGATTTAAAAGATATATAATATTACAAACTAATTAAATATCGGCCTGCTCTGTGGAGAGGGAAGATGAGGCTCGGTTGGACTGCTTGGGTTGCATCTTGGTGCTTTGGGAGCCATTGGCATAAAGGGATTTCCTGGAAAACAAGAAGCTTGAGTTGTGGGGATGGGAGTGGGAGGGAGTAGTTAAAGGTTAGTAGGGTGGGATGTCAGGGAGCATTTGAAAACTCCAGGCCCAACATGGATTGGAAGAAAAAGTGATCAAATATCTGATAGGGATGCCTGAGCTGGAAGGACCCCTGTAGACCCAACTCTCCTTTTATAGATGAGGAAATTTAGGACCCAGAGACGTAAAGGAGCTAGTTCAGGGTTACCCAGCTAGGATGAGAAAGAGCTGGACACTGCATCTTATCCACTGTGACTTGGGACTGCCATTTCCCTATGGCAGCGAAAGGGTTGGTCTGACCTTAATGAGAACCACCATGTCTCCTCTAAGTGACAACTGAAAAGGGGTTCTTTGATCCATACATTCATGGATCAGATTCAAGTCCAAGCCCCCCCTCCCCGCTGGCAGCTTGGTCTCCAGGGTCCTCCATAATTAGACTACATTCTACCTGTTTTTTAGGCTTGTCTGCTAGTCTTGTCTATCATAACTCCTTTACTTCTATACAAATGTTTTCTACTGCATTGTCCTCTAAACACACCTTGAATCGTCATTCTTTTGGCCTTATACAAAATCTGAAATAATAATGAGCTAGTATTTATTCAGTATATTTTTATTGGTATTTATTCATTATATTTCAGGCACCATTCCAAAAAAATTTATTTGTATGAATTCATTTCACTTCATAGCAACCTTATCAAGTATGTTTTTTAGTATTCTCATGTAACTGAGGTACAGAGAGCTTAATTCAGAGCAGTCTGCCTCCAGAGCCTACTCTTTTAACTTTTAGAATACGCTGCCTCTCTGAATTAATTTCTTTCCTTTCTTCCTTATATTGTATTTGTCTTTCAAGGCCCACATCATATCATTTCTTCTCCAGGAAACTTTCTCTGCTGTAGGAAATTATATTATTATTTACAAGTACTTTCTATCCTTCCCTGAGGATGATTATATCTCCCTGTTCCATCTGATGGTGGTCTTAGTCGTGTGGCTTGCTTTGGTCATAACATGAGTGGAATGACACTCCATGTTGAACTTAATATGAATGGAGATGACAAGTACCACATCCAAGCAGAAGTTTTATAAGGTAGCTCTCTATTCTGGCTATTACATGGCTATTATGACAAAAAGAAATGTCCTAGATAGGAACTGCTGCATCTACCTGGGTTTCAGAATGAAGAGGACATAGAGCAAAGTGCCGCTGACCCACGCAGAGCAACGTAGAAATAGATATAAACCTTTGCTGTTGTAAACCATGGGTAGTGCAGGGTCATTTGTTACCCCAGCATAACTTAACCTATTCTGACTGAAACATCTGTTCACATGCCCCTAAAGACTCTCTCCCTGTCCCCACCTCTCTTGCCCAGTACTTAACTCTGTACCTCCTGGACTGACATGATTAGCTAACTTTCCACACTTCTCTCCTTCTCCTTAACAGGACTGTCAATACCTTAAGGGAAAGCCGTGTATCTTGGACTTGTCTGCTTCTTCCACCCCCTTACACACCCCTAGAATAGTCTGGGTACATAGTAAGTTCGCAGTACATGAACATCTATTGAGTTTTTTGATTGTTGGTTTTTCAAAATCAATTAAGACATTTTATTGAGATCCCAGGTGGCCAGGCCAGGGCTCTGGTGACCTTGTTTCCACCTGTCTTCACCCCTCTTAAAATCCAGTCTCTTCTCCAAAACAACATCTGTGCTCTTCTTCCTTTACCCACGTTCTGGGGACCTGGGAGAACAGTGGGCAGTTTGGCCTCAGAGTGGGTCTTCTCAGGACTGGGGGAGGGGATAGTAAAGGTCAAAGAGCTCAACCACCAAGCCCATCCTTAAGTTCTATTACTGTTCCTCTATGACATCCCATCCAGGTCTACACCCAGCTCTAACATCTTGGGCCCTAGCTGCCTCATCATCAAATGTCAGTGGGCTGATCCAGATGATCCTTCCAGGTTCCTCCCAGCTCTAAAGATCTACGAGTCCAGGCTCTGTGTTTAGTAGCAAAATAACTAGTGGCAGGGTAGCTCTTCCACTCCCTTCAATGTCACTGAGATGAGGAGGAAAGATCGTTTGCGGACTGAGTGAACAAGAATAGAAGTCAGAATAGGGACATTAGTATCACGGTCAATAGCCAGATTAGGGTAGGTTAGTATCACAGTCAATATCCAGAATAGGGTAGGTTAGCATCAAGGTCAATAACCAGAGCAAGAGGCTCATCTGAGACCAGAATGGCTAGCATCAGAAGAAGTCATGGGTCCTGCAAAGTCCTGACTCCAAAGATGGTCTCAGGCAAACTGGATCTACCCATTGGCCCCTTCCCCTTCCAGGTTAATGCTTTCTTACTGATCCAAGCTCTTTTATAAGGAGGACCCACATAAACCTGTCAGCCGTCAGCAGCAGATTCTGAAGCTGGGGCTTTCACCAGCCAGTGGGCATTGGAGGTGAGCTCATCTCCACAAGAGCCCTTGGAAGTCACCAGGGGTTGTATAAATGGAGGAATTATCATTGAACTATAATTTCAACAAAGATGGCACAATGCTCTGTTCTGCTATGATGAAATGTGTCATTAAATATAGAAATAGATCAAGCACCTTCCCACTGAGATCCTCTGGTACCAAGTATCTAGGTGAAAAGCTAAGCATCTGTGAGAGCTCACAAAATGTGACGAAGGTGGGAGAAGAAAAATCTCTCACTAGGGAGATATACTTAACTAGACTTATAAATAGCCCGATCGCAGCTCATTTGATTAATTTGGGGAAAAGGAGTAAAAGTGTTTTGCCAATTCATCAGATTTCATGCTTTCAAAGCAGTTGCTAATGTAAATATTAGCATCCAAAATGAACAAATTGTCTTTGGTAATTAAATGCCCTAATTTACAGGTTCCATTAGCAGAGAACAGAGATAATTTTCCCCTGAAATTAACTTTTCTCTTCTTATCTTTTCCCCTATCTTAACTTGATATACTTCAGTGGATGTGTTTGCAGAGAGGGAGTCTGGGGTTTTCTCTCTAACGCTCCATGTGCAGAAAACTGAGTTAGTTCCTAAAAACAATGCCCAGAAAAGGTAGAGTGAATGTCTTCCCCTAGAGAGCTTAACCTCCACTGGGTGTGGCAGAGTAAGCTCAACCCTGAACAATGGCTGTTGCAGAGGCCTTGGCCTGTGGTGTAGGGTTAGGCATTCTCCTCAGTGACTATTCCCAGAAGATCTGCCTTCTTCTGTTGTCTCTTCTTAGATTGGACATTTCTCTTGGGAAATCTGCACTGAGGGTAGGTGACCATTGACATGGACCCTAAAGCTGATCCCAACTGTTAAGTCATCATATTGGGTCTTTGCAATACTCCTCCCTCTCTCTTATCCCCCAGGACTCCCCTAAGGAGCCCAAGACTGCGCCCTACTGCTCAAACCCCTCAGTTGACTACTCTCCACCAAGTGCTAGCTGGGGGCTGCTGAAGCCAGTCCTGAAGTATTTATAGTTTCATAGGGAGCCAGAGATTCAAGAGCTGGCATTAACCAAGTAAATCAAGCTTAAGAGGTGGCCAGCTCCTCTGCCAGAGTTCTCGGAGTGGTGGGGAAGTTGCATGGACAGGAGGGCCTGCCTCATACACCATTTTCTAGGGTCTTATTTTATTTATCCAAGGGGGCAGCCCTATCTCTCCTATTATCCATTCACAGGCTGAGACTAGGGTGGGGTAAGTGAGGCCCCTAGGGTGAAAATGTTAGAAAGTGCAGGATCGGCATTTGTAAGACCCTGAGAGTGAGTGCCTCATCAAATGTGTGCCCTAGGCGCCTCACTCATCTCGCCCTAGTCCTGGTCCTGGCTTTTTAACAGCCCCAAGAGAGGTGACAGAGGCATTGGTGCCACCTGCCTCTTACTGGTTATTCCACTAACATAAGCACAGAGCCTGGACTTGTGGATCTCAAGTGGGAGGAACCTGAAAGCAGCCTGGACCAGCTCATGACCTTTGGGGATAAGGCAGCTAGGGCCCAGTGATGTTAAGAGGTGTGCTTAGTTTTGTACTCCCGAATGGGGGTGAAGGGCAGAGTCCGAGCTGTGGTCCCCGCTGCTGGGAGCCCCGCCAGTGTAGAGGAAGGCTCACTACGTAGAGGACGTGCCTGACTCTTGTTCGGCAAGGTTCACTTCCCTTTAAGAAGCCTTTGCTATAATTACTGCTGCTACCATTGTTTCCCTTTTCATGCTTTGGCTCTAATTCAGTAAGTCCCCTGGGGGATTGTGATTCCCAGGAGCACCCATCAGTTTGGCATCACTGAGTGCTCAGGGCGTCATTCCTAGAAGGCCAGCCTGCAGCAAACTTCAGTCCTTCTACCAATTCCAGAAGCACTAATTTCTAATGCTAAGTCATTTCTGCTTAATATAAATGGAATAATTTCTGTTTCCCGCATGAACTCTGACTGATACTCTGGTTTACTTGACTAAAGCCTGCTTCCTGTCTCAGGTCTCTCACTTACCTCCTGGTATCCACTCCAGGAAAAGCTTGTCATTTTCAAAGGACTGCCTCCCTCTTCTATGGGGGTGTTACTTCCTTCTTTGACCTTAACAACTTGAACATGTCAGAACCAACATATTGAACCCAAAATAGCAGCAGGAGATGGCGGGGAAGGGCGGAGTTCGGGTGTTGGTTGCAATTGCTTCTTTAGTACAGGGTTTCTGCCCCGATTTAGCCCAATCATTGTAATTACTCGGAGGTGGGCATGCAAAATTGAAGGCTCAGCAGTGTGTGCGTGGAAGCAGGACAACCTCTAGGCCCCAGGGTCCCTTCTGTCCAGAGAGCTGATGTCCTAAGCAGCCCACCCAAAGCCACCGAAAGGGTTGGGCCCCCACAAGCCTTCATGGGCTGGGTCCTTAGATATAAAGCTAATGAAAACCAAAGAGACTCACTTTGACAAGCTTCCTGGAAGCCTGGGTCCTGAGCAGAATTTTCAGGGAAAGGAGGAAAGTAGAAGTCTGAGGATATTGTTGCTTTTTAATATGAGAGAGCAGAAATGACCCAAGTGACTGTCCAGTGATACCTAATCGCATGTCTACACGTATTTGACATATTTTCATATTCCGAATTACATATTGCTGTGTTAAACAATACTCCAAAACTTAGTGGCTTATAATAACAAGCATTTACGATAGCACATAGTTTCTGAGGGTGAGGAATATAGAAGCAGCTTAGCTGGTAGTTCTAGCTCAGGGTCTCTCATGTGGTCGTAGTTCAGATGTTGGCTGGGGCTCCATCATCTGAAGGCCTGACTGGGCTGGAAGATCCACCTCTAGGTTTGCTCACATGGTGTCGGCAGGAGACCTCAGTTTCTCAGCACAAGGGGCCTCATATGCCAGCTGCGTTCCTCTAGAGCAGATGATGAGAGAGAGAGAGAGATC
>NW_006442107.1:5207724-5220489 GCF_000325575.1 Pteropus alecto
TGTCCTCGAGAGCAGATGATAAGAGAGAGAGAGAGAGAGAGAGAGAGAGAGAGAGAGAGAGACTGTAGAGTTTTTCAAATCCTAATCTTGAAGGTGCCATACTATCACTTCTGTCATATAGCATTGGTCACATAGACCAACTCTGGTGTAATACAGAAGGGACTCTCCGAGGGTGTGGATACCAGGAGGAGGGATCTCTGGGACCATCTTGGAGTCTGGCTATCACATGTGCTTTATCGTTTTTGCTAGAGTGGTGTTATTATGCATATTTCATACATTGCAAATGCTAGTGAGCAGCACATCTTACCCAAATTTTCTGACCCCTAAGCTAAGAGTGTGGGCTGACCAGTAGTTCCAAATGTAGAATTTGGAGCTTGATGTCTGAAGAAATTAGAGATATTTGCCTTTCTTAAATATTGCAAAGTTGGTATTTTAATTGCTTTGGTAATTAGAAGGAAAAAAATTTCTAAATGCGAAATAATATTTTAAATACATTATTGAGGCCAAGAAGTGAATTGCTTACTTCTGACTTGATCATGGTGGGTGTTGACTATGACCCTCTTGTGTCCTGTAGACTTGGATCTTTCTCTACTTACTCCTCAGATCAACTTTGCCCTCTCCTTTAGCTTCTCCAAGTGACAAAGCACAAGCTACCAGCCCATTAAGATAACTTTGGAACCACTTAAGATGGACTATTTCAAAAGGTATCAAATTCCCTGATCTTATAACTGAAGCATTTAACTAGATCATCCTGTAAAGAGAAAATGCGTTAAAAATACCAGTTAATTACTTTTTTTTTAATTCCCAAGGCACAAATAAGTCCTAGTTAACTGTCTTTGCACATTTATATATTTAGACATCAGAGTGTGACTCTGCAGCAGTCACAATGAGCCAGCAAGCATTTAAGTAGAGGACAGTTGACTCTAAAGTAATGAGACAGACATCTTCAGTAACTTAGGGACCCATACCATCAATATGTTATGCTGAAAGACTCTGAGAAGAAAAGCCCCAGGAATGAACCAAAGCCTTGTTAGCAATCCTTTTATGGAGAACATACACTATTGGCCTAAGTAATACAGTGTACCTTGATTAGAACTATCAATACTAACAAATGTTAATTAAGCCTCCCGTCCTGCCTTGATGTACCACGTGAGTAAAGTTCAGGTTCAATTTATTCCTTGGAAGCAATTAGCACTAAAGAAATTCCAAGGACTTCAAACTTTAATAAAATACAGTTTGAAACCTGAAAAATGATCATTCTTTTCCCCCTCTTTGCATTTGGACTTTAGAGCTAACGATATGACAAAGGCCTGTATTGGGAGGGCCCTTTAAAATCCATTTATATCGTATCAAGTATGTCAGATAGAACTGGTTTTTATGGACTAGGCCAGCACCTATTTTACTTTCAGAGTGACATTTCACTTTTTTTTTTTTTTTGAAACCCAGTTACCTAGTTGCCCCAAGTGTGTATTGAATTAATGAATGAGTCAATGATAGGTCCCAGTGAAAGTAGGTTTTGCTTATGGATGCAGAGGAATTCAAGCTTTTAACCAATGGGAGAGCCTCTTCGGCCCTATCTCAGAGCCTGGACACTTTTACTTTTTGTACCACTGAGGGAAGATGGGTTTTCTGGTTTCTGGATAATCCATAAATTTGAACTGGCAAAGTGAAAAGAGAAGTTACTGTCACAGGTGGGCACTGACCATAGTAAAACATGCCAGGGGAAGCCCCAAAAGAGGGAAGGAACAGGACACTTAGACAGCAAACATGAACTCAAAGATATACGGTCCTCAGGTTTATGAAGAGAGGGGCAGACAGCCCTAAATACTTAATTAGCTTTTGAGGGAATTAGTGCACTACAGCTCAGTACAAATTTATTTATTCATTCTTTTATTCCAAGAACATTTAAGTGCCAAACATGTGCCGACAATGAGGCGATGGGGCACTACGTTGGGTAAAATCTAAGGTGTTCTGACTCCATGATTGTGTAAATATTTACCGAGCATTCACAGGGAAAGCCCCTGCTGGCTGTCTTTGAGTCTGTTTCCAGGTGCCACTAAATAAAAAGCCAAACTCATCTTCAGTTTACTCTATAAAGGAGGCAGGGAAGTCTAAACTGCCTTAGGAAGATTTTCATCTCTGTGGCTATAACCAAGCAGGTGTTGGCGCTCGTCTGGGATGACAGCCTGATGGAGCAGCACCTTCCCAGAGAGGCAGGAAACGAGGCATCACCGAGATCTGGTTCTTTCCTTCCAACTAAGTGGGCCCTTACAGAGAGAACACCAACACACCAAATGGAAGTAGAAGCAAGTTTCGTCGCCTTTCCCTAAGAGCTTAAGACTCTTTCAGAGAAGGAGGAGGCAGTGTCAGGATGGGGTTCAAAGCATGGATGCTGGAGCAGATGGTCCCTCATAAGCTATATATTCTTACAAATTAATCTATCTTCTATATGCTTTAATCTTGTCATCTGAAAAATGGGGCCAGTAATAGAATCTACTTTACAAAAGTGTTGAGAGAATTAAATGAATTAATACATATAAAAGGCTTTAATACAGTGCTTGGCACAGAGTTAAGTGTTAGCTGTCAAGCTGTCACTTAGCTAAGAGGGGTGTAAGGGTTACAGCTCACTCCTTTGGTGGGCTCATTCATTTTTTCCATGCAAGCTATGGTACCCTTTCACATTCCACCATAAGGGAAAAAGAAGAGCAAATTGATCATTTTGATCCAAAATATCCATGGTCTAAAAAGCTCCATACAAGTAACAGAAAGTTAGAAAATAAGCAGAAACAGCAGCCCTCTGTTATTGATTTGAATTCAATTCAAATTCAAGACAACTGACTTTGGTAAATGAATAGTGCCTTTGATGACATCATGCATTGCTTCCAGAGCTGTGTCCTGTTAACACACTATGCAGTCCTGCTAGCAGCACTGGTTTTACAGGCTACACTGGTCTACACTTGACCATGGCAGAAAGACAAGTTTTAGATGAGGGAAAATGGACTTAAGAGCTACATCTTGTTTATTATAGGCACAAAATCTCCCCTCCAAGATCTAAAGCAAGTCCCAGAATTCAGAGTTTAATTTGAATTCCAATCAGACAACTTGCCGAATAGTCTTTTTTTTCCCACCAAGTTTTACTCCTCTGTAAATCAGTTTGACTATGTTCAAGTCTATATGCAGTTCAGTTTAGCAAACATTGGCTGAGCGCTATTATGTATGAGACACGTTGCTGGAACTCGGTGACTCAGATGTCTGAGATACACTTCCTGCCTCAAGGAGCCCCCAGCCTGTTTGGGGTGGTAGACACGCTTAGGTGGGGGTGCGAACTCAGAAGAGGGGCATCTAACCAGCCAGAAGGGATGAAAGAGCTTTCTTAGCCCCCAACCCCTTCCATTTCCCTCTTCATCTACCCATTTCTCTGTTTCTCTTTTTATCAAAACTCTTCAGAAGGCTACTCTACTTGCTGTCTCCAATTTCTGTCATTCCATTCTTACTTGAACTCACCTCATTTAGGCTTTTGCCTTCTCTTCGCCACTGAGACCCTTCTTGTCAGTCACCATATTTCTAGACCTAATAACCAGTTCTCAGTCCTCACTTATTCAAACTCTCAGCAGCATCAAATACAGTTGATCATCCTTTCTCTTAAAAATGCTGTTTTCTGATTGGATAAAGAAATTATGGTTCACATATACAATGGAATATTACTCAGCCATTAAAAAAAAATGAAATCCTACCATTTGCAATGACATGGTTGGACCTAGAGGTTATTATGCTGTGTGAAATAAGTCAGACAGAGAAAGATAAATACCATATGATTTCACTTATATGCAGTATCTAAGGAACAAAAAGAACAAACTAATGAAGAACAGATTCACAAATACAGTGGACAATTTGGTGACAGACATTGGGGAGGGAAGTTGGGAGGTTGGGAGAATGGGGTGAAGGGTTAAAGAAGTACAAATTAGTAGTTGATAGTTGGGCATGGGGAGCATGGTTGAGGGAATGCAGTTAGCATTAATATGATGGTTAAGTGGAGGGCCAGGGGAGGGAGGGAAAATTGGGAGGATCCTTTTATGAACATTACAGATGTCTAACCAATGTATTGTATACTTGAAACTAACTTAAATAAATTTATTTTAAAAAACACTAAAAAGAAACCCCCCAAAAACACTGTCTTCACTTGGCTTCAGGGTACCTTACACTCCTGTTTGTTTGTTTGTTTATTGGCTGCTGCTTCTCAGCCTCCTCATCAACTTGACTACTTGATATTGGGTCCTCCAGGGCTCAGTTTATGATATCTCCTTTTCCATCTACACTCACTCCTTCGGTGGGCTCATTCTATCTCAACTGTATGCTGAAAACTCTAAAAAAATTTAACTCTAGTCTAAATTGCTCTCCCAATTCGAGATTCATATATTCAACTACCTTCTAGAACATCTCTACTTGATGTTTAATCATTTTAAGCATTCAGTGTCCCATACAAGGTATTCATCTCTTGATCCCCAAACCTGCCATCTTCCTGTTTATTTAGTGGTAACTAGCATCATCTTTCCAGTTGCTCAGGTTGGAAAAACTTTTGAGTATCCTTAACTCTTCTCTTCCTCTCATACCCCACATTCTTCAGCAACTACGTTTATCTTTACTTGAAAATTGCATCTGGAACATGACTTCTGAACACCTCCACTTGCCGCTGCCAATCCACTGTCATGTCTCACCCATAATATTGTAATAGCCTCCTCTTCATTAGTCTCTCTGCTTCCATCCTTGCCTCATTTTTTATTGACTCTTAACATGGAAGCCTATTAAAAGACAGCCAGATCATTCCGCTCCCCAGCTCCATTTCCTTCCCTGACTTACTCTCATCCCAGAGTCCAAGCCAAAGTCTTAACAATAGTCTGCTAAATAATATTCCATTGTAAGGGTAGACCACATTTGGTTTGTACATTCATCTATAGATGGGTCCTTGGGTTGTTTCCACCTTTTGGTTATTGTGAATAATGCTGCTATAAACATTAGCATACAGATATCTGTTTAAATCCTTGCTTTCAATTCTTTTGCTTATATCCTAGGAATGCAATTTTTAGGTCATATAGTAATTTTATGTTTAACTTTTTGAGGAATTGCCAAGCTGTATTCCATAGCAGCTGCTCCATTTTACATTCCCACCAACAGTACACAAATGTTCCAATTTCTCCACGTCTTTGCCAATACTTTTTATTTTGTGTGTGTTTTGAGAGTCACTATGCTTTTTGTTTTTCCTTAAAGGGCTCAGCCAACCTCTGGTCTTGGTGACTTGCACTTCCTATTCTCGTTACTTGGAATATTCTTCTCCCACCCATCTGCATGTTTCTTTCTCCCATCTGCTTTAAGTCCTTGCTCAAAGGTCTTCACTAGGCACCTTATTAAAACTGCACCTCTACTACCAGAATGCCCTATCACCTTTTCTCAGCTTTAATGTTTATCCGTGGCTCTGACAGCTTTCTAAATTACTGAATAATTTGCTATTTCTTGATTATCTGCCCTCCCCTCTTTCTCACTTTGTGAGGGCAAGGATTTTTTTAAAATCTGTTTTGTCACTGCTCTACCCCACTACCCCACTGTTAGTACCTGATTCTTAAGGTAAAAGCACTATAGACAAAAACCATTATGAAATGAATGAGCGATGTCTGAGCTGGGTCTTAAAGAATGAGTTAAACTAAGCTAGACGGAGAGGGGAGGAAAGAGGTTTTCTATGTCGAGGGAACATGCGGATTGCTATCAAGTGGATTTGCTTAATGAAATGGTTGTGCATCTCCTGGAGGCAGAGACCCCACAAATTACCTAATGTATCACTAGATTTTCTTTGCTCGCTGTCAGTTACCACCTGTTGCCCTTGCAAGCACTGTGATTTGCCAATGTGCTGATGAGACCACTAGAGTCCGCTGAGTTACAACAACGTGGATGCCGATAGCCAAATAGCGTCCAGCAATCTTGTGAGAGAGGAGAAAGTGTTTTATCTGAACCTAGAAATAGACCCACGTGACTGCCACTTTGATATTGTTGTCACTATTGTTATCAGTATGAAATACAGAAACTTTGAGCCCAAGGCTCTAACATGATGGTGCTGCCGTCAGTTGACCCTTCCCAACGAGATGAATTAAAATGGGCTGAAACTTCCCTACCTGTCCCTGTCAGCACTTGAATTTCCCCCAGACCACTATGGTACCTGCTCTGTGCCCATCCCCATGCTCTGCTACTACTTAGAGCATCGGAAGAAGATACATGAAACCATGACGATGTGAGTCGGGGTCAGAGTAAATTGAGCAGTGCTGATGACAAGTGCTGAAGAAGTTTCCTTCTCTCTCCTTACACCCTTTGTTTCTGGTTTCGCAAAGTAGCAGCTGGCTCAGGGACTTGGTTAGACTTAAGGGAAGGTGGGAAAAAAAGGGAAAAAGAGAGAGGAGAAACTGATATTTCTGGTATGCTCTCTAACTCCAAATCCTGCCGGAGGGGCTCTCCGGGCTCCAAAGGAGCTATCTGAATCTAGTTTCTGTAGAGAGGGAACACTTTCTACCACACCCCAAAGGCAGGCCTTCTACTGCCCTCATACCCCCACAGGCAGCGGAGAGCATGTGTATGAGTATATAAGCAAACCTGAGTGAGTTATTTTTCAGCCACCCGCAGCCACCCCTGCTTCTGGCCTGACCCATTTTCTCCAACTGCGATGTGGCTCTAATAATCCCCGCTCTGCTCTCCATCTTGCCTAGAGGCTACTAGAGTTCATTAGATTAAAAAAAAAATCTATAAACTACTTTGAACACCTCGGAGGTAAGTGCTCTATAAGTACATGTAATAATAATAATGCTGCAATAATTACCTTGATTAATTTATGCATAAGACAAAAAAAGATTCTTAATTAAGAGACATTCCAACAGCGTGAACACAGGCCCCATATATTGGAAAGTAATGTCGCCAGCAGGGATTCTCACTCTGGGCCAGATCGACAAGAATAATGAGCCACTCACCCTCATTCTGAGTGCCCTCTGAGTGTTTTGTGTTGTGGGTGATGACTAGGCTCTGCGGCCAACAGACTGGAAAGGCAGAAGATGAAAGAGAGGAGTTTGGTGTTGTAATTACATAAAACACAATTCCAGTTGAATTGATGATACTTTTATTAAACAGCAGGGAATCAAGAACCAATGGTAAGCTAGTCAGTGACATCAATATAATAAATTACTTTGAAAAAACCTGGTCAAAGCAAACATTTATGGAATCACCTGTGAGTATATTAGGTCTAGGCTAGAAACAACATTTTGTGACCCTTCTGTCTCTTACCGATAGGGAAGAGATGTGCGCTTTTGGTGTTGTAGGTATGTTGAAAGACACACTAGAACGTGAAGTTACTCAAGATATGTCCTCATTAGCCATAAAGTTCTCTCAAGACACGGCTCTTCTAAGACTAAGATGTGCATCATACTTCTCAGAGAAATGAAGAAGTTCAGTATCACTAAGGAAAACAACCACAAATTCTATGATCTGTCTTCTCTTTGTTCGACCAATATCCAGTCTCCCTAAAGAAGGGATTTGAGTGGGCCAGTTTGTAGCATTCACTGTGAAATGCCTCTGCGTGGCAGAATATAAGCCAGGCTACCTGAGGGGCACTCCGATGCCTGGGACATTTGTGGTTGCTTCAGATGGTGCACTGGACCTGAACCAGATTTGCTATGGCTAGGGGAGCAAGGAAGATTTAACCGACAAAGTGTACTGCAGGAGTTCTAGCATCCTATTTTGTGAGAAAGAAATGGCTAGTGGGCCACCTTCCTTGGTTATGTGTGTAGTGGACAAAAACCCTCCTTTAGCCTGTCCTGGACAAATCCTGGCCCCATCCCCCGGGGAAAGCTAGAGGATCATTGGGAATCTTAAGAACATTTCTCTTTTAACAGCTAAACAGAAATAGGAAAGTCTACCTATAAATGGTCAGAAATGGCTGTTGCAGGGGCGAAAAGGCAGAGAATTGTGCGTACGTGCGTGCGTGTGCGTGGATGTGTTAACGGTTCAGTAGGTGGAATGGTGGGAGGGTAAATATGAAGCTGCCAAGACATAAAAATAATTTAGAGGTCATGCACAAATGCTGTTGAATCAGACTGCTTTCCTAATGCCTGGCACTGGGAGAACTGGCAGTTCTGTAGTAAGGAAGCAGGTCATTTTGGGTCTGAGAGAACTAGCTGGCTAGAGCAGGATACTGCAGCGAGGGAATTTTCACAGATAAGGTGCAGTGGGAGCATCCTGTATGAAGGGATCAAGCAGCACCACCAGAAGGCTAAAAGGACACAAAATGGAAAGATGCCATAGTTAAGCTTATCTTCTTGAAATTTATTTAGGTCTATTTCTGCCCCCACTCCCTCAAGGGCCAAGGCCCTTGATTCATTGCCTATGGTCAGCTGGTGAAAAGGCTGAAACGCATAGAAATCTGGTCTTCCTCTGCCTGCAGTTCAGTGGGGTTGGGCTGTTTATGCTGAGCACAAATATTACGCAATTCAGTAGTTAACAGTTCCTCTGTGCCAGGCACTGTGCTAGGTTACAGAAATGAATGAGATACAGCACTGGTTCTTGGGTAACGCATAATATATCGGAGGGCAATAAGCCAAGAATGGTAGATTGCAATTATGTTCCCAATTCTTCCCCCTTCCCTGTGGCCACGCCCTTACCCCTATAATTGGTAGTGCCCTCTCACCATGGACAAGTGAATTGCCCCACCGCTCAACACTGGGCTCAACCATGTAGTTTTGGTCAACGAGATGACAGCATCTCAAAATGAGGCCCTGTTACTAGTGGGACACTCTAGAGCTGTACCTATGAGCTCTGTGTCCTCTCCATTGTTCCCTTTGCTTTTCTCTCTGTCCACCTCTGTCTGACCAGGCCTTAATGGGCTTTTCCATCTATCGCCTTCTGTCTGAAGCCTTTTCTGAAGCCTTTTCCACCTGCCCAATCAGCTTGGTCTCTCATTTAAGCCTCCATGCTGCTCTGAGTCTCCATGCCTTTCTAGTTTAGTACTGAATTCAGTGGTGTCTGGTCTTCCCCACTGGACTATAAGTGCTTTGAAAGCAGGAGCCTTTTCTTCTATTTCTCAGCAGCCTTTGCAGCGCCAAGCACAGCGCAGCAGCTGGGCATGGCCCCTGGACAATGTGGTGCCAGTGCCAGCCCTCAGAACTCTCTGAAGTAAGCAGTTGGTTTCAGGCTTCCCTTCCACACCCTTGAGAATGCTCTCTACTGCCCAGGCTTCCACTTACTCCAACTGTTGTCCGGACTGGCCCTTCCTTTCCTAGATGGCAGCTGGGATCTGTCCTATGCCTCTCTCTCTTCTAGTGTAACTTTCTGCGATCTTCAAGGCCCTGTTAGGTGATAAAAGAATTGATTCTAACTAAAGTGTTAATGGCTAATAACAGCAATATCTCCCCTGGGCACTTATTCTGCATTTGAATTGAAATTTTCAATGTTCTCATCCATGAGAGTAACTGGACTTCGTGTCCCTGAGACAAGCTGCTGGGGATAAAATTTTTAGAGCATGGAGTTACTGATGTCTCTCAGATCACATTGCCAAGCCATTTGGCATACTAGGCTGTTCTACAAGTGGTCTTGGAGAGGTGAGGCTGAGAGACCAGACAGGCACACAGCCTTATAATAGCAGGACCACCTTAGGCTGTGATTCATGTTTGACACTCATGTTTTCTAAGTCACCTATAATAAACAAGACTGAAATGAATCTTGACTTCAGACCTGGTGTGTGTGTGTGTGTGTATGTGTGTGTGTGCGTATGTGTGTGTGTGCGTGTGTGTGTGTGTGTATGTACTTATGCTAAAACTGGACCTCAGATATTCTTTGTCATCAGTTTGCTGTCATGTTATCATGTAGTATAATCAAATCCAATAGCCTGAAGAAAAATCCCCCCAAATCATCTGGCCCCGGGGCCTGCCTTTGGTCTACTAAGTTATTATTATCATCATCTCTATTTTAAAGATGGAGCAAGTGATGCTCAGAAGGGATGCAGAACTTGTCCAGCTCCCACAGATCTTAAGAGAAAGGATTGGGACCAGAACCTCGGTCTCCTGACTCTGTTGCAAGTCTCTTCTCTGGCCCAGAAACATTGCATTAAAGACCTTCATCTCACCCTCACTCTCAACTTTAACCGTTAGTACGTACCATTTCCCATGAATTATCCTGGCCAGTGCGGAAGCTTATCTTTAGGCAGGCATACCCAGGTGTGCCTGGTTTTATGCAGTGGGGTGTCATGCAAAGAGTTATATACAAATTGCATATTTATAACCTGAGTTTTAGATGTTTTCACATGTGCAGTTTAAATTCTCAGTTACATGGCTAGGATGAGAAAACACATGAATTAACACCTCAATGTAAAAGACACGGGCACTAAGAATCCGTAGATATAGAATATACCTCTGGTAAAGGGAGCACTGTGGCCTAGGAACCGTACACCTGGGCTCTCATCCCACCTTTGCCACTGACCCGTGACTTAATCCTCTCTGGGCCTTGATTTCATTACCTACTAAATAAAAGGGCAGCATCCATCAATTTCTAGGTCTTGGTTCCCATTCTGACATCATAGGACTCTATGCATATTCATGTATACAAAATGGTCCTCAGCCACACGGGAAGTATGACCCTGCCTGAGGCAATTTGCATGGAACAGAAATCAAAGCCATAAGCCTCACAGATGAAGCTCCAGTAGTAGAATTTCCAGTGTTAGGATTTTGGGAAGGATGGGGACAGTGTTGGGGGCAGAGATTAAGGTCTGCCAGGTGCCCCAGGAAGCACACCCCGCAGGTGGTGCTCAGTCTGCACAAGGCCAGGGTGCTCCAATCACGTACCTGAGTGTCTGCACCCGTGGGTGGCTGCAGGCCCCCAGGACCCACCTCGGGCTCCAGGTATAAACTTAGGGGGTCTGTGGGCTCACTGTTGGCTGGCTATTTAGTTTTAATGCCCCAAACCAATTTTAAATAAAATAAAGGAATCCCCCTAAATATTCTATATGGGGTTTTCTTTTTTTTAAGAGGGACATTTCAAGACTAGTTTCACACAGGTTTAGCCGAAAGGGAAATTAAACTCTACATTTAAATGGAGATTACGCACAAAGGAATCCATTAGTTTCAATATTTCTCAGCAGGAGGGCTCAGAGTTATTTAAATAAGTTTAGATATTAAACCTAAAGTAGCCATTAAAGCAATGTGGATTTGTTTGTCTGTTTTTTTTTCTCCTAGAAATCTTTTTTTTCCAGCTGACTGAAAAAATCCATTGCTTAACCAATGGAGGATATTTTAATGCATTAAAAAAAATCCAGGGACTTTTTAATATAGCACTTCCTTTGAATTTTTAAGTACCATATTACAGCACACTTATTATAGCCAAATGTCATCTTTTGGACAGATTAAACGCCAAGCATTTTCCCTTCCCCGCCCCCACCCTGGGTAGAACAGTGCTAATATAAACACCAACATTAAACCATATTGGCTATGGAAGAGTCTTTGATTGTCATTGAGATTATTTTAAAAGTTATTTAGGTCCCCCTGTTACATCTCTGCAAACCACTGAGAAAATGTTGTGCTGGGTTTCTCTTTGCTACATTTCTTTGGGGATTCATAAATATTGATTGTACCGTAAAAAATTGATGGAATCTTGAAACAGACTGCAGTTGAGGCAGCTGGGGAATTTACTCAATTTTTCTCAATCGCTGCAGTCTATAAAAAGAGGAGATTTTGCAAATTGTTTCTCACCTTGTCTTTTTAGTATTTAATAGCTCTCAATTCTATAGCCTTCTGAACCATGTGCTGGGCGTGTTTTCTATCAAAACGGAATCAGGCCTGTTCAATGGGAATTACAAGGGGGCAGCAGGTTCTGAATGGGTTAAACTCTGCCCTGTTCACCACCCTCTCTCTGCTTCCTCTCTTGTTACCTTCTCTTGGTTTTCAGTGTCCTGCTGTTTTGGTCCTATTAATTCTACATCTATCCCCAAAATGACCGTATTATCCGCAAGCTCTCCCCTTTACTTCCCAGGGCCACGATGGAAATAAGGTCCAAGAAATGGATGCCAAAGGCTCTCCGTGGTCCCGCCTTTCACCACGACCAGGTAACTTCCCTCTTGCTTATACAACAAAGCTCTTCACCATTCTGGCATTTACCCACCATCTGGCTCTAAAATACCTCTTTAGTCTTATTCTCATGAGTCTCCTTCTGGACCCCAGTTTCTTTGCTCATGAGTCCCCTCACTGTCCCTTATACCTACTACATCATGCATTTCTTCTTCTAGACATTGGCTTATACTTTTTCCTCACTTCTGGAATGTTCTTACCTTCTCCTTCTGTGGTAGACAGAATGATGTCCTCTCCTACAAAGATGTCTGTGTTTAATTCCCAGAACCTGTGAATGTGTCAAATTATGTGGAAAAGGGAAATAAAAGTTGCTAATCAGCTGACCTTAAGCTAGGGAGATTATTCTGCATTATTCCTTTGGGCCCATTGTAATCATAAGGATCCTTAAAAGCAGAAGAGGGAATTGGAAGGGAGAATCAGAGAAATGGCAGCATGAGAAAGACTCAGCTCAATCAATATTGCTGACTTTGAAGGATGGAGCCATTAGCCAAGGAAAGCAAGTGGCTTTTAGAACCTGAAAGGACAAGATGGGGCAACAGATTCTCCCCCAGAGCGTTCAGAAGGATTTCAGCCCTGCCAATGCCTTGATCTTACCCAGGAAGACTCGTGTTGAACTTCCGACTTA
>NW_006442107.1:5221824-5269005 GCF_000325575.1 Pteropus alecto
CCATAGTTGTAAAGTTATGCTCTGTAATAAAACTACCCATTTCTGGAAAGGGCTGAGGAAGGAAGGAAGGAAGGAAGGAAGGAAGGAAGGAAGGAAGAAAAAGGAGGAAGGAAAAAATCCAGAACAGGTCATCTATAAAGATATCTGGAAAATATCAATCATTCATTCATTTATTCTTTCATTCAGCATTTACCTTCTCTTAGCAGGCTCTTGGGGAGTGAAGAAGTCAAAAATAAGGAGATGAAAGAGAAGACAAGGACTCTGCCTTCAAGAATGGAGTATCTAGGTTTGCTCTAATCTTGGGGGCTGAGATACTTTGTGTCTTGAGAATGCTATGGTTGTTATCATCCTTGTCATTCAAAGCATCATGTGTCATGTATTCTGTGCAGAGCCCTAGGATGGGCTAGTCCAGGGAAGGTTCGATACCAACTATTCCAGGGAGCTTGTGACCATTGTTAAGTGGTGCTGAGGAAGGAGGGCTCCCTGTAATGTGGGTGGCCTCATGGTGGTGGTAGAGCCTGTAGGAGAAATGATGGGGAACTGAAGGAGGGTAGAATGGTTTGGAAGGATATTCTAGGCAGGAAGGACAGAATCATAAGCAAAAAAGCAGAATGGAAACTCTCAAGCCTATGAGAAAAACCACGAGGTGTGCAGTCTGGGGATAAGAGGTAGGATTTCAGATCTCTGGATTTCTCTTAATCATAACCTGTAAGACCTGGCCCAGGCATGGCCTATTTCTGCACTCAATTTTTCTCCTGTGCTTCCAACCCTGACCCTTACCTTCACCCTCTCATTCAATCTCTGTTACCATGAAGGCTTTCCAAGACTAACGCCACCCACCTGAGATCCAGGAAAAGCTGGCCAGGACAGAGGGCAGAATCCAGCCCCAACTTACCTGGGTTGCAGCGTCTAGCAAGATCCAGGAGGACAAGGATGAGGGAGCCAAGGCCACACCCCTTCTCCCCTGCAGAGCCAGTGTAGTAGGGAGCTTTGGTTAGGGGGTGATACCTGGGAAAACTACAGGCCATGAGATCAGGAACCCCCAGATTTCTACCAAAAGCTCTGCTGGTATCTGTGGTCCCCACCAGCAGCCTTTCATTGGTTCAAAGCCCCATTCTCAGACTCTGCTGTCTGCAGAAGTCAGCTCACCTCTCTAAATTTCCTTCTTATCCAGAATCTTAGCCCCTCCAATTCTCATTTCCTCAGCAGATATCCAGTGCCTTCAAATGAATGATTTCCCTATTTCTCTGGCCAATCTACTTGTTCCCGGCAGGAAAGCTGGTCTGCCTCAAGCTACTGCATCCCACCAGGAAGCAGAAAACCTTTCCATCTTTGTTTTGAAGGATATGGTCATTGTAGGAATTTTATGTTGGCAGTTGTTTTCTTTAGGACTTTGAATATATTGCTCCCTGTCTTCTTGCTTGAGATTTCTGTTGAGAAATTAAGTCAGCTGTCAGTCTTCCTCTTCCTCTTTGGTGCTAAGATTTCTTCTTTCTCTCACTGTGTTAAAGATTTTCTCTGCTCTGATACTCTAGATCCAGCGAAGTTAATTTTGTCACTGTGCACCTCTCGGTATTTTTCATCCTTTTGCTTTTCCATGTCATCATCTGATCTATAACAAGGCCCTTAGACCTTTACCCAGTTCAGGTCCTCCTGACCCCTCATTTGGACCCCGGCTCACTAAGCCTTTGCACTAGTCTTCCTACTTCGCTTCTTCACTTCGGGAGTCTTCCCGCTTCTAGGCTTGCTTTTTTTAACCCATTCCTCTACCCTCTGGGCCTCATGGGCTTTCTAGCATCAAATCTGACCATGTCATTCCTCTGCTTAAAACACCAAGTGATTTTCAATTTCCTATGGTAAGTAAATTCCCAGCTTCTTAATATAGGATTTAGGCTTACAGCTCTCTGGGCTGATCTTGCCTTATTCTCCACCTCTAACCTTGTGCTCTAAAAACAATGATCAGCTTCTAATTCTCCCATGTCCCTGCACAGACACACGTGTACACACACACACACACGCTCCCCAAATTGCTCCTCTACCACGTGCCTCTGTTCATGCTGCTCCTTCTGTCTGGAAAGTTCTTCTATCCCCATTTATCTGACTAAGCCACATTTATTGGTTTGGCTTATCCCCCTCACCTCCAGGAAGCCTTCCTGTCTCATCTCCACTCCTCACTCTCCTGTTCCCCATCTCCTGTTGCTCCTATAATACAATTTGCATATCTTTATCATCCCACTGGACACAGAAAACTCTGTTTAGGTGTCTGTTGTTCCCTCCAGAATGCGAGTTCTTGGAGCAACTGTGTTGTATCCATCTTTATATCCTCAGTGCCTAATACCTTGCTTGAGACATAGAAAGGACTCAATAAATTTTTAAACAATTGATAAATTAATAAATACATAATAAGTTAATAAATAAATGAATTTGTATGAATTTGTATGAAAATTCTTTTAGTTTTACATCCTCATATGAATCATTGTTAGTCCTATTCTACGTGTGAAAAAATACAGATTAAGTGCTCTGCCCCTGATTGCATAGCAAGTAAAAGTGAAAGCCCGAAAGATCTCTAAAACCCTCTCTGTCTGACCAGGCCCACACTGATTTCTCCTTTCCTTCTCTAAACTCTTTTGCAATCAGAGTCCTTAGCACATTATCTGGCCTTTGATAACATGAGGCCTTCTAATGATCTCTAATTGTGCCATAGGTGGAAAAAGCAATTAACCAAGTATTTGCTATGACATTTTCCACCAGTTTAGTTCAACACCATGGCCTTGTTAATTGATAGTGTAACAATTAGTCATTAGAAAAGACTTTGCTAAATATTACTGTCCAGAAGGTGGCCTAGACTGGATGGAGCCTGGCAACATTGAAATATACACTTCCCTGGGGAGGCACTCAGAGTTGGGATTAACACCAATGAGAAGAAGGCAGTGCTGAGCAACCAATGAGAAGAAGCCAATGAGAAGAAGGCAGCCAATGAGAAGGCAATGAGAAGGCAGCCAATGAGAAGAAGGCAGTGCCGAGCACTCATACTGAAGGCCAGTCTGTATAAGGGCCACCCAGCAGGAGGGGTTGAAATGTTGGATCTGGCTTTCCTGGGAATTGAACAACAGAAGATGCTGCAGCAAGCACTAGCTGGAAGCTCTGTTGGCCAATGGCAAGGCCTTGAATGCTTAGCTGCGGTCCAGATCCCAGAGTGGGGCTCATAGGACTAAGGCAGGGCCCAAGGACTGGAAAAGCTAAGGTTCTGGCCAATTATTAGAACTGAGGCTCACGAGAACAAGATGGGATCCCACTACCAGAACTGGGGCACAAAGTGGAACATGACCTCAGGAAGAAGACGTGGTTCAGCACCACAAAGGCGTAGGGGACCAACAGTCAGGCTAACCTGGGCCAGGGACTCCTTAGTTAACACACTTCTGACTAAGGACAGAGGGCTTGAGCAGGGAAGGGAGGAGTGGTGCCAAGTGGCCCAGCTAGAAGATCAAAGGGGACGTGCTTACCCTGGGAAGACCCTGACCACGCCAGGTCAAAGGGGCAGCAGGCTGTGAAAGCTGATGAGAAGCCAGGAAAGAATGAGATATGGGAAGGCCGAAAGCCCAGAATATGGTCAAGATGGGGATGAAATAGGGCTGGGGAGAAGCTGAGGCTGGTGGCTAAGGTAGAGCTAAGGGCTTTGAACCAGGTGAGTGGGCAGTGAGTCAGATTCCAGGCAGCCATGCCAGGTACTAAAACTACATGTCCAAGGTGCCAGGAGGTATCAAGTGTCAAAGAGTCACAGATGGTGATTGGACATCAGAAGGGGACTGCATAGGATAGAGTTAAGATCTAGGCCTATGATCAGGCTCTTAGGATGTACTGGAGAAAAGGGAGAGGTAGGCAAAGGCTAGGTTTAAGGTTCAGGTGAGAAGGTGATCAGGAAGCTCAGAGGATGGTCAAATTCAGGGAAGCCACAGAAACCAAAGCGGTAGGGCAGAAATAGACATGGGCTGGGTACAGGCACCGAGGTACAGGCACTTGGACATATCTTTGCCTCCTGCTCTGAGCTCCCAATTTACCTTTGGAGGAGCAGAGACTAGGCCCAGAGGGGCTTTTAAAGGTCTTCCTTTTCGATTTCAGCAAGCAATCTGGAACAAATGGCATCTGGATAGGGCTGTCTTCATCAGGGTTCTCAAGAGAAACAAGACCATAGAAAGATTTATTATAAAGAATTGTCTCATGCAGTTACAGAGACTGAGAAGTCCCACCATCTGCCCACTGCAAAGTGGAGGCCCAGGAAAGCCAGTGGTGTAGTTCAAAGGCTTGAAAACCATTCAGATTCCAGCCTGAATCTAAGGGCCTGGGAACCAGGAGTGCTGACAGGAAAAGACTTGTTCAAGCTCAATCAGAGCCAGAGTGAATCCTTCCTTCCTCTCCATTTTTGTTTAATTCAGGCCCTCAAGGGGTTGGATGAGGACCACCCACAGGATGGGGGTGGGGGGGAAGGGGTGCGGGGTGGGGTGGGGTGGGTGAGGAGCAGTCCTCTTAGTCTACTAATTCAAATGCTAATCTCTGCTGGAAACATTCTCACAGACACACCCACAATAATGTTCAACCAGATATCTGGGCTCCATGGCCCAGTCAAGTTGATGCATAAAATTAACCATCATAGGGCAAAGAGCACAGATTCCGCCTGTGGCTTGGGGATGCCCAGCTGGAGATCTACAGCTGATGTTAACTGCCTTCTGGTTGGTGGCCCTAGGCATTGTATAGCCCAAGGATCAGGAAAGCAAAGGCTTTGGTATAGTATCCTTGCTGATGAAACATCAGAAGTGCGGTTTCTTGATTATATCTTATTTGGTGCCATCCTGCACATCTGACCAATTTGCTAATTCCTGGCCTCTACTTGGAAAGCTCCAGCTCATTTTCACGCTACGCTGTGCAATTCTGCCTTCTTAATGTAGTTTTAAAGTTGTATTAAATAAACAATGGGTATAAAATTAAATTAATTATTGGACACTCCATGCTATTTAATTTTAAGGCTCCCATTTTGCCAGTATTTCTCTTGAGGACAACAAGGCATAGAGTGCTAGGCATCTGGGCTGGTCCTGATTCATCAGAATCCTGGAGCTTGGCTTCTGGTATTCCACAGGAGCAGAGTAGAGCTTTCCCTAGGAAGAGTCTGGAAGAGTTTGGACCATTCTCCCCAGTGATCTATTATTTCCAGCATTTTCCTGTGGATGGCTGGCTTCCTAGGGACCCTGCTGGCTGGTCTGGCTTAACCCATATGCAATCCATCCTCAAAGGCTCAGCTTAAGCTCCACGGCCCCCTGAAAGTCTTCCCAAGATACTCCCTCTATCAGTGCTCTCTCCCCTCTATAACCATGCAGTCTCTGCAAGATCTTTACTGCATCATACCCTTGATTTTACTCTTTCTGATCAACTGCCTCTGCTTGTTGAAGCCACATGTCTAGGGTGACCAACTATTCCCAGTTTGCCTGGGACCTTCCCAATTTTAGCAACGAAAGTCTTATATCTCAGGAACCCTCTTGGTACTGCGCAAACCAGGACAGTTGGTTACCTTAACCCTCCCCCAGCTTGGCCTACTCACCCTAAGTCTCTGCCAAGCTACTGCCAACCTGAAATAAAGACTCAACTCAAGGGCGACTTCCTCCCTGGTATAGGAGATCTACCAGTGCAGTCAACTGCTTTCCTGTGCTCCTCACACTGTGGGTCTCTCCAGGTTACACATTTAGGATCCCCAGTGCCTGGCATAGCATCTGACATATAGCAGGTCCTCAGGAGAGGAGGATTTGTTGAATAAGCAGGAATACTAGGTGTTATGGGTTGACTTGTGTCCCCTAAAAAGATGTTGAAGTCCTAACTAGTAAATGTGACCTCATTTAGAAATAAGGTCTTTGCAAATAATCAAGTTAAACAGAAGTCATAGATGTGAACTCTAATCCAAAATGACTGGTATCCTCATGAAAAAGGAGAAATTTGGACACAGAAACAGACACACACAGTGGGAAGGTAATGTGAAGAGATACAGGTAGAAGATGGCCATCTACAAGCCAGGAAATTCCTGAGGCCACCAGAAGCTGAGAGAGAAGCCTCAAGCAGATCCTTCCCTAGTGCCTTCAATGGGAGTATGGTCCTGCCTACACCTTGATTTTGGACTTCTAGCCTCCAGAACTGTGAAATAATAAGTTTCTGTTGTTGTAGGCAGCAGCCCCAGGAAACTAATTCCCTAGGGTACCATATTCTCCACTCTGCTTCACCTGATTATAGGTCTAAACCTGCTCTTTGGGACTCAAGCCTCAGATGCCCCTGGGTGAAATCTTGGGGGTCCAGGGCTGACCTGCTGGCTCTTAGATAAATGGTCTTTGTGTCTCATTCAGTCAGAAGAATCATCTCATTTTAGTAATTAAAATGTCTGGTAAAATAATGTTTCAATACTCTAAATCTTTTTTCCTTCCCATAGTCCAGGCTGCTCTGGCAGCCTTGATTGGTAGGAGCTGGGAGTAGGTGGGTTATAGTCAGCTTCTTCTCTTTTTTCTCCTGCCCCCACCCTCCGGCCCCAGAGGCATTTCCTGATCCCTAAAAGTTGGAGAGGGAAGATGGAGGTCTTACATAACCTGACTTCGATTTTCCCCACCTGGAAACTGGTGTTTCATACCAACTTTCTCTGAGTTGGCCAATGTTCTGAACTGATTCTTCTTCTCAGGGACACTTTGAAGTTCCCACAAGGAACCCTTCACTGCTCTTCCTGTGAGGGGTGATGCCTTAGCTCTGGTGGGCCATGTACACCTTCCCCATGGCACTAGGTCCTCATAGTCCAACTCATTACTAGGCTTACCTTACTCCAGGGGGCTCCAGTGCAGGCAGGTGGGTGCCTCCCTTTGATTAATCCAGGCTGTGAATCAGAGCTTTTTGTTTTAAAATCTCTCAGGCATGTGTCACATATCAGCCCAGTGGAACACATAGCATGGTTCTCCAGGTGTCCTTCTTGTAAACCCTCTCACTAGACTTGAGGTGAATAGGAGGACACCTGCTGCCTCTCCCATGAGATGTAGGACTCATAGGACCCATAGCTCACTCTCTGCAAAAAAAAAAAAAAAAAAAAAATCCTTCCTCACTTTGACTTCAGCCTTATTATGCCATTGAAGTGTGTGAGGCCAAGTACTGCATAGGTGGTCTGCACCTCACTTTTCAGTGTGGGGGAATAGCTCCTATTTTGTTTGTTTTGCTTTTCAGCTCACCGAAGGGAACCTAGGCTGGGGGATGGAGAGAGTAAGATATATAAGCTGGGCCTGGAGCTTTTGGTTGTTCTAGAAGGTAAGGAAGGGCTCCAAGAATGAAGGAGGCGGGCGAAAAGACACAGGAGCCAGCCCGAATGCTGCCTCGTGGCCAAACCTGGGACCATGTGAACATCTCAGTGAACAGTGAAAGGAATGAAATATAACCCATGAAAGAAATAAAAAGAATGCTTGGGTCCACGCTTATACTAAGAAAAGGAAATCGTTACAGGAATTGGAAGCGTACCTGTAATATTGTAAACTTTTCTCCCAAGCGCTTTCACGGTGAGGGACTCTCACTTGATCCCATCCTTTTCATTTTTCAGATGGAGAAACTGAAACCCAAAAAAATGTAGTAATTTTTCCAAGGTTGCTCGGTGGTCTAGTCAGTGACGAACCCAGGACCAGACCCCAGGTCTTTTGACCTCAGTCTGGCACTCATGACTGCCCCAGGATGGGTGAAAGTAACAGCCATGAGTGGCCTCCACCCACCTCCTGCTCCATCTTTTCCCCTGAGTCTGTCCAGCTCCTTGCTCTCCTGGCTGGAATGCCCTTGGAGCAACCCCCAGAAGATCCCACCACTCTCCCACCTCCCAGCCCCTATGCCGAAAACTTATTAAGCATCTGCCTGTCACCTCCACCTTAATAAATAAGAATCTCTTTTCAGCTTCTTTGTCTTCCTCACCTCGGGCCCCACCTCCTGTAACCACACTGTCAATTACACCTCATGTCTAGCAAGGCCAGAGCTAATGAAAAGCAATAGAGAATTCACTGCCTTTTAATGAGGGAAACATGGCTTTTTACAGGGAACAATTTATTGGGCCAATTCCCCCTGTCCATCACCCAGGGGAGTTGCTGCCTTTTTGTACCCTACGTTTGTTACTGTGTCAGGCACTGTGTAAAATTGCCAGCCGAGCACTGAGGTGAAAGCGCTGACTCAATTTACAGGGTGACATCTCTAATCTCCCTTCTCAGATCAGTAAGTGATCCTGGCAATGATATGCATAGAAATTAATTACTCCACCCTTCCTGTTTCCTGGCAGCCAGGAGTGGGGCATCCTCCCTGGTCAAAATAGCTCAGCCGACAGACCACTGACTTTCATCACCCCTAGCTGCTTGTCCTGGCAAGAGTATGAAGGAGAAACAGAGGACTACACTGCCAGAAAAAGCAAGTAAATAATACATGGGAGGAGGACGTTGTGTGCTGCTCAGCCCTGTTGGAGGTCAAGAGCAAATACAAGGTCCATCACCATTTTCAAGAGAGAGAGGGAGGCAAGAAGGGCAGTAAAAGCATCCTAGGCTGAGATTCAGGAGATGTCTCATTCTGCCACTAATTTTCTCTGTGACCTTGGGCATGACATTTTCATCTCTAAAGTAAAGCGTTTCAAAGAGCATGATTGCTCTGATGTTCTGCAAAAGCAGACGTCCTCTCCCCATTCTCTCCCTGACCTTCTCTGAGTAATATGTTAGGCTACTCTCAGTCATGGGGTTTTAGGCTTGGTTGAGCTGTGTGATCTTGAGCAAGACCATTTACTTATCTAAACTCTAAAGAGTCATATGGTTCATGATCTATCTACTTCCAAATGAAATAAAGTCACTTTTTTAAATTAAAGTCACTTTTATAAATTAAAATTTATATTTTAATTTAAATTCTAGACCTAGGGTTAGCTTGGAGGAATTAGAGGAAATGGCCATTTTGAGGAGCATTGACCAAGAGTTCTTGCCTTAAAGAATCTTTCACACTTGTTGTTATATCGTAAATTCTATTATTATAGATTCATCTCTTTCAGTCCTCATGTATAACATTAATAATAAGTTAGTTTTTATTAAATCTCACTCTGTTCCAAGTACTATACTTAGATCACTGTAATATGTAGTTATCACAGCAAATCTGTAAAGTGAATACCATACCAATACCAAACTCAGGCTCCAAGAGAGAAATGAGCTGGCCTAAGCCACTCCATAAATGACGAGGACAGAATATTCTCAAAAATGGTCTTTACTGAGGTATAATTTGAAAACAATAAAATGCACACGTTTTAAGTGTATACGTGATGAGTTTTGACAAATGTATATGCCCACGTAACTACCACCATAATCAAGAAGTAGAACAAGGCTTCCTTCCAATCATGTCCCACTCCATTCCCAGGCAAACACGAATCTGTGTTCTTCACCATTGGTTAGATAAGCCTTATCATTTTGTAAAAGTGAAATCATATACTTTCGTATCTGGCTTTTCTCAATCAACATAATGTTTAAAAAATTTTTTATCTATGTTTTTGCATGTATTAGTTGGTTGTTTCTTTTTGTTGTTGTTGTTGAGTATTTGTTTATCCATCCTGTTGATGGACACTTACATTCTTCCGAGTTTTGGGCAATTATGAAAACATTATGAACACTGTGTGAAAGTTTTTGTGTGGACATATGTAGTTTTTCCATAGTTTTCTTAGAATTTTCTAAATACCTGACCGTGTTCTCTGCAAATAAAGATATTTTTACATATTTCTTTCTAATCTATCAGCCTATTGTTTCTTCTTCTTGCTTTATTGCACTGGCTAAGACCTCCAGTATGATATTGAATAGGAGTGATGGGAGTGGATGTACTTGCAATGTTTCCAATATTAGAAGAAAAGCATTCAATATTTCACTATTAACTATGATATTAACTATAAATTTTCATAGGTACCTTTTCTTAGATTAAGGAATTTCCTGTTTATTTCTAATCTGCTGGGAGTTTTCTTTTTTTTTTTTTAATTGTGAATAGGTGGTGAATTTTGTCAAAAACATTTTCTGCATCTGTTTAAATAAGCATGTGGCATTTCTTCTTTATTTTGTTAATATGATGAATTATATTAATTGATTTTAATTGATTTTGAATGTTAAGCCAACTTCACATTTCTGTATAAATTTCATTGGCTATGAAGTATTACCCTTTTTTAATGTTGCTGTATAAAATTTACTAATAATTTGTTAAAAAGTTTTATGACTATGAAGGATAGCCTATAATTTTTGTTTTTTTGGTAATGCCTTTGATTTTGGTGTCAGAGTAATGCTGTCCTCATACAATGGTTTAGGAAGCATTCTTTTCTCCTTATTTTCTAAATGAGTTTATGGAGGATTGGTATTTCTTCCTGATATTTTTTTTGTATGTATGAGAAAGTCATTATTGTTGTTATTATTATTATCATTTCAATCTCTTTAATAGATATAGGACTCTTTAGGTTTTCTACTCTTCTCAGTCAGTTTTTTGTCATTTGTGTCTTTCAAACGATTTGTCCCTTTCATCTAAGTTGTTGGATTTATTGGCATTAAGTTACTCTTAATATTTTATTATTCTATTGATGTCTATAATATTGGAGCCAGGATTTTAACACTTTTCTGCCTGAGTCCAAAGTTTATGCTCTTTCTCTTATGCAATCCTTTCTTGCAATGAAATGCGGTCTCTCATATGTGAGGCCTTCAGGAGGAAATACCTAAACAGCAATTGAAAGTCAGATAAGAGCCAGGTTTGCTAGAAAGAATTTCATGTGTGTGATTTTAAAAATGAACCAGGACAAAGAGGCCAGAGAATTAAGCTGACGAGCCTCAGGAAGGGCAGTGGGAAGGAAGCAGTAACAGTGTATTTCCTTATATTAATTGAGCCCCAGACTTGGACTACATACGCGCAGCAGGGTCTCATATGCTACAAAGAGTGGATCTGTGGGTGCTTTGGGGAGAAGGGGTCATGGAAAAAAAGAGGAAATGCTGCTTTACCGAATGTAGGCCCAGCGTTTTGAGTTGGACTTGCCTAGGGCAACATGTCCCGGATGATGACTGAATTTCTTTCAGTTTTCTCTACTTATTATACTGCAAAACTATCGGTTTTACAGTATGTATTGACAGCACATAGTTTTAACTTGGCAGAAATGCATAATTTATGTACCCAGAAGACGTTCTCCTCTTTTTCTTTCAAGCTGGTAGAGCTTGTCTTCTAACCACAGAGGTTAAAGATGCCAGATATTTGCTTTCCTAACTTTCCTGGCAGCGAGGAGTGGCCTTGTGACCCGTTTGAGTGTAAAGAAAGGTCTAAGGGAAAATTGTCTTCTTTTCCTTCTGGTGAGGACTCTCGCAGCCCCCTCTGCCCCCGCCCCTGCATCTTCTCCTTTAACTTGACCAAAATGACAACATGAATTAAGAATTTTCTCCTGAGAACTTCAAAACTGCATAAGACTATATCCATGGTCTTAGCCCAAAGACCCCAGGATGAGACCCTTCTCTGAAAGTACAGATTTTGAAAGTAAAAATTCTCTAAGATTGTGGGACATTCATAATATCCCTCTGTTTATTATTTATATTATCTCTTGCCATTTTCTCCAGAGCCACAAAGAGACTCAGCTCTTGCAGCAGGGTGGTGAGAAAGTCTAATGACCTCCTCTTGCAAAGTCAGCCTTCTTAAGAGAGGACCAGCTAGGGGACAGAGCAGGAGAGAGAAGAAAGAGAGAACTGCCACTGCTTAGAGAAGGAAACCCATAGAGCAGCAAACCTATGAAAAGGTCAATTCCTCTAGTAATCAGAGTAATCAGAGAAATGCTGGAAATGAAATTTAAAACCATAATATAATACTATTTCCACATGTATTCAAGATATTATTACAAAAAGATAGAAGTCTGATCACACCAATGTTTGGTGAGGATATGAAACCATCCTAACTCACATATACTGCTACTGAGAGGTCAAATGGCCAAAACCACTTTGGAGAACAATCTGGCAGTATCTAGTAAAACTGAAGATATGCAAACACTTAGACCCAGCAACCCTGCTCCTAGGTCTACACTCTACAAAACCTATTGCAGGTTATGCATGAATGAAAAGGCACAAGAAGCTTCCTAGAAGCACTGTTTTTAATAGTGAACAATCAGAACTATTCCAATAGTTGTAATGGATGGGGAACAAATTAGTATACTGTTGCATATTCACACAGTGGATACTCCACAGCACTAAACATGAACAAGCCAGTGTTTCACCACTCTTGAATGAGAAGAGATTTGCAGGATACTAAACACAACCTATCACCATTTATATGAGTTTTAAAATCTACGAAACTGGACTGTGTGCCCTTTGCAGGCACATCCACATGTATTAATAGTATAAAGATATTCGTGGAAATCATAAAGCCAAGTTTTGGATAGTTCTCGCTTCTTTGAGGAAAGGAGGCAAATGGGATTAGAAAGTGATCCACAAAGAACTGCAAGTGGATTTATCATGTTTATTTCTCAAGGTGGTGATATATGAAACATCATGATCTCTATAACATTTTGTATTCCTGAAATTTTTTATGAATAATTTTTAAAGGAAAAAGAAGCAGAAGCAAAAGAGATTCATATGGGGAGAAGTCCTGAGGGCTTGACAGCAGAAAGGTCAGTGCTGGAGGCAGGAACCTCAGAATCAGAGATCTGCATTGGGATCCCAGCTCTCCTGCTCACCAACTGTGGTGTGATTTGAGGGGTAAGTTAATTAACCTTTCATGAACCTAATTTTCCCAGGTGCAAAATAAGAATTGATGATATTAATTCTTATGTGAATGTGGTTAGTTCAGTAATTAAATAAAATATTTTAAGAACCTAGCACAGTGCCTGGCACATTTTAGGGAGATTACACATTGTGGTTTATCTGGGACAATCTTGATTTACACCTGTGTCTTAATAGGCCCCCTTCCAATTTCAAAAGTGTCCTGATTTGGAGGATAAATGATATTGTCACTCTATACATTGTAAATACTCAGTGTACCCTATTCATGTTAGTCCCCTTTTTGGTTTCAGGCCATGAGAACCAGCAAGCAGTTGCTCCTCCCATATTTCCAAATATCCTTTTTACCGTATCTCTGTTCAGTGGGAGGTTTAGACACTCCTCCATTCTGTGGTGGGACCAGAGTACCTAACCTAGTAGATTGAGTTGCTGCAAGATTACTGCTCAAATTAAGCATTAGCATCAGAATCAGTTAGAAAGTTTAGAATCGTTAAGAGCAAAATGGCACAAAGAGTATTGATGGCAAAGAGTATAAAAACAAAACAAAACAAAACAAAAAAATGCCAAAGGAATGAAATGAAAACTAATTTTTATTGAGCATTTACTATGTGCCAGGCATTTTCTACACCCTTTTATATGTATTAACTCCTCTGATCTTCACAGGTGAGGAAATTAAGGTCCAAGAGTGTCGTGAACCCAGGCCAACTGATCCTGGAGTCTGCTATTAATCACCATGCTCAATTGCCAAAGAATCTGTTATGAAGTAAGAGAATTGAGTTTTAAAAATAATTAATCCAAAATATAACTGTTTAAATGGACATTGTTCTTCGATGTGGCTTGTTGGAAGGCTATATGCGTGTTCCCACTATGTGGATGTTACTTAGCATAACTGGAATCTTCTTTGGGAATTCTCATCAGAATCTGGGCACAAGTTATCAAATATCTTCAGTTTTCTTATCTGCTAAGGTGGATGTGATTTTTCCAAAAGAGGTAGAGCTCATTTAGAAATGAAAATGAAGACCATAATAAGATACCACAACAAACTCAATACATGGCTAAATTCAAAAGACTGATAATACTGAGTGTTGGTGAAAATATGGAACAACTGGAACTCTCGTACATTGCTGGTTGAAGTGAAAACAAGGGTCCAGCTTCTTTGGAAAACATTTTGGCAGTTTCTTATATCATTAAACATACACTTACCATATGACACAAGAGAAAGGAAAACTTATCTCTACATAAAGGTCTGTATGTGAAGGTTTATAGCAGCTTTATTGATAATAGCCCCAAATTAGAAATAACCCAAATGTCTATCAAGAGATGATAAGTTAAGCAATTTGTAATACATTCATATACTGGAATACTACTCAACAATAAAAAGGAATGAATATGAGCAACAACATGGATATGTCTCAAAAATATTATGCTGAGTGAAAGAAGCCAGACATAAAAGGCTTTAGATGATCTTATTTAATCTTCACCCACACCATTTTTATTCTCATTTGATAGATGAAGAAACTAAGGCACTGAAAAAGTTAAGTCCAAGAAACATAGGTAGTAAGTTTAAGAGCCAGAATTCAACTTTAGCAGCCTGGCATTGAAGGCTGTCTTCTTAGTCACCATGCTATTCTGAAGGCTTCTGCCTGCCACAAACCTACGCCTATGACAAATACCCTTCCTGTTCCCCTTTCTCAGCCACCTTCAAGGCATGTGGACCAATTGTAACAGAAACAGAATTGGCTTTGAGAGTCTCTACCATCAGATGAAGGGTGTGGCAATGTTATTTTGGTGAAGCTCACCACCAGTTGCTAGCATCCCAGCCTGCCCTCCAGCTAAGCTCACCCAAGTTATACATATCTGCTTGTTAAAATACATCAGGCTGGTATCAATGATAATCTCTTTTAGAATCTGGCTTCTGTTGAAAAGACAATTCAGGACAGGTGGGGAATTGGGTTTTAACCATTTGCATCTTAACAGAGCTAACTGAAGTGGTCCAGCCCTGCTTACCAGGTGGTATTCTCACCACCTTAAAGAGTTGGGGGTTGAGAAACTCAACCATCTATCCATCCTTCCATCCATCCTTCCAACCATCAATCCATCCATCCAACCACCCATTTTTGTTTGCATGCATTTATCAATTATTTATTGAGGCCCAGGAACTGTGCTGGGTGTTAATCGGGTAAGGTAGCATTTTAGGACCACCCATCCCCGATATTCTATTAGGCTCTGACTCTGACCCTATAATATGGCCTCCACATCAGGATTCTCTATTGCAATATTCTCAGCACACTACCAGAAAAGTCTACTGTGTGTTGTCTTCTTGAAAGAAGTCACAATTTAAGGCTCATCTAAATTAAAAGAAGTCAGTTCTGTTAACCATTGTGCTTAATCCACTTGGACGAGTTGTGGGAAACAACAATCTAAACAAAATCTAGAAAAGCAAATAGATTTTAAAGATATACTGGGGTCTAAGGATACCATTAAGTGGAGACCTCCAGGGGTCTGATTTAATGAATTCACAAAGTCCTTTGTTGCACATTCAGTGTTTGCATATAGATAGATGTCTCTGAGGTGGTTGAGCTTAGAGCATATTCATAACAGGCTTAGACAACTCCAATCCTGCCTGTGGGATTTTCCTAACTCAGGAAATCAGGATTCTACCAGTTTCTTCTGCTCCATGTCCCTGTGCCATTGGGAAAGTCTTGCTTCCTCTCTGCCCCCAGAGCCTCATTGACAGTCTAAGGGGACCTAGTAAAAGGATCTCTCAGAATCTTCCCAGCGACAACAATCCCCGATTCTATGACCTAGTTACTCATTCAACAAATCCTAAAAACTGCAGTTTATTCTGTGTCTGGGTCATAGTTTCTAGCCTGGAGGAGGCCCAGAATCACATAAATATATTCTCTTAGAGACGACCCTCTGATCAGTATGATTCTCATTCTCAGGAAGTGCATTAGAAACAGTAGGTCTTTGGTTAAAGGCTTATTTTGGAGGCCAGGCTACGTCTAGCCATCTGGGTCAGTCCCAGACCCCAGGGCCTGCCCCAGACAACTCTGTCTTTCTCAGCAAATGGCATTGTATAGAGAAGAGCAGAAATGGAGGAGGCGCCCAAGAACTTGAAAGTGGCATGAAAAAGCTGAATACAAGGGGCAGAAGGGCTGAAGCGAGAAGATGTCTTGGGTCATTTCTCCTCTACCAGGAGCCACCACTTTGGCTGCACGACAATCACACTACTTTTAAATTTGTTCTTCCAACCAATCCACTGTTTAAAAGGAAGTCTAAAACCTCCTGTCCACCAGAGTGTCACCTGTACATGATTCAATTAACCTTTATGGTGGCTTGGGAAGTTTGTGTGATAGGAAAACCTTGTCTTAATTGGCATCCTGACACAGACAATAAAGTTTGATCAGATGAAGAGGGCATTGGGGATGCCATTAGCATCCTCTACTGAAGACTATGTGGTGTGTAAACGTTGTTTAATTTGTGCTGGAGAAGGAAGAGAAGAGGAAACCTGATTCACATTTCCAGCATTTTTTGGCTTATTAAATATTTCATTTCCTCACTTTAAGCATCAACCAAACCTGGTATGTTGCTGTCTGTGCAGTTTCCCACGTAGCTTTTACTGCTCTGTAATCCACCAAATGATCATTTCTCTGTTATTAAAACTAAGCTTTTCGCAAGAGGTGTTTTAGAAAAACAAACATAAATAGAGACAGATGGAGTGATTCTCTTTCAAGGGTTTCAAATGGGAGAAATGGGGCAAGGCAGAGGGGAAATAAGACCATGTGCTAGAGAAAGACTGCAGGAAGGCGGCTTTGGTGTTTTTTAAACTTTTCCGCGGGTGGAACAGGGACAGGGATTCTGGAAATCAGGGGGAATGAGCACTAGGCCAATGTCTGATCCTCTCTCATCATTGAGAAGAATTTTAAAGCTTGGCTTTTCCAGGAAACTTTTCCCAACTGAGAAAAGAGGAGATGAGAATTGGCATTTACTAAATGCTTTCTATGTGCTAAGCACAGTCCAGATTATCTCCCTGATTCTCACAACCAGCCCTAGGAATGAGGCATTCTTATGTTGCTTTTACTGATGACGAATCTGAGACAGAGAATTTATAAAATTTTGTTCATCTTTACTCATCTTTCTCTTATGCCCTATTAGAAGGAGTCATGAACTTCTTCAAATTAAACCTGACAGAAAAAGCCCCTCTCTATTAAGTGCATCATGTCCCATTTCCTTACAAGAGGCAAAAATGCCTACCAGCTTAATTTATGTGCTAACTAATGTGCATTTTTAAAAGCTTTGAAATGCGTAATGTGCTAAAAATGAACAATTAATTTTCACTCGTGCTAAGGCATTTAAAATTAAATAGAACTAGACCAGCGTAGGTAGGATTATCACTGCTTTGTTGCGAATTCTTTTAGAATCATTAAATTGTCATCGAATGTAGAGCAAATGCTCACTCTGAACAAAATACTCTGCTGAGGACAATAGGGGGAAAAAGAGGTTGAAGAAAGGCTCTGTGTTTTCTAGGAGGTGACACAAGCAATGGACACATGGAAGTTGATGGAACATGCACCATATTCACACCTATTCACACACATGCGCTTACACACATGTGCCATACTCATGCATATACATGCGGAGTCACCCCCTACCTTAGGCACTAGGGATGTATAATAAACCAATAGACAACTATACCTTTCCTTATGCAGCTTGCTGACTTGAGAGGAAGATAGTCCCTGAATAAGTAATTACAGGTATAAAGAAGATGGAGAAATCAGGTCATGAAGGCTTTTTTGGAAGAGGAGGGGCTTGGAAACACTGTCGGAGTCATGACCTGTGTGTCCTTGGGCAATCACTCAGCCTCTGCATTTAACCTTCAGACACCAGGATTGGACTCTGCTCACTAAAGGTCTTATCTTGACACATCGTGACTGTGAATGTTGTGGGGTGCCACGTCCCAGGCAAAAAAGGGGAATGAGGCAAACTTTATGTGCTGAGTCCTCCCTCCTGAGGGCCATCATTCTTCAGCCTTTCCAGACTTCACCACCCAGTGCACTTTCCCAACTGGACTACTGTCCTGCTATCTTGGACAGCACCTCCCCCCCCCCAACTCTCAGGGACCCCCATTGCCATCACTTCACCCTCAGTCACTTCTTTCCCTCAGCATCTTCCTGGCCCAGGCCTTTGGTGCCCTCTGACACCTGTTGTGGCAACAGAATAGAGTGACACACGTACTCTCACATAATCCTTGACCGTTTCAGCTGCAGCCTCTGCAGATGGTCCATTGGTGGAAAATTCCATGAATGACTGGGATAGTGGAAATTTAAAGTGGGAATAGAAGGAGAAAAGACAACATCAATGTAGGTGCTTGGCAATCTTAGAGTGGAGGGGGGACTGAACTAAAAGAAAGGGGGGACTTTTATTTCAAATTCTACTTTCATGTTAGGCCTCCCTCAGTGTCAAATAACGCAGTGGCAGTAAAATTTAAGGAGTGATTTGATGGTTAACCAAGAAAAGCTCTCTCTTGCACTTAGATGTGTATCTCTCCTAATTCCTTAATTTTCAGACTACATTCAGGCTTATTCTCCCCTGATTGAAATGTAGAAATAGTTTGACGAAGCAGTAACTCAGCAGAAATGATGATGATGATGATGATGATGATGATGATGATAGCAATGATAATAACAGAGAAGAGGCTCATTTATAGAGCTTCACATTTTCTAATTTTGTCTTCATTCTGTCTCAGATGAACATCAGCTAATTGATCCTTCTGGCATTTCTGTGAGGTAGGTAAGAATTAGAATTTCTTCTGAAGAAATACCCAGTTTATTAATAACCAGGGAGGTAAGTAACAAACTGTTGAGTTACTGGCTTTTCCTGCCCAGAGTCACTGCTGGTGGATTCTCTCCGATAATAATTGTGAAGTCTGGTTTCTGTGGTCCTCTAGGCTGAGTCTGGCACAAAGTAGGCACTTCATTAATTTCCTGAAGGATCAACTAAAACAGTGACTGAGTAAATAAATGAGTGAGTGAATAAGGGGTTTGAGAGCCTTATCAGACGCAGCCCACTTGGGGTCTTCAGAGACCGAATACCTGTGTTCTGGATGCTTCTAACTGCTATGGTTTATTTTAGAGATGTCATATGACATCGTCACTCATCAATTGCAGAGACTGAAGTTTTGCCATTTTTATTAATCCTCACCTGAACCTTCATAAGAAGGAAGGGCACTGGGAAAGGGGAGAATAGGGACAATATAATGGTAAGAGTGAGTTGTCCTTTGTGTCTTATTTAATCCTTCGTTTCTCACCTCTGCCTGCCCAAGGCTGAATGATTCTCTATAACAACTCTGGGAAAGCCAAAATGGTCTCTCTGTCTCCAGTATCTCCTCTTACAGTCTCTACCCATCTCCTTGCTGAATCCAGAAGTTCAACTTTCTTTGTGCAGCTTTCCTGATCAACAAACAAACAAATGGAAGAACTCTCCCTGACTGTTGGAAATGCTCCAACAATGGACTGTTCCAACCGCATAGACTTTAACATTGGAAAACTAGGTTCTTATCGAAGGTTAGCCCTTATTTGTGTTGAGGCCTTGAAGATGTCACTTAGTCTTTCTGGCCTGTTTCCCTATCTATAAAGTGGGAATAATAACACCCACATTGTGGGAATGTTATTTGAATCAACAACAAATGTGAATTGGGGTTCTTTGTTTTTGACAAATCTTAAAAAAAAAAATAAAAAGAATGAACCTAGGGTTTAGGGGAGAATAATAGACAAAATACAAGATCCTCAGGAGCCTTGAAAATATTCCAGGTCTTCCCTAACTAGAAGTGCACCCTATTGCAGACTGCCTTGCCTTTACTCTGCACCCATCAAACCTCATCTGTACAATGACCGCTTTCCTTAACGACCTTCCCTTCTGTCTAATAATATAATGAACTAGTCATGAAATAATAGCTATAAACAAGTTAAAAATCTCTTTCAAGTAATCATTTACATTTAAACACTGACCTTCCACAGTCAAATTTTTTGTTTGATTTTTGTTTTTTAATTTTGTACAGTTCCATAATGTTAGATGATATTCTGTTTGCACGTTATTTTAACTTTTATTTATTTTTTACTTTATATAAAGTAAAATTTACTTTCTTCAGCGTATAGTTCTATGACTTTTTATAAATGCCTCGAGTTAGGTAACCACAATTAAGTTACAGAACACATACGTCACACCTCCCAAAATTCCCTTTGGAGTCTACTGCTCTTTATTCACCCTATTGACAACCACTGATCTCTGTCTCTATTGGTTTTTTTTTCTCCATATAAATGGAATCATAAAATATATATATTTTTGGATCTTTCTTCCCTCACTTGGCATAATTCATTTGAGATTCATCCATGTTGATTCCTATATCGATCATTTATTCCTTTTTATTGCTGAGTAGTATTTTATTATATACCTGTATCACAATTTGTTTATCCATTCTCTAAAGGACATCTGGTTTATTTCTAGGTTTGTGTATTATGAACAAAGCCACTATCAACATTCACATATAGGTCTTCCTGTGAACCAAAGTTCTCATTTCTCTTGTATAAGTAAAGTGTGATTGTTGGGTCATATGGCAAGTGTGTGGTTAACTTATTAAAAAAAAATCAATGAACTCTTTATCGAAGTGAATGTATCATTTTGCCTTCCCATCAGTAATGTTTGAGAGTTCCAGGTTTTCCACATCATCACAAACACTTAGAATTGTACATTTCTTTGATTTTAGCCACACTAATTGATATGTAGTGGTACCACTGTGTGTAGAAGCCCTTTAATAGGTTAAGGAAGCTTCCTTCTGTTCCTAGTTCGCAGAAAGTTTGCTTGTTTTTGTGTTTTTGTTTTTTGTTTACCATGAGTGGTAGTTGAATTTTGTCAAATGCTTTGTCTATACCTATTAAGACAATCACATGATTTTTCTTCTTTCATCTGTTAATATGTTGAATTACATTAGTTGATTTTCAAATGTTGACTCCACCTTTAATGCCAGCAATAAACCCCACTTATTCATGATATATTATCCTTTTAATATATTGTTGGATTTGATTTGCAAAAGTTTTGTTCAGAATTTTGGCATATATGTCTATGAGTGATATTGGTCTATAGTTTTATCTTGTAATGTCTTTGTTGATTTGGGTATTAAGATAATTCTGGCCTCTTAGGAGGAAAGAAGCCATAGACAATAAGTAAACACATGGGCATGGTTGTATTCCAATAAAACTTTATTTATAAAAAGAGATGGCAGGTCAGATGGGGTCCACAGGCTATAATGACTTAGAATATTGGCCCAACTCTGGCTCAGAATATTGATTTGAGATCCTTGTTCTTTTCTAAGCATTTAATGCTATAAATTATCCTCTAAGCACTACTTAAATGCATTCCAAAAATTTTGAAATGTTGCATTTTCTAATTTCCCTTGACCCTTCCTATTTGCCCCATGAGTTATTGCAGAGTACGCTGTTTAATTTTTTAGATATATGGTGATTTTCCAGATATCTTCCTGTGACTGATTTCTAGTTTAATTCCATTATGGTCAAAGAACATATTATGTATGATTTCAATTCTTTTATATGTGTTAAAGTTTCTTTCATTATAAAGGGTATGAGCTATCTTGGTGAATGTTCCAAGTGCATTTCAAAAGAATGTGCATTCTTTTTTTTAAATTGATGAATCATTCCATTTATATCAATTAGGTCAAGTTGGTTGACAGATTTGTTTAGTTCTTCTATATCCTTGGTGGTTTTCTATGGACTTGTTCTATGGATTACTGTGAAAGGAATATTAATGTCTCCAAGCATAGTTGTGAATTTGTCTACTTGTTTTTCAATTCTGTCAGTCTTTGCTGCATGTATTTTGAAGCTCTGCTGGTCGGTGCCTACACATTTAGAACTGTTATGTCTCCTTGACACGGCCCTTTTGTAATTATGTAATGTTCCTCTTTATCCCTAGTAATTGTACTTATTCTGAAGTCTTCTTTATGTGATGATGTTATAGCTGTTCCATCTTTCTTTTGATTAGTATTTACATGGTATAGATTTCCACATACTCTTATCTTTAACTTATTTATGCTTTTTCATTTTAAGTGCTCTCTTTCAGGAGAGAGAGTTCCAAATCTTAACTGGGAACTAGGAGTCTGTATTCTCAACAAGTTCTTCCAATGATTCAGATGTAACCACTAGCATTGCCTTCTCTTTATGGAAGTTTGCCCACGAACAGTGGTAGGAAGAGAGCGACAGCCCAAGAAAGGGCACAAATAGGGCTGAAAGTAATGGTTGTGCAGGACAAGTGAGACTTATGGGATTGGAAAAAGCCATCAAGGAGCAGAGAGAAATGAGGTAAAAAGAAGACGCTGATGGTGTCGGTCTGGATCTGGGAAACAGCCAGGGCACTGAGCAGAAGGCTTGTGACGGGGCAGGACGGGAGGGGCTTGTCTGAGACTGGAGAGAAGGTGGGGTGGATGGGAAAATGACCCTGAGAAAATCTGAGCTCAAGGTCTGAGACTCCTCTCTGATGGCGTATGTCTTCCCTTATTCAGTGCAGAGCATTTTCTGGTGAGGATGGGGAGCAGCGGCTGAATTGGTTGCCCAGAGAAAAATGGTTCTGGGGTGGGCATCTAATGGGACAATTAAAAAGAAAGTGCTGACTGGCCCTGAGGGAAGAGCTGAGGCCAGCAGAAGGAATCTGTGATGAGGGTGAAGTTGACCGTTTGGGCCTGGACTGATAGGGGCAATCAGTGAGGCAGAGGGGAGGGAGGGGCTGGGAGGGGCAAAGGGAAAGAAGTGCTAAGAGGTGGGGCAGTAAGGGAGGAGACTTGGGTTAGGGTGAAGAACCTACCAACATCTTGCTGTGTGGCAGGCCACATAACCCTCTGGGCTGTGTCTCCTCCACCTTCAAATGGGGGCACAGCCTTATAGGTCTCCCATGAAGAAGGAAAATGGGTTAAAAGTTTTTTTAAATGGTCTACAGATGCAAAGTTGATGACTGCTATTTTTGTTATTTATACTGTAAGAAATCAAATGTTATCTCTTAATGGTTTTGGCCATGTTGAACATCAGTATTTAACCATTCTATGGCAGAGAGAAAGCATTTAGCTGTCGGGTCATGTGAGCTGTTATTATTGGTGACAATAAGAATCAATTAAGCACATGGTATACCTGAGGTTGGGTTACATTGTGATATAGTTTAAGGGTGTTTATCAGGAATTGAATAGTTCCTTCTTACAGAACCAGGTGAGGAAAAGACGTGCTGCAGAAACATCTCAATCGGCGATGTGGTTTTCAATAATTGACATAATGTTTCTGATTATTGTTTTATAATACCTTGCACGCTCCCCCCATTACCATTCCATTTTATGATGCTGTTAATTTACAGATGTTCCTTTAATCTGTTTTTAAATTTATCTTGGCTATCCCACGTGAACATTTTCAAGTAATTCGTTTATTTAGTAGCACCTCATTTATTTTAAAAGTTGTTTGTTTGTTTGTTTTTGTCACTGTGAAGCGATAACGACATTAATACATGGTTTCTCTTTCATTTCTTCCTTCATCCAGAGTCGAGGAATATCCACCATTCTTCTCTCCAGCGCCAAGATCTCATTTCTCCATTCGTTGCTGAATTGCCTGCCCTTCTTCTCCCTGTGCTAACCGCATGCTGGAGTGTGTTTCTTCTCCAGCCCTTTCTTCTTGTCTAACGTGTGAACACAGAGACCAGGTACGGTTCACTGGTGGATGAGAGCCACCCCCTCTGTCCCCATCAGATATCTTCCCAGTAAAATGACTCTGTCTATTCGCCCATTTCTATCTCTGAGAATGTGTGTTGAACAAAGATGTAGCTGGATTTTCACTGGAGTGCAGGCGAAGGCCTGGGATCAGAACGTTCTGGACATACCTCCTCCTAAGTGGTCTTGGAGATGCCTCTGTTCCAGACAGTATCACTTTTGATGCTGACCCACTCCAAAGCTCCATGGTGACATTCCCAGTTGCAGCTGGACATCTCCTCCCCATAGCTCTGACCAGCTCAAACTCTTATGTTCAAACATGAAGTAATCCTTATTCTCCCAAACTGGCTCCTTGTCCAAGACCCGCTTCATGCTCTTCCTGATCCTCCACATCCCGTCAGATATTGTATTCTACACATCCTTCCTCCTCTCCCTCTGCTGTCTTGCCTTCCAAGCCCTTGTCTCCTGCCACATCCCCAATACAGTGGTCACTCCTCCCTCCACGTGGCTATATCGGCTCTGACATTCCAGCACCTCTTATCTTTAGCTTTGCTCCTAATCCCTCCCTACAGCCCAGGATATACTTGTGATGGGACATAGGCCTCTCTCGTGCTAGAAAACCTTCACAGCCCATTTTTCTTTACAGGAAAATACCAAATTTTTTAATCATCTATTTCTTCTTTCTGAACATGCTGACCTCATCTTCCTTTTCTAGCTTTATACCTTATTAGGATAAACTCACTGCTCTTATAAGCACAAAATTTGGTGGCTTAAAACAGTAAAAGTTCATTTGTGTTCTGGTCACAAGGGGCCAGTATGTTGGGGAGGGGTCATTTCTCTGACCTGCCCAGTCCCCCAGGACTCTGCTCCATCCATCTTGTGGCTCCTTACTCCTCCAGACCATCTGTGACCTCTCTTCAGCTTCCTGCAGAAGAAATAGTTTATGAATCCTGTGGAAGGTCCAATGGGCCAGTCCTAAAAGCGGCAACTCATGCCTTCCTCCACATTCCATTGGTCACAGCTGCATGGCCACCTCCAACTGTACTGGAGACTAGAAAATATGATCTAGGCCCAGGATGACCAGGAGAATATGGACACTGATGAGTGCCAGGGCCTTGCCCCACTTCCTGCCTTTCTTCACACAGACATCTTGGCTGCTGTCTGCCAGGTGTGTCTGGAGCTTGTCTACTTCTAAGAAATGAATGTGGTTGATTGACAGAGACTGGGAACAGACATCCTTGAGGCAACAGAGTGAAATGTGACCTGGGTAGCAGACCTGGGGCAGACCCCAGCCTCCAGCGAGACCAGATAAACCGCAGGTGCTCGATGCTTAGCCTAGTTCCCTTTTGTCTTCAGTTCCTGATGTGGAAGGAATGTCCCACAGGAGGAATGGCTGCCCTTGTGAAACAAAGCAGAGCCCTCTGGAAAGCAGAGACCTACGTAAGGGCAACCAAGTGCTTAGTACATCGTGCACAGTATTTGATAAAAATCAGGCACACAGAGCTTATAACAGCTAAATGGTGAGGCCCGGACCAGAAACCTCTCTATAAACCTGGACCAGGTTGTAACAATTCTGAGTGAAAAATGCTACTTCGGTGAGCTCACCTCGCTCCCATTTTGGCTTCGAAAACCTTTAACGCTGCAGTTTCTCTAATTACCTGAGCACAACCCTTACTTTGTCTCTTCCTGTTAATTTAGCGCCTCCAAAAAAACCCATCCTCATTCTGGAGGGACACTGCTTTCTTCCCAGGTAGCTTGTCCGCCTCACCCCTCTGGCTTCTGTTTTCCTCTTGGCCTAACCAAAGAAGGGAGAAAAAGCATGGAAGCATAAGTGCAGCAGCATTTCCTCCCAGGAGAACGTTACTTTGGCAACAAGGGTCCTTTGGCATTTAACTCCTTCCTCCAAACCCCTTGCCTTGGTAGGCGATGCCTAAGCCACATGGCTGCCCTCTGACTCATACACACACGTGGCCTGAAGATGCCCAGGGTCCTTCCGCTAGTAACCACATTGGAGTGATCTTTAGAGGTACAGAGCAGTAGGCCAGAGGGTATGTGATGTCACTGATAAACATGCGTGTCTCCTTGGACACGCATTTATCATTCTCCTTTTGCCTCCTTCCCTCAAAGTCCCCAGCCATTTCCTGCTCTTCTGCGTCCTGGTGGGCTGTCCTTATCAAAGGGCATTGCCCAGTTTCCGATTGGGTTTGGACCATGGGAGGCATCAGCAGCAGATCGAGAGTGGAAGGAGAGCGAGGTTGGAGCAGTTCCCCTCCTGCTCCTTATGCGCCTCAAGGTCATATTTTGGCCGTGGCTTCAGGTCTCTGCAGCTCTGGCCCTGTGGAAGTGCCCCCTTTCACAGCAGTCTCCGCCTCACTGGGCTCCAGTGAAACCCCTTCTACCCCTTGTCCCACCTGACCTGAATGTGATAATTGTTTCTTGATATTGCTAGTCTCTTGTTACTTTAACATTCCGTGGTGATTGCTTTAACCCTTGCCATATGTAAATAGTCTCTTCATTAAATTATCCTTAGAATCCCAGCTGAAGACTCTTCTGCTTACTGCAGGATCCTGACTGAGACAGTGACAAGATAAAAGGAGGTAGGAGGGATGTAAAGAATTTAAATAAGTGTTTCAAACACTGTCTTAGACTGATTCCCTGAGAATAAACTCTGAAAAAGAGAGGTTTTGGAGGGGAGAATGTTCTCGGGAAGTATCCCGGTAAGGAAATAAGGAAGGCGGGATTGGGGAGAGGGATAAGTTGACCTGCTATGTGTTTGCAAATGAGCTCTCAGCTGATGACAAGGAGAAGTTAGTTGTAGAGTTGGGATGACCCTGTAACTTTCTTTCACATTAAGGCAAGGGACCTGGGCATTCACAACACCTGCTGAGCCCTGGGAGGGGATATAACCTTGGACAATGTAATTTCTTGCACTGGCCAAGAGCAATACCCAATGAGGGACACAGCTGTGAGCCCTCAGCAGTTGATACACCCAGAAGCTGGGGGTTAGGTGTGATGGTCATAAAGAAGAGATCTGGATAAGCACCCCAAATCTATTATAGTCTACCACCTATGCCACGCCGGTGCACTTGCTTCTTATAGGAAGTTTGTTCCACCTGGTCTTATTTCCTGGGGAAACTTAGAAGGGAAGATTTATAGGACAAGCTGGGGCAAACTGAATCTGGCCTCAGAGTTACAACTGATGTTCATCATCTATCTATTCTAGTTTCTCCTCACCCTCATCTAGCACCTCTGCTGATCCAGGAGTCTTACCTGGTGAGGTGACACAGTCCATCAACCCTGAGGGATCTGAGTCCTAAGCAGAGGTGAGTACCATTGGTTCTGCTTCTCAGGCCATGGCTTGATGCACTTGTCCATTTACCATCAAAGTTGGACAGAGGAATATTAAGAGATGCTCCAGTGGGCCATCTGGGTACCATATGCATTCTTCCCTGCCTCTAATGTGCAACAGCAGCCCTGCCTCCTCTGGATGCTTTGACTAAATTACTCATTCCAGAATCTTTTCCTTCCCTTCTGGTCCATTGGCACTTGGAACCCACAGTGACCAGATATTAGCTATAGCTTAAAATTCAATTCAATTAAGTTCTCTGGTAGAAGTAGCCTCTTCTAGGAACCAGCACCTTTATGCTCACAGAGCCTAAAGTTATGGGAACAAGAAGCACAAACTCCCCAAGTGGGTCTCTGGTAGTGATGGTAAGCAGAGTCACTCCGGTGTCCACCTCTGAATTCTTGGAATCAGGTATTTTATCTTTGGGGACATAGAAGCATATCATGGATTTTGATTTAGGATATATACTTCTCCTGGGGATGGCACCCCATTCTTGCAGGATCTCCAAGCTGGTACCAGAAGGTCATCTCTAGAGGCCATTTCATCATTCTATCAGACCAGTGTCTTTGGGTGATGCTGTAACTGATGGCGTCAGTGGATCCCACAGGCATGCACCCATGGATACACTTCTTTTGCTGTGAAATGGGTCTTTTGGTCAGAGGCACTGTGATACAGGATTTTAGATTTGTGGATCAAGTTTTTTAATAGTGATACTGGCCAAGGCCTTGTGGGCAGGAAATATGTCAATCCCAGTCATGATGAATTCTATCCTTTCCAAAGAAAGAGGCCCAAGGTATTAACTTTCCACCAAGGGACTGATTGGTCTCAATAGATGATTCAGTATCAGGAACGTGGCTTTGCACTCCATTGTTAGCCTGTAGAACATTCAACAGCAGCAATAGTTATATCAGCCTTGTTGAGAGGGACCCACACTGTTGGGCCCATGCCTAGCCTTCCTCCTTGCCACCATAGTTACTCTGATCACGAGTCCATTATGCACTGGTGTGAGCACTAGGGAAGCTGATGACAGAGACTGGCTGTTGTCAACTGGCAGAATAATTTTGTATACTTGGCTGTTTAAAGCCTCTTTCATGGCAAATGCTCTCTGATGGGCATTAACGTGTGATATGAAAATCTTCATCCCTTATGCCTACTCTCATAAGTCTATTTGTATTCTTCTTTCTGAGACCTCCCCATCCCTCACTGCCTTTCAGGCTTCCGACAGGCTGCTCACCACTGCCCATTATATATATATAACCTTAGTTCACCTCTTTCCACACAAAGTTGTGACCATGTGCACTGCCTGGATCTCTGCCTCTTGGGAGGATTTCCCCTCCCCGCTGCCTCTCAGGGCCTCCTGCAGGGCAGTAGCCGTTATGAACTGAGTCTACCTTTTTTCCTCCTCTATCAGCTGGTCACAAGGAATGCTCTGCTGAGACACTAAGTGTGAGGGAGAGGCATCAGTACAATGGTAGATATCATGTCACCCAGTAAGTGACACAACTGTGACCTGTCAGCAACTAATCTTCCTGACAGCTGGACAATGACTATGTCTGTCTTGTCAAGAGGATCTGGGAGAAGTACCAAAGTGTCCACCATTTCATATTAAAACAAACATGGGTGTATGTCGAGGTAGAGTGCAACATTTATAAGAAATCTTAAGATAAAACATGAGACTTCACAGGCATTTCCCACCGATTGCATTCTCCCTGCGGAAGCCTGCAGACACTGCTGAACACCCTTCCCCACAGCCAACACGAGGGGCACTTTGCTGAAACATGGGAGGAGCACTGCCCTAAGGAAACCTGCTCCCCAGAAGGACTCAGAGACACCCACCGACACTGCCAAGCAAATGTGAGGCCTTGAGGCTCCTCTCCCTGGAGAGTTTGCAACTTAAGGCTCATTTCCCAGTATGGAAAGAAAGACAGTGCTCCCCGACAAGGGATTCTAAGCATCATTAAGCAGGTGTGTGAGGATTGCAGGGGCATAAAGGGGTTGAGTGCCCTCCCAGTGCTCTGAGATTGCACCATCTGCACCACCCAAGCAGAAAGCTGGTCTAGCAGACAAGGACCAGGCTATGTTCAGGGTTCGAAGCTCTGGGTATATTAAAAAGGTTACAAAACTGTTAACATGTAACAAGTTATTCTCTTTAATACACTCACCTACTTACACAAATATGTGACTTTGTATACATATGACCGCACTTGGAAATATTGTGAAAAGCCCAAATTTAGTTTGTGTGAGAATATAAGGTCTGAGTCAAGGCAAATCCTGCCCATATACAATAAAGGCAAAGGCCAAGTCAGTGGTTTCCAGTTGACAGCGGGGCACATGAAAGTTTCATCTAAATACTACTGTTTCTAGAATTGCTTTCTTCTTACTGTAAATATGTCCAACTCTTTCATCAGTTCCCCCACCCACCCAACAAACAAGCAAACGCTGTGTCCTGTGCATTTATATCAGGGAAGGCTTTACCCAGGCCCCACACCCTCACAGAAACAAAAGCCAGAGGGCCTTTGACACTATCTCACTCTCACTGATATCTTCCAAATGTATTTGCTATTTGCTCCTGTGTCCCCGCATACCCCTGCTGTTCCCAATTGTCCATTGCCTATTAGGAACGGTTCCAGCCAAGGTATTTTTTTCCCTATTTATTTGCTCCCTTTTCCCTGGGAACTTTACTCTGCATGAGTAACTGGCCTGCGATGCTGCTTTTGTTTGACATTTTGCATTCGTTAAAAACCAGTCATCTGCATGTTTTATAAACCCGTAGGGGTCTCCCTCCTCTTGATCAATGCTGGAAATACTCATTAACATCCGGAGAAGTTATGGCCCCAGATAGGGGGGATACACAACCCACCGAGTGTGATTTTAGGGAATTTGTCTTAAAACACCAGAAGCACTTTATATTCATTGCCAGAGTTGCTCACTAATAGAAATGAGCCTGCTTGCCTTTCATACCTTGATGTATTCCCTTTGCCCAGTCTGGAATACATTTCCCTTCCACTCTGTTTGTCTAAGGCAACCTCTCCTCTGGGAAGCCCTTCCTGGGCACCTCAGCTGACTCCGATTCCTCCTTTCTCTGAAAACCACCAGTCAGTCAATTTAACCAACATTTATTGAGACCTCCTATGTTCCAAGTAGAATGATAGGCATTTCTAGGATTTAATACAAACAAGAAAAGTCCTCTGCCTCAAGTACTAATGAGGAAAGCTGACACACAAAGTATTAGAACCAAATGTGGTAAGAATTTGGATGACATTGTGTAAAAGGATCAGAGACAGGATAGGAGGGAGGACCAACCTCTGCCCTTGTTGATAGGCAAGGAAGGGTTCAAAGAGGAATTGGTCGTGCACGTCAAAAAAGGACTTGTGGTCATTCTGTAGGAGCTTGAATTCTGCCCGCCACCGCCCCCCGGCCACCATTACTCAAATGTGCTCTACATGGACCAGCCACACCAGAATCATATGAGACGGTTGTTAAAATGCAGATTCCCGAGATACACCCCAGAAGCACTGATTTGCAGGGTCTGCATTTTCTGCAGTTTAATGGGTAATTTTAATGCACCCTGAAGTTGGAGAAATGCTGCTGTGACAGATGAGAGCCACTGAAGGGTATAATTTGACTTTTCATTGGTACGTGTTTATTGTTAATATATAATACATGCACATGGTCTCTTTCAACCCAGTCTTCCTGCCCACCAATCTTCCATCCTCCTCCCACCCTAGAAGCAACCATTGTTACTAGTCTCTTAGGTGTCTTTCCAAGTATGCATGGTGTCCAGACCTTTGCCTACTTGGTCTCAGAATCATTTCCTACCTTCTCTGCTTTTTCTGGCTGCTTCAGCCACTGCCTTTTGTGATGTTTGACAATAGGAGGCAATTGGAGGGCAGAAAGAGCAAATAATTAAGGAATCTGCTGTTTTTATTCCCTCCCTCACCTTTGAGCATCATCCCTGGCACTCTGTAACTCTATGGTACCAGCTTCTGCTGGGCAAGCCACTGTCCCAGCTCTGGACAGGTGGTCCTGGCTGCTGAGTTCCGAAAAGTTCATCACTTTCTGTTCCTTCAGCTCTTATGTACTTCATCTTCAGATCACCTCATTGTCTCTATTTGCTCTTTCCGCTCATCCAATACATTCAAAATAACCTTCCTATATTAAATTTCCTCTGTTAAACTGCTTGGTCTGGGAAGTTTTCCTGACCAGATTCTGTCTGTGCTTTTTTTTTTTCACTTAAAAAATATGTATCTGGTAGATAAACACTGAGTTATTTTCGACTGACCCTTTCTCTGAGAATATCTAGAAAAGTCACATAAAATATTTTTTTAAATTTTTTTAAAAGGAAAGAAAAGAAAAAAATCTCTTTGAAGGTATTAGAGTGTTTTCAAAGTCCTGAGGAATTCCAAGGTCAAGATTTAGGAGAGGAGGGAAGACCAGAGGGATAAGGCCAGCAAGTAAAGCCAGTTTATCCCTTCATTTTAATGATGCTTTCAAAAGTAGTGACTAAGAGGCCAAGAAGCTGAGGAGAGCTTTCAGTAGATTCATAGGGCTATGAGGTAAAAATGGAAGTTCAGAGTCTTTCAAGGAGGAGAGGGTTTGGTGTACCCAGGCTCGGGTTTGGGACCCCAAAAGGCTAAACCTCAGGAATAAAGATAAATCACAAATAGACCAATTTTCACAGAGACTGAAGGCCAACATTGAATCATCTCACTTTTTTGGGACTGTTAGGGCTTCTTCTTTTTTTAAGGAGACCTTTATTTATTTGTTTGTTTGTTTGTTATGCCTACAGCACCTGGTCTTCCTAGGTGGTCTTCCATCCAAGTACTAACCAGGCCCGACCCCGCTTAGCTTCCAAGATCAGATGGAATTGAGCATGTTCAGGGTAGCATGTTTGTGCTTCTTGCCTAGCTGCCCTACAAAAGTAGGTAGCATGGCCACAAACCTGTTTGTGCTTCTTGCCTAGCTGCCCTACAAAAGTAAACTCTCTCTGGAAAAAGATAACAGCATTTAGAGCAGCAGTCCCAACTTTTTTGGCACCGGGACCAGTGCTCATATGAGAATCTAATGTCTGATGATCTGAAGTGGAGCTGCAGCAGTGATGCTAGCACTGGGGAGTGGCTGCAAATTCAGATGAAACTTTGCTCTCTGGCCTGCCACTCACCTTCTGCTGTGTAGGGATTGGGGACCTCTGATTTAGAGGACCAAATTATCTCCATTATTCTTCATATGCAAGTCTGACATTCATCAAATATAACCAGGTATGTAAGATGACAACACATGACTGAAAAACCCAAATAAACAACAGATAGTAGAAATAGATCCAGAGGGTACAGTTATCAGACTTGGACTTTAAAATCTCTATGACTAATATGTTCAAAGAATTAAAAGAAAAGATTAATACTGTTAGTAGATAACTAAAGAACTAAATGGAAATCAAAAAACTGAAAGAAAAAAATCCATCCCACATTAAATGAAATTAAGAATTCAATGAATTACACATACTGAAGAGAAAAAAATAGTAAACTGGAAAATAGTTTAGAAGTATTAGATATAAATGTCTGCACTAAATCACAGAGAGAAAAAAGATCACGGAAAGAAATCTATATCTTCATAATGGACAAATTATTTGATTCTAATGTGCCTCAGTTTCCTCATTTGTAAAATGAAAGTAATAATAATAATGATAATGATAATAATAGCTATGTTATAGGGTTGTTGTAAGGATTAAATGTTAAATATATAAATATACAATTATATGTAAATATATAAAGCTTCTAGAATAGCGCCTGACATATAATAGATGTTATGTAAGTTTTCTTTTATTGCTATTATTATATCTTAGAGATTATTCTATACTAACCGTAGCACTGCTTTATTCTCCTTCCTTCATTCTTTTTAACAGCTGTGTAGCATTCTGTATTATGTGCACACAATGATTTATTTAAACAATCTCTTGTTAAAGACATTTAGGGTATTCTTAGTGGATATCCTTATACATTGTCTTGTGTTTACGTACATATATAACTATATCTGAGCTTATAGAATAATTATATAGAGATATAATTTCAAAAAAATATACATTTGAAGAATTGATAGTATTTACAGGTTTCCAGATGGTAGTACTTTCCCACCAATAGCATTTGAGAGTAGCTATTTCCTCAAACTGATCAATGCAGTGCATTATCAAACTTTTTGATGTGGCCAAACATATGGTGTCTAATTTTAGAGAAATTGGCATTTTACTTACTGAGATTTTAAGCTTTTTTTCCTGTTTCAAGGCCATCTCTATTTCATTTTCTATTCGTGTTCCCTTGCCAGTTTTTGTATTATATTGTAAGGTTTTCCTCTTATTGATTTGTAGACACCATTTACATAGTTAGGTTACCAGTGCCTTGTCATTTCTACTGCAAATATTTTTTCTTTGTATTTTAACTCGTTTATTGCATTTTTTACAAGCAGAAAATTTTAATTTTGCATATTCAAATTTATCATTTTTTCTTTTATGAATTGCTTGTTTTATGTCTTGTTTAGAAAGGCCTTTCCCACTCTTATATTTAAATTTTTCACTCTATATTTTATTGAATTATTTCAAGTTGAGTAGTGTTAAGATTGAATTAAAATTAGAAAATGTCATCTCTGGCTGTCATTAAAGAACAGATGGGAGGGTAACAAGACTAAAGACAAGAGGCCCAGTTCAGAGGTTTTTTTATACTAATTCAAATGAGAAATATAAAAGGCTTTATCTTAAAGCAAGAGAGGAAGCCAACTCTAGAAGTATTTACAAGATAAAATCAAAAGGGCTTGACGATCTTTGGAAGTGAGGGGTAAGAGGTAAGGACATATCTATAATGCACCCAGGTTTCTGACTTGGGCTCAACTGGTCACTTGCTGGCACTTAAGTTATTACATTTCTCTTGACTATGTGTCCTGGCTTCCCAGTAATACCTGGTACCTCTCAAACTCAGGAGAACTCGAGACCCCTTTGGTTCCCTGTAGAACCTAGGCTGGTACACACACAAAGAAGGGGCCAGCAAAACATTTGTTAGTGAATTGCAAATGGTATCTTCAGAGAAAGAGACCATCTGTTTTCTTGCCTATGATGAACTGGTGAATGACGATGTATTTACCTGTGTTCTTGCACTGGTAGGAGTGGTTTCTTAGTGGTTTTACAATACCCTTGTGAAGTGGGCAGGAAGTTCCCCATCCCCTAAGCTCATGACTTGCCTAAGGGATCTATCTCTTCACTCAAGTATGCCATTGACATATAAAATTCTACATTATCCCCCATGCCCAGTGTGTCCTTTTTTATAATCTCCATTTCAGTTCACTGAACCGCCATTCACACAGGGTCCTAAGCTAGAAACTTCACCAATTCCTAACCCCTTCCCTACATTACACATTCTAGCAAGCTTCACCTCCTGGCAATCATTCCTCCAGAGTAGCTTCAAACCCATAGCCTTCTAGCCATCCTCATTCCACTGCCTTAGTTCAGTCTCCTCCCATGTGGACTGCTCCAGTAGTTTTCTAACCAGTCTCCCTGCCTTACTTCTCTCTAGTTCCTTTCCATCCTGTTGCTAGAGTGATTGTTCAGAAAGCAGGAGAGAGACAAGGTTACTCCCTGCTTAAAAGCCACCGTGGATAAAAGAATAAATAAATACTGTGCTTGGTATATAAAAACCTTTATAATTGGGTTCTTTTCTGGTCAGCCACTACTCACTGAGCTCTAAACTATTCTTTGTTCCCAGATCGAGCAGGTCGGTCCATGTCTCTGCACCTTCCCCCCTGCTGTGGTGGGCAGAATAATGGTCCCCAGTGGTGCTCATGTTCTAATCCCTAGAACCTGTGAATATGTTATTTCACTTGGCAAAGGGGAATTAAGGTCACTAATTAGTTGGCCACACAATAGGGAAATCATTTTGGATTATCTGAGTGGGCCCAATATTATCAAAGGGTCCTTAAAATTTGAAGAAGGAGGCAGAGGAGGAGGTCAGAGTGATGCAATGTTAGAAGGACTCAGTCAACTATTGCTGGCTTTGAAGATGGAGGGACCATGAGCCAAGGAATTCCAGCAGCTTCTAGAACTCCTCCCCTAGAGCTTCCAGAAAAGAATACAGCCATACCGACACCTCGATTTTAGCCCAATGAGACCCCTGTCAGACTTGTGACCTATGGAGCTAAAAGATAAGGAATTTGCTGTCATCATAAGTCACCTAATGTCTACTCATTTGTTACGACAGTAATAGAAAACTAACATGCTCACCCACTCTCTGCCTGGGAGGCCCTTTCTTCAATTGTTTTGTGCAACTTAATGTCCTCTCTCCTGGAAAATTTCTTAAATTCTCACAGGCAGAGGGACACCATAGTCTCCATGGATTCCCATATCATATCGTTTTTTGCGTATCTCTTCACAACACCAGACTGTATTATAATTGATCAGGTTTCATATCTCTCCCACTAACTAGAAATTTGTTCACTAGGGTTGGTATTGTCTCTGATTTATTTTCCTTTCCCCAGGAAACAAAAGGACCTGGCACTTAATGTAAAAAGAAGGGATGACAGATGAGAAAATAGGGCGAGTGAGGTAATAATTTGCCCAAGGAGCCAGGGCTGGTTAGAGGTTGCTGGGACCAGAGCCATGATCAGGCCTTGCCCCTATAGGCTGACCTAAGGGAAAGTAGATCTCGGTAGAGCAAACAGCTTCGTGGCCAAGTCTCCCCTGCATTTCTCCCCAAATCTTGGTCCCATTCCCTTTTTCTTTGGGTGACTGAAGAAATGCCTCAGCTTCATAACGTTTATAAATGTTTAGACAAAACTGTGAGCCCCAAGAAGGCTGACCTGCTGGCATATTGAGCACCCATCTGTGCTAAGCACAATTCTAATCTCTAGAGGAGAGAGTGAGACGAAGTCCTGGCCTTTAATAACTTTATTTCCCAGTGAGAGAGACAGATTATAACCAGGTGAAGAGTGTGTGGCAGATTAGGAAGTAAATGACATTAGAAGTCAACAAGACAACGTTGGGGGTTAAAAGGGAGTGCCAGCCATGTGTGATCAGAATCTAGAGAGGGATTTATGAGGGCTGGAACCCTCGAGGAATAGGGCAGACTGGAGCTGGGCACAACCAAGTTTTCCTGGGAGCTCAGTGGGGCCTGCCATTGCTAGAGATCTCGAATGCTTCGGGTTTCAGTTAGTGGGACTGGGAAAGCAGGTGTCTGATTCTACAGCCAAGTGCATTCATTCAGTCATTCATTCAATGAACATTTAAGGATTCCCCACTATGTCTCTGATGGGGGAGGAGAATATGAAATGGGAATACAAAGCTGAAGGCCATTGGAAAGCCATTCCTGTGGAGCTCACATTGTCATCTAACCTGGTTATGATCCAAATCAAATTCTAGCGAAGGTGTTTGATAGATGTCTATGGGTGGTTGAGGGATCACTCCCACCTGGGAAGCATGGAATAAGAAGCCTCCTGATTTGGGCTTGAAGGATAGTCAGGCTAATGACACATGGGGTCAAACAGGGCAGGTAGGGTTGGAACTTGGCTCTTTTAAAGTGCACATATTTTAATGGGGATTTACTTTCTGCATTGTTAAAGCTTAATGGTTCCCTCAAATCATACTGACACAAAAGGAAGTCAGAGCAGTTCACCAAACAGCAGATTTTGCCCTGAGCAAAGGCACATCATGCGTTCAGTAGTTCCCCACTGTTTCCCATAAGAGCCTGTGCTGGCTTTGGAAATCAAACAGGAGCCCTTAAACAAAACGATCCCTCACCAGCAAAGGAATAACTATGGGCTAGGTTACCCCAAGACAACACCTAAAGGAATGTTATGCTAATGGCAGCTGTAAGAAATCACCTTGGCCTCACTTCAGGGGAGCACCCAAGGAGAGATGGGTCTTAATTACCTTTGTATTTGTAGCTTCTTGCCCAGTACCTACCTCCTCACCAAGTCCCCACTAAGTCTAATGCGTGCTTGCTCATTGACTTTCTTACTTGAGGGATGGAATAAAAGGACAACTGAGTGGACAAATGGACAGAGATGAATTAACGCCTTTCTGTATTGCCACTGTATTATTGGAGTATTCCAGGCTTCTCGGGATGTCTAGGTCATCTTCTGCTGATAGAGGTGTGGCTGAGAAAGCCTTCATCACATGCCATATGGACGGTTGCATAGGTCATCTGTTTATGAGTCCCATGGTGATATTTAGGGGGTCATGGAAGGATGGAATATTAGAGCTGGTCTGAAACTTGGGGCTCATTCAACTCCTTTAGTTTGCGAATGGGAATATCAAGGTGAAGGGTTGTGTCCAAGGTTGTTTGTGGTTCCTCTCCCAGAGATTTCTCTCACTGGTGGTGGCTGCTTGCCTTCCAGTGATCTAGGAAGGAATCATGAGAACTACACAAATTGACTAAACATTAAACCAAGTGGAATTCAGAGCTTGCTATGTGCTGTTAGACACAGAACCTTGCTGACTGAGCCATACAGCCAAACCACAAGGAACCTACCTGAGAACAAAGAAAGATTCCTCCAGAGATCACTAACAATTTACCCATACCACTAACAGTTTGCTCACACCATGAAAGGAAAACAAAGACTTTAAGTTGTACCTTGTACAAGTTAAAAATAAACCCTACCATTCATTCTGTTCTTTACTCCCTATAATCAGTAACTTTTCATAGAAACTAGAAAACATATACAAACCCAGCTCTATAGATGTTGGGGGTCTTATTCTTTGACTTTGAGAGGAGACCACACCTCCATTTGTAGAGTGTTATTTCTTCTTCAATAAATTTTCCTTTGTCTTTAACTTTAGCTTGCTCTTGAATTCTTTCCTGAGCAAAGCCAAGGACCCTCTCTTGGTGTAGAGCTCAAGTCCTGGGGGAGGTGGAGGCGGGGGGCGGGGATTTGTCCCATCTGGCATCACCAGGATTGGGGTTTGTTGATGCACAACCTCTGCACTGTCTCTTTTGGTCAAACTTTGGTTGCTTTGCAGCTCTTGCCAGCGAGGGCAGCAGACAGCCATCAGTTTAACGACAACTTATAAAACAAAACAAAACACTTAACTTGAGTATTGTCACTATCAAATAACCCAGGCAGAAATGTGAGGACATAGAAATCGAGCTCCCCACACTCTACAGTAAAGACTCCTGGGCTTCTGCCCTCCCAGCCCTGAGGATATAAGAAGGGGGTGTCCAGGACCACTTTTGGCCGGGATCTCAGTAGGAATGGTCTCATTTCAAAGGTTGCTCTGACCTGGCCCAGGGAGGGTTGGAAAGAGAAAGAGAAAGAGAAAGGAGGCTGCTTTTATATTCCGAAGAATCCTTTAGCACTTTCCCAACCCAGGCCTTGAGGTTCTGGCCCTGTTCCAACTTGGGTAATTACATTTTCCCTATGCAAATTGCTCCCCTGAATTTGCATAGACAAGCTGATGGAGGCCCAGTCACCTCGGCAGCCTTGGCAGCCTCGCTCCAAGCCCAAGTCCATTGGCCTTCTTCTTCACTCCTCTGGGAGAGGCCTGGTTCCCAACTGGCAGCATCTATTTGTGGTCATCCTGGACATTAGGGAATTTTTAATCTGTTTGAAGGCTCTTGAAGCCATCAGGGGTGGAGATGGCCTAGAGAAAAGACCAGAGGTGACTGCAGGAGACCTGGACTGTGGTCATGCACTAAGTCTGCCACCTGGAGTGAACTGTTTCCTATCACTCAACCGCTATTTCTTCATTCTTGAAATGTGAGATAGACCAAGATCAATCATTTCCAAATCTTTTTTAGCAGCACTTCCAAAATTACTTCAATAAATACCTCTATTTTTTAATTTCATTTTAATTTCTTTTTTTTTAAGAAAGCCATTACATGACAAAGATTAAGCCAGGAGTCTTCTTCTCAGCTTAGTGGTGCCCACGTCCCAGGCAGCACCTTTGGTACTTTGACAGATGTCCCCTGCCCAGATGAGAACTTAATAGTGGCATTTGAAGTTGGACATCCTGGATTCAATGTAGTTATTCCTTTTATCAATTGTATAAACTTAGAAAGACTAATTAACCTCTCTGCCCCTTAGTTTCACCATTGTGAAATGGGTATATAATATAACTACCTAAAAAGGTTACCATGAGGAGTAAATGAATTCGGATACCTAAAGCACTTAGAATAGTAATAATAGCTAGCATCAGCTTTGTGCCCAGCATACTTCCGTGTGCTAGACTTATAATAATTTGTGTGAACCTCACAACAACCCTAAGAGTTATGTACAATTGCTATCCCCTTTTAACAGATGAGAGAATGGAAGAACAGAGAGGTTAAGTCACTTTCCAGTGACCACACCGCCCATGAGGGGTGAAATGGAACTGGAATTCAGGTAATCTGGTGCCAGAGCTCAGAATCTTGATTAAGATGGTGCCCTGTCCTATCTTGTCCAAAATCATCACTCAGTATTATTTAAAGTCCCTTTCAGGATCAGCTTCCTAGAATTCTGTACCATTTAAGTGAGATTATAAACGTAAAGTTCTCAGCATGGTGTCTGTCACAAGGCAGGTAAGTCAAAAGAATTTAAATTTCTGTCCTTTCTTTTCACCTGTGCTCCCTTTAGTCTCAATGTATATTCACCTCATCATATAAAATCATCCCATGCCTTTTTAAAAAAATATACGTTAATAACAAGGGATAGTAATAACAAGATATATTTTCCTGGGAACCATTTTTTTCCTCCTGTCTCTCCTCTTTCAACTCCTCCCCCCACCATCTTGGGAATTTAAAATATCACATTATGTCTTAATAGTTAATTTTCCAGTCTGTGTCCCCCAAAGATAATGCTCATCTTGAGGACAGACTATGTTCCCTTAATCTACACCTCTTTTCAGACAAGCACAGGGCTTGGCATATAGTAGGTACTCAATAAATGTTTACTGAATGACTGAAGAAAGGAATTTAATTCATTAACTAGATGGTTGGTATTAGGTCTGGTCTGAGTAAATTGTGAGAGGGGATTATGAAGACCTTCAGGAATCAGGCAGAGGCTCTGTCTGGATGTGATAAGCCCCGGGAGCCAGGGCGGGCTCTGAGAGGAAGGACATGTGGACCAAGCAGTGCCTCACTGAGGGATCTCTGCTGGGGGCAGAGTCAGGGGGACACCAGAGCAAGGCTGCGTGCAGACCAAGTGGGCGATTTGAGGCTAGCAGTGGCCATGGAGATGAGGATGGTGGAGATGAAGTCTGGGCCCCTGGGGCCCTTTGGGGAAAACGTTGGTGAACTTGGCAATTGCTTGGATAGAGGGCAGGTGGGAATGGGAGAAATTGGAGACATGGTTCCCGACTTCCGGATCTCAGATCCTCGAAGTGTGGTGGCTCTTCGGACCCCACGGCAGAGGAGTGATGATAGCTTGGAGATGAGGGCGATGGCGGAAATGAGGAGGAACAAAGGGAATTCTGCCCATCTACACACAATGCTCTCGGAACACGAGAAAACGCCCACCCAGGTTATAAACGGGGGGAAGAGGAGAAGAGGAGGGGCAGAAACACCCCAAGAGTCATGTGCTCCCGGGGGCTAGAAGGAGCGCCCACTCAGGGCGAGGTCCCAGGGCGGCAGGTGACAGACTTTAGTTTGTGTCATCTATTTGTGTTCTGCATCATTTGTTTTGCCGGACCAGAGAGACCGTTTCCAAAACCAGCTTCCTCGGCTGGCTTAACCCATGACAGAGCCCGGTGCTCACCTAATGTTCATTCAGTCCACAAGCCTCTCTCGCACACCTACCATGTGTCCAGTACTGTGCCAGGGGCATGCTGCCAGGCCTTCTAGACCCAAAGGCCTCAGGATTTAATTGGGGGCAGGCACCGGCTGCTGTATGTCCCTAATCAGGAGCTGGCAGCAGTGAGCTCTTGTTGCATTTAAAGGTGCCTGACAAGGGGTTCGTAGACAGAGCAGGGAACCGCATCTGTTGGAACAGGGCGTGGCAGGCATCTTCCACTTTGATCTTAGTTTTCCTTTGTTTCCCATGGTTCTGCCCACCTCTGAGAGCCCCACAGCGACTCTGGACTTAACCCTCCTCTTTCCAGGCCACAGCAGCTCTGGCCCCACTCCAATTACTCTTGGCTCCCTCATTCCAGGCTCACAGCCCCAACTCCTTGCCCGGCTGCTCCCCAGCTCCACCTCAGCCGAGACGCTCCCGCGGAGCCCAGGGCAGCGCTGTAGCAGGGCTGCGAGCAGCACTGGAACATGCCTGGCTCACAGCGCATGCTCCCTAACCAGGAATTCCCGCCGCGAGAATGCACCTCACTGTCCTGCCCATCTCTTCACTCGGACTCGCAAGTGGCCTCAATTTCTCCTATTAGCAGTGGACGGAAATAACTGGGAAGATGACAGACGACCTCCACACAGAAGCCCTTGTCTGTGTCAGCAGCGGCTGTTTGAATGTGGTCTCTATGTGGCTTGTATGTGTGGCATGTTATTGTGTGTGTGTGCGTGCGCATGCCTGTGCTTTCTGCATGAGCCAACCACTCAAAATCTGTTTATTTCTCTTTTATAATCACTTTCTCTCTCTCTGTAAAGCACCAGGACGGGCCTGGCGTTCCAGGAACTGCTTGCAAGTGGTCCTCCAAGCCTAGAGCCGGCCTCTGCTGTCCCCATGCAGTGCATCGTAATGGGTCCTCCTAGGGACAATTTGCATAAAGGATAAATAAGAGAAACACAATGTGAAGTTTATTCATTTTTAAATCCTGCAGCGTTTGTGATTGAAGGCCCAAGCTCAGATGTTTGCCGGATGCGTCCCATTAAGACTCGGGGCTTTGTCTAATGTCTGCTCTGTTCCTGCAGGGGGGTGTAATGTGTACTTCCCCACACTGGAGTGCCGTTTCCAGAGCCTTCTGCTCAACGAGGGACGGAGGAACAGCGAGTTGTGTTCCCTTCTACCAGGCCCCCTCGCTTTAATTTGCTGTAACAGAGCCAGCACATTAAATACAAAACATATTGATGTTCTTGAGAGCCCTGGAGGGTCTTTACCCTCCCTTGTCAGAGGAGCCTGGCATGCCGGGAGGGAGAGGGGATGGTGCTTGGCGTGCACACGGAGTGGTGCCTCCGGCGCGTCACAACTGATCATCTGCCAAGAGCTGTGCCCTCCCAGAGGACAGAGGGTGGGCAGAGGGGCAGAGGTGCCATCACTCATGCCTCGGAGAGGAGCATGTGGGCATGGAGGGCCCCCTCAGGTTCAGGGCCATTGTGGACACAGCAGTGGTTTGTGGACCAATGACAGGAATGAGTGGAAGGAAGGAAGGGAAAAAGAGAGGAAAAGGGGAGGAAAGACGATGGAAGGGAGGGGAATGCAGGCACAATGCCACCCAGCAGCAGTGTTTGACTGACGTGGTCACTCCCAGGTCAGTATCCATTAACAAGTTCCCAAGAAGGTGCAAGAGTTGGAGAAAGCTGGACAGGACTCTAACTTCTGGCATCTCTCTACGCCAAAGGCCCTGGGCTCCAGGAATTTGGCAGGGTAGACCTGGCTGTCATATCGTGAGTATTTGTCACAACAAGTGATGCAAGAAGAATAGAGGCATCTCCTCCAGCAAATTCACCATTTCCCTAACAGTGTGTCTCCAGGGCTGAAGCAAATAGAATCCAGAGAAAAGAACACAGTTGTCACACTCTGGCCGGACAGGGCAGGGCCACAATCCTGACTCCGCTGGACAGTAACTTTACATTCTTTTCTCAAGCTGGCAAAGAGCCCCCAAAACGCTGGGGTGAGAATTTGCCTTTTTTTCTCATAAAATTATTAACTATTGAGCAATTAAGTTAGTCTTCTCTTGACAAATGCACCCTCCTAATAGCAGCTACCTTATCTGTGGCAGCTATCCTGTGCTATTACGCATACGTCGTTTCTAATCCTCACAACTCTAAGAGTTGTTATTATTAGGACACTGAGAATCACATAGTTTAAATAAATTTCAGAGGGTCACAGAGCTAATACATGACTGAACTCTAATTCAAATCCAGTCCTGGGCCTGGTGGTGATTGTGGTATTGTGGTGACAGATGTGTCTGTGGTGGGGATGATTGTATTGTTATTGGCACTGGTCGTGACGATTGTGGTGCTGGTGGTGGTGGTGAGTAATGATGATAGTCATGGTGGTTTCGGTGGTGGTCCCCTTTGTCTAAAGTGCAGGCGCTCTGTAGGAACTTTTGCTTTGGAAAATGATGCTGGCTGGTATATGCAGTTGTCCCAGCATTGTCTTTCTGTGACCCAGCCCTACCCATTAGGGGCTCAGATCACCCAAGGTGGATGGGCTCGAAAACTCCCTTCTTCTTCGTCCCCTGACCTCTGCGGCCTAAGCAGACCTGCAGTGAAAAATGGAAGTACAAGGAAGCACCTGGTGAGGGGTCAGGGTAAGATCATTTATCCTCCCTCAATGAAAAGGTGTCTTTAACTCAGTATCAAGGGTAACTCATTAATCCTGGCATGAGATGAGAGCTTCATTAAAAATACAATCCAATTAATTCTGTGTGTATGCTTTTCTGAATCAGAACTGGGCTGATTTTGGCTTTTCATGGGCAAGGTGACGTTTTGAATGTTCACTCACTGACAACCCTAATAGTTGCTGGCCCCTTGCCCAGGGTGAGTTGTTATATGGAGTCTCTGTTGAGAGGGCTAGCAAACAGAGGTTACGAAGTTTGTCGAAAGGCTAAGAAAATGAAAGTGCTTATTCAGGATGGGCACCTGTGTCTTCCTAGGTAGATTTCAAGTGATTGCTTTGCCTCTTATCACTAAGGCTCCCGAACCCATTTTCCTCATTCACAGCTTTAGGGATGGGGAGTGCGAGTCCCTGCAGCTGAGATGTGCAGAGAGCGGCTGACTTGGGATGTACAAGATGAACACCATGGGAAGCTACCAGTGACTCTGACCAGGGGTTTTTCCACACAGGGCTCTTGCTAACCATTTACTAATTCTAGATGTGGAATTCTCTGGGTTCCCTCACGAAGTGTGGGCAGGTATTCAGCCAATGATGACTGAAGTGGATACTTCGCAAGGACTCTGCAAACTCAGATGAGCTTCTGGAAGAAAGAGACACATCAGAGCAGAGGCAAGCATTGGCAGTAATTGGCATAGGACCCCCAAAGCTTCTTCTGAGAGACACATGATGATTTGGAGCAGCAACTCCCCCAATGCCTTGCGCTGCAGTGAGATCTGCATCACAGCAGATATTCAAGAAGAGGTGGGACGACCCACCAGGAAGATTTCCCATTAGCTACATGATCTCTAAGACTCTGTGACCTGTAGTACATCACAGGCATGTGTGTGGACGTGTATCTGGGAGATAGAAAAATAAATAGATCGAGATTGAGTCCATACCTAAAGCCCTCTGGACATTTGGTGGCTATTATTTAATAACCGACATTTCCAGCCTGCTTCCTACCTCCCTGTGGGTAGTTTCACCCAGGAGTCAGGATGTAGTTTCAGTCCTATCTTTGTGTAACCACGTCACCCTAAACACATTTCTTCATCACCTGATCTTTAGCTTGCTCATCTTTAAAATGGAGACAGCGATGGTACCTTTAGTTTTTGCTAGATGGCTGGGTTCATGATCCTCTTGACATTAAGGACAACGTCCCCTTGCTTTCCCCAGATCTCCAGAGTCCCACATGGGTCAAGGAATCACGGAGATACTGGATAGTGAGCTGAAATATGGCAATTAGTGGGGACATGCTTAAGAAAGGAGGAAGATGAGAAAATTTTTCTATATGATGATGTATCTATCAATTATGAGATTCCTTCGAGATTTCAAGATCTATGATGCTGTGATTAAAAGGCAGTGTGGAGTATCGCAAGGTCTTGACTTTATTCGTCTCATCATTGCCACGTCCCCAATTGTTACTAACTTTTGTGGACTCGTTATACTTCTTGGGACATTATATGTGCCCTGCCTCATAAAATGAATTCAAGAATCAAATGAAATTGGGTATACGAAAGTGCTTTGAAAAGTATACACTATTTAAATGCAAATATTAATATATGATTAATAGTATGAGTTATAACCTTTGGAGGAGGTTTTTGATTGACTACGAAAGATTTACCAGCCCCCCAAATTATTTTTCTCAGCTTCCCTTTGTACTCTCAGGAAATTACAGAGTCTGTATTCACTGAATAGGTGGTTCTCAAACTTGAGCATGCATCACAGTCTGGAGAGCTCGTTAAGACAGATTGCTGGTGTATGTCCTTAGAATCTCTGCTTCAGTAGGTCTGGGGTGGGTCCTGAGAATTTCCATTTCTAAGTTCCCTGGCAGTGCTGCTGCTGGTTGTCCCAGACTACACATTGAGAGCTACTGGTCTAATTCTTTGATGCACTTAGCATTTATGTAGACTTTTCATAGCTTGATTATGTCCCAGATATTTCACAGCATCCCTGTGAGATGAACATAAGGTCAGTCAGTATTAGGGATATTTTTAAATTGCACAGAATAAGGACCATAAACTGGAGGTGATGACGTGTTGAGAGTCTCACAGTGAGTCAGTGACCTAATGGGAATAATTTTTCTGGACATCCATTTCGGTGTTCTTCACATTAGGCTAGACTGCCCCCTACTGGCCAGTTAGTTATGGCCACTAGGCCCCGAAGCTCGGGCTGGTGACAAGTTGCAAGGCTCTCCTCATAGTTCAGTGTTTCAAGCATCTTCTGGAAGCTGGTGATACGAGGCATCTGTTTTGATGGAAAGTGTGTAGTCAAGGAATGAGTTCCCACTTTTACAGTCGCGGTGTTCATCAGATTCTGCGGGTGAGAACTGTCCGATCTGTCCCTCTTCTCTCATTAAGCACCAAGGTAAGTGCTTTGATTAAGGTGCAGGCAATCTGCAGGTACGCAAACTCCTGTCTGCAGTTGACTTCTCACCCACACGGCTTCCCTGAACCCAGTGACAAGGATTCCCTTGACCAAACTTTAGTCAAGCTCCTTTGATCCCTCTTCTTCATTTTTAGCAAAAAATTCTGTTAAACCAGTTAATCTAGAATGCCTCACCCTTGATAATAGATCAAGCTTCTCTTCCTCCGGGCATGATACCTAACCAAGTTACTCCTTAGTCAATTTCCCTTTTCTTCTTCATCCTCCCCCTGCTGCCCCTGCCCCTCCCCCACCCCCGTAGAATTTCAGCTTGTTCTTATTGTGTCCAGAGTGAGTTTAGTTTCTCTCCTTTATTGCAATAGTCTTAAATAAAATTTATCTTGCCATTTTTGACAAGTGTACGGTGAATTATTTTTCTTTAACACCAGAAATGCACTTGATGCTGCATTTGTGCCCAACCTGGGCACCATGAGACAAACACATTGGTGTCCTCAAAACTGGACGACTTATTATCCCAGCCTATGAACTCTCATCCCTTGGAGTGATGGGTAATTTATCCACATTCTTCTAAGACTGCCCTTTGCCATCACCACACCTGGAGGTCCCAGTAGCCCCACGTAGAGGCCACCAGTGCATCAGTCTGCAACCCACTTATCCCCTCCCAAACCCTGCTATGGAGATCCCACTCTTTTCAACCTACTGAGGTCCAGAATCTTGTGGATCCCAAGAGAGGCCAAATCTGGTCTCAGACAGAGACTAGAAGTGCCCAAGACCCTGGAGAGGTGAGTTAGATGGCACTGAGCCTTTCTAAGCTGGTCAACCAAAAAGAATGGGAAGTGTTAGGCGTAAAAACCAACCCATGGGCTATAAACATCAACTGCAAGCACTTAGTCCTGTGAAGCCACAGAGAGAGGCTAGACCTCCTGGATTTGTTTTCCTTCCTCCCTTCTCCCTTTCTAGATTCGCAGCAGTCTTCTTTGGGCTGAGTGGGTTTGTCTGCTGTTATTATGGCTGCCGCTGCTCTTGGATGCCTCTGTGTGTGTGTGTGTGTGTGTGTGTGTGTGTGTGTGTGTGTATGTGTGCGCGCGCACGCGCGTGTGCGTGTGTATGAGAGCGTGCGCGTGTTTTCTCCAGAGTGACTGGTTTGTGCTGTCATCAGCCGTTGTTTTGGTAAATGGCGAGTTAAACAGATATATCCAAGCGTAAAATCTAAAAAATGTTCCCTCTGGGCGCCCGGGGGGTGTTGTTTGAAATCAACTACATATCAATTGAGCGGTGGCGAGCGGATCCGATGATAAATTCCAGTCCACAGACGCCTTATAAATTACATTTTTTTGTTCGCGATCTTGCCTCATCTCAGCTCCCCAGAGGCCCTTAGACTGAGAACTATGATTGTGTTGGAGAAACGTTTGCTCAGCTTGAGCGAGGCCATTAGCATTGCATGTGCCAGTCCGTCCCTGAGCTCCCCCGCCCCCCCCCCACCTCCC
>NW_006442107.1:5269038-5284513 GCF_000325575.1 Pteropus alecto
TGTTCATTATCTCATTGTTTTCTGTAAGTACAAGGTTAGATTGAATTACTGCGGGCTCCGCCGTCTATTTGTAATTCTCCTTCCATGCCGAGCTGCTAATGAATGGGCAATTTAGTCAATTCTTTGTAACGGTTTCTTCTGTGCGTCAGCCACTTAATTACTCTGAGCCTTTCTCACTGCTGCTTTATTGCACGGAAAGTCACGGCTGCTTCGAGGGCCCGCTCGAGATCTCTAGCTTCCAAAAAGAAAAAAAAAAAAATTGTCAGAGGCAACCAGGATTCTGGATCCTTGCTGCCTTCTGCAGTGGTGCGGCTGGTCACATTCTATGGCCTCTGCCCACATGGCCCACTTCCCATCTGCACACAGGGGTTTATCTCCCTCCTTCTTTGCTGACAGTTCCCTCGATCCTGGCTGTGGCATTCACCATCAGGGTGGCAAAAAACGCGCAGGCTCCTGCTCAGAGGACAGCCTCCAGGGGGGCAGTCCTGGTGTTTTAAAACATTATGATTAGCCCAACCAGTATGCTACCTATCTCACTGCCAACCAGTATCTCCAAACCCTAGTCAAGGTCCCACTCTGAGACATCCGGTGTTTCCTCCTCGTATGCAGCTCCTCATCCTCATCACCTAGGGGAACAGAGTGAGGTGCTTACTATCCCCATCCAACAAAGGGAAGTCCCAAGTTTGGGCATTCAAAGTGAGGTGCCTAAGGTCAATGAGCGATGGGGGACCCAGGGCTAACAGTTACTCAGGTCACCACGGCACCTTCTGTCCTCTTCCCCCTCCACCCTGCGCCCAAGGAGAATAGTGTAGCTATTCTGGAGAATAGTGTAGCTAGGCTGAGGTGTCCCAAGGTAGAAAGAAATGTGAGTTGCCCTTAAAGAGACAAGACTAACTCCGGAAAGGGAGAGGACTCTGTGGCAGTGACCAAGAAGCTGAAAACCTCAAGGAACTGGGAACTCTTTAAATAGAATATCAGTTCACAAAGTGGCACCTTTGGATACATCCGTTATGCTACCAGGACATTTCTGTGTGCCCCAGAGTTAAGATGCACGTATCTTATCATGCAAAGTGGGACGCTTTTGGAAATGAAAGGAGGCACGTTGACTAATCACGCAGGGGTCACTGGAGTAAACTGGAACTGTCTAGAGCAAACTAGATGGCATGGTCACCCCATCCAGGTAGATGAGGATGGATGAACGCTGTGCCGATAGCATGACTTCAGACCCAGCTACTCGGATGACAATGCTTGGCACCTCGCCAGCTGGATCCACCCCTGTGTTTACAAACATTCTCTGTTGCTGGGCGTCCCGCTGATATATGTGAGCTACAGGGAATCTGTACCCATGTCCAGGAAGTGATGGATTCAGTAAACACTATGTAAGCACCAGCTAGGTAATAGAGACATGAGGATGAGAAGACAAGATTTTCTGGCATTTTGATTTGGCTGCTCTAGTAGAAAGGTGGTACGTGGTTCTCTGACTGCTGCTAATCTCCCGAAACAGGCACCTGGACACGCCGGTCTCTCTGGCCAGAAAGCTCATACCCTCCTTTCGGGTCTGGCTCACTCTCAGTCACCCTTCAGGCGTCAGCTTAAACGTTGCTTCCTCTGGGAAGCCCTCTTCGATCTCCAAAACTATATTAGGGCACCTCATTATGCTACTTCATAGCATCCTTTTCCTCTTTATTACTTACCACAATTATAATGAAATTATTTGTGTAGTTATGTGTTTGATGTCTCTCTTTCCTTACCCTAACCCCTAACTTGCACATTTAAATAACACTGTCTACATGCTAGGCAATATTCTAAGTGGTTTACATATTCTGCTCGTGAAATCTCACAAGGACTTAATGTGATGGGTATTATTATTACCCCTGTTTTATAAATAAGGAAATGGAGGCCCAGGGAAGTTAGATAACTTGTCCTAGGGGAGGCAGGATTCAAATCTAGGCAGTTTGGATCTCAAGGCTAGAACGAGTATAAAGCTTGGAGCAAGAAGATGTAACCTGCAGGCCTGGCTCTGCCACTTATCAGCGGTGTGCCTTTGGCCAAGTCACCAGGTCCCTAGGCCACACCTGTGCAGTAGAAGTAACAATAAGCCTCATATTCCTCACCATTTTGCTGTAAGTAGCAAATAAAATGGTGTTATGTGCATGTGTCTAAAATGCCGTGGGTCTGTGCAAACAACAGGTGTGATCATCAGTTGAAAGTAGCCTTACCGACTGCCATCCACACTGCTGTCCACACGTCAGCCCCCCAGACGCCACAGCACTGCCATCCTCACACCTTTATCCATGTGCCCCAGGTTTGGGTGTCCATTTCCTCCTTCTCCTGGTGGTACCGTGGGGCCAAGTGCTGAGCCTGGCACACAGCAGATCTATAACAGTTCGTCGAACTGAACATGACCAGCCACCCTTCCGGGTCTAGCTCGAGTTGCTTCCTTGGCAGGAAGTTTGCCTGGGTCGCTCCAGGCCTTTCTCATCTCTCTTCCCTGAGCTCCGTGTAGCTCACACAGTCGGCAGTACATCACAGGGCACTTCATTCCTTCCTGGCTGCACCTGTTTACTCCATCAAACTGCAGGTTGTAAAATCAATTTAGTGGGCTACACCAGGAGGAGGCATTTCCTAGAAAATGCCAGGACCTGGTCCTTTTCCTGGCTAGCATGTGGCTCAATAAATCCCCCTTTCTTTTTTTTCCTAGAAAAACTGGCCTTGCAGGTTATTGTTTAACATCACCCAGGTAATAGGCAGGAAAACTCAGATTCCAGCCCAGGCATTCTGGCTCCAGCACAGAGGCCCTAGTTGCAGGAAGGCTAAAGAGAGGTTGAGTCTCCTTCACTCACCCTTCAGATAAAACACTGTGTTTCAGCTCAACATGTTTTGGAAATCACCCTGGCAAAAGGTGTGGATCAAGACCATGTATCATGAAGATCCTCTTCACAGGAGCATTTTGGTAGATGGAGAGAGAAAACTTACCTGCCAGCAAAAAGGTGTCCATGCCTCACTATGAACACAGGCCAGCCCACCTTCTCCCAGGTCCCACCCACTCTATGTATCATTCCGCCTCAACACAAAGTACATGGGGCTGTCTGTCTGCCTGCCGCACCACTAAATACTCTGGTTACTAAGGGCAGGGACTCTATTTATCCACCCCTGAATCCCTACGATTAACAAGGGGCCCTTGATAAATACTGATAGAGAGAAGAGATGATAATGGCTAGATGTCTAGATGGGGACCTAGGACATTGCCTGTAAAATTTGTTCATCTTTGTTGTATGTTTGAAATTTTTCATAGTTAAATGTTAGGGGGAAAAGAATAAATAAAGAAAATGTATACACAAATTATAATAATATAGAAAATGTTTATGCAGGCAAGGAAAACGTCAGCAAATAAACTAAAATTGCACCCGCAAAAATGGATATAGAAAAAAAATAGAAAGAAATACATAGAGCGTTAGCAGGGTTTGGAGACAATGACGCTATGCTTGTTTTTAACATTTCTCGTTTTTCATATTTTCTGTATCCTTGCAATGGACATGTTTTACTTTTATAATGAAGAAAAAGTCATTTTCTACTGTGAGTCCTCAGCCAGGGTCTCTATAAGAAAGATTATGGGTCCCATTTTCAGCAAACCTAGTAGATAAACACGAAGATAAACTGTGAGTCGATGAAAGGAGTCTTTGCAGAATTCCCAGCAGCACTATTTTAAAAAGATCAGCCCTCCTTACATGACAGAGGAAAGAGATCTTTGTGGCTGAGGCAAGGAAGTCACTTCTCCTTCCTTGGCTTGGAATGAGGTGGTTCCTCCCCAAGAGTGAGTCAGCTTTCTCCTCTGGCCCCTTAGGTTTGAGCCTGGCAGAGGCTACTGGGGCCCTGGGCTGCCCTCACTGCAAGAGCACAGCGATCTGAGCCTACCTGAGTAAAGGGGTGATGGAGGGTCCACCTCATTCTCCATAAAGCCTGGCCCTCACGGCTCCCAGGCGAAGTGAGTGGCAAGAAAGCCAGCACAAGCTGACCTGACACATCGACTATGCCGCACCTCTCCCCACCCATGGCACTGACCCAGTCCAGAGGCTCCCATGAGCCACCCTGATCTCCCCAACACAGCCACAGTGAGGAGAGGCTGCTATCTCCTGAAGACACCAGAGCAGTGATATTCTATGACCACGCCCATGTGGCCACCATCAGCCTCTTCCTATTGCCTGTATTCCCAGGACCTGATCGCCTGCCCCAAGCGTATGGCATTGGATGAGGTCAATGCCACTGTCCCACAAAGAGTGGCTTTGCACTCCTCCAGAAGCTGCTGAGCTCCTGCTTCTGGCCTGACTCACACCAGGCAATGCCCTTGAGCACGTTCTGAAATCTGCACAGGTGGCAACTCCCATCTTTCAAAAGGAACTAACACTTATTTTTCAGTCAGAGACTATACTGTGGGCCCAGTTAATTCTCACCTGATATTTTGGGGTCTAATTATGAACCTTATTTTCCCAGTGAGGTAACTGAGACTCGGAGAGGTTAAATAACTTTGCTTAGGTGACAAAACCCAGATTTGAGCAAAACTTCTAAAATTACAATTGTCAAACGAATTGGAGGACTTATGTGTGTTTTGTACCTCCGGGCACATTCTTTGACAATGCTAGTGCGGTTGGAGAGCTGGTTGTCACTCATTCATGTCTTATTGTGAATTAATAAGAAGCATACCCTCCCTGTCAGCTGCCCAGTACCCAGACACCTAGAGAAGAGGATTTTGGTTAATGGGGTGGAGGTGGGGTGAACGATAGAAGGAATGATTTTGGACTAGGGGACAATCATGCGATGAAGGCAGGTAACGTTGGGTAGCCTAAGGGCATAGGGAGGCCTGCACCCAGGGGATGGAGAGGACTATGACTTGGAACAAAGCACGCTTCCACTAACCTCTCTTTATGACAATGAGTGGGTTTCTGCCTATGATTTCAGGTCATAGAGAGAGGCAGGAGTGTTGGCTCTTCACCCAGTGGAACCGGCAATGGGGAATTTGGAATCCAGCCCCGAATTCCAGTGTGAGTCTCACCCAGTGGAACTGGCAATGGGGAATGGAATTTGGAATCCAGCCCCGAATTCCAGTGTGAGTCAGGTCAGCTATGGCTCATTGGCCAGGAGCTCCGGGCTAAGTGACTCTGGACAGGTCTTTCTCTGACTCTGGAACCCAGTACCCTCTCAAAAGAAATCCACAGGTTCCTCCAACAGTAACTCTGTGATTGCATGTATTAGCACTAGTATTAGGCTCTTCTCAAAGGTAAGGATAAGGCCCTTAAAAAGAATTCTAGACACAATATGGCACGGGGGAGGCAAAAAATCAGGTCACCTCTTCATCCTACACCTAGAGATGACCCTGAAGGAGAGACTCAAAGATACTATCACTCACTTAGTACTGGCCTCAGTTAGAGCCAGTTCATCCCTTCTCTGAAATTAGCTCTCTCCCTGCTTCCTGCAGGAGACTACGAGGTTTTCAAGGCAAACTGTTTCTGTCACCTCCAAACCTTCAGCTCCTTCCATCATGCCTGACACTGTGAAGTTATAGTTGCTGATTGCAGATTTGTCGAATGAATGAAATTTGCACCTATTGGAATTCATATCATAAGAACAAAGAGATACCATTCTGAGATCTGGAAGACCTGGAACTGACATCTAACCTGGGCTCTCATTTCTACCCTACCCCTTCAAACATTTATAGGAGGCACCTCCCACTTAACAGATGGAAAAACTGAGGCCCAAGAAGAGATGTGACTTAGAATTTTGCAAATGCAAAGCAGTTCCCTAGCATGTTTCAGATTCCTTAATGTTACATATGAGGAAATCGAGGCCTGAAGAGTATGGTGATGATGGCATAAGGTCCCACAGCTCTGATGTGGAGACAAGAACCTAGCTCTCAGATCATTGTCCAGGGGTGCATGACAATTGTGGAGCACAAGCGGTCCTTGTACCCACTCCAGGTTCCCATGGCAACCATGCGGAACGAACCATCCTCTTTGGGTGGCAATGACTCATTCTATATACAGGGCTTTTTGTTTTTTCTTTAAGGGGAATTACATTTGCATACACTCTTCATTCTCCCCAAATGGACTCATTCATGGAAGGGAAAGACTAGGACACCTTCCAGAAAACAGGTATCCAGGCAGAAAATGGAAAGCCTGGCTGGTGGAGGCCTGGAGAAGCCTCTGCATTTAATAGTGTAACTAAAATGGTTTAATGACTTGGAGAAAACCATCTGGAATCTCGATTTGGAATTCTTTGGCTTATCTTTGCTGCCCCTATTCTGTCGATCCCTTTCTGAGTGGTAAGAGCCCTTAATCAAACAAAAATATGCCACAACTTGTGCTTCCCAAGAGGTTTTTACCATATTTATTTCATGCGATCCTTTGGAGTAGATAGGGTGGGTAATACCATTTTACAGGACCTTCGCCCAGGAGGTGAAGGTCCCAGGACTAGCGTGGAACTCCTCAGCAGATGGAAGTCTCCTCTGACGGGAGACATTTGCCGGACACCCTGGAGACCTCAGCAAGAGCTGGGCCACTCAGGGGGCCTGAGGGGAGGCAGACAGCAAACAGCGAACTAAATAAGGAACTGGAATTCTCGCCCGTTGTTATAGCTGCCATGGAAGAATCACATGCAGGCCCACCTATAGGGTGGCCAGAGGTGTATCTCTAAGGAGCTGGTTTTTAAACTGAGAACGGAATGGTGAGAAAGAGACAAAAATGGGAAGAATGAGATGAGGAAACTCCTCAAAGGAGATAGCACGTGCCAGCACCCTGGGGAGAAAAAGTGAAAGGAGGCCAGCGAGGGTCTAGTACGGCATAGGGAGGGGAGAGGAGGGACTGAACGTGCGACTGCAGGTGTAGACAGCGGCCACATCATTTCAAGCCTTACAGTTCACGGTAAGATGCATGCATGCAATCAAACACACCTGTGCTCCCACATGCCCAAGCATGTGGGCGTTCATACACACAGCCGTGCATTAGGCATGCATATACATGCATACAGGTGCTTAACATAGCCGCATGCCATTTATACATATAGATAAACATACATGAAAATGCATATGTACCCAAAGGTATATCTACACGACTTTCTGACAACACATTGTTACATGCACGAAACACACCCGCACACCGGTGCACACACAAATGCACTCTCATATGCACACACGTACCTATTCATATAGACACAAAGCACATATACACACATTCTCTCATGCACTGCATAAATACACACATTTATGCACACATGCTCACGTGCCCACTAGCACACATACAGCCCGCCACAAGCTCAGATGAGCTTTCAGTCACAGATAAACTTCTCTGCTGGTTGGTTATAATCTTTCATTGGAACTGACACGTTGATAGCCCCAGTTTTTCTAGGAAGTGACCTTCATGCTGGCTATTGATTTCTAGTGGCTATCAGGCGCCTGCCACTGGAGTGACAGGTCCGGTCGGAGGTCAGCCCTTAAATAAAGCTTCTGGATTACTAAGCACCATCCACTCCAATGAAAATGGAAATTGGCAGCCCTGGCTCCCTTTTATGTGACCTACTCCTGTTGATGAGGTTTCAGCCCTGAGTGACCACCTCCTGTACCTGCCTTCTGGCCCACCCCCAAGCCAGGTGCTGGGGGTGCCCTCAGGTTTCTGTTTTCATCTAGGCTGAAGGCTGCAGGTGGCAGCAGTTGCCAGGGCCTGAAACTTGCTGGATTCTGCTTCCCAACAAAGTCTGGGAAGCAGACTCTAAAGTCTAGCCTTCTGGTAACAGACAACTGCGACAGGTACCAGAGACCCACAAGTGACTCTCCTTGTGGTCTTAGTCAGGTGGTGTCACCTCTCTGGACCTCAGGTATGCCCCACCCCCATTTCCTGCCCCGTCTACACCCACGCATACATCCCTTCCCATTTCACAACTCTGTGGTCCAAATAAATGAGTCAATGGAGGTGTGCTGGGCTGTCTTCAACACAGTCCAAGAAGATGGTTCTACTAGTATCTATGTTTTAGAAGTATTGCAATTGGTGAATGAGAGAACTCTACTTAATATCCTCACACGTTTATCTGATGACCCAGGAAGCCCCTCAGGTTGTCGCAGCATCTCGAGATCGGCAAGATCTCAAGCAGAGGCACGAGGTGGGGAAGAGCTGAAGAAACTTTCTGGTTTTCAAAAGCTTTGTCTTTTGTCTTTTCTGCCAGAAATACAGATGGAGTTCACACTGCCTCACCTGGTGGACAGGGCTCCAATCTAACAGCCAGATACCATCCCTGAAACCTGCGCGGCACTTCTACTCCCCGTCAGGACCTGCGGATCCCCCCACCCCAAATGCATCTTCTCTCTCCTCCACCTACGCAAGCACATCTCCTACCCCCACCCCTCCCTGCATCCTGCTCCGATCCCCACACAATTCTAGGAATAACTCGATAGTCCTTTCTATTTAGCTTTAGAAAGTGCATTCGGTCCTACTTCTGAACATAGGTGTGAATCATTTTCACCTCAAATCTGAAAATTTTTTAAAAAGAAGCCTTTTTTTGAATACTCCGGCATGGCAACAGCTGCCAAGGGTGCTGGCTTCCAGCATTTCTTTGCATCACTCCAGCACAAATGTCTGTCCCTTTCTGGCTCTACCTGTGCATCTATGATCGCTATGGTTCTGCAGTACCAGGGTCGTTTAATGAAGTTTGCATGTCCTGAAGGGAAGATAAACAGAAATTAGAAATGTTTACAAATTAATTATTTGACAAAGGAGGTGATCTGTTCATCAAAATCAGAGCTGTTGGTGTACGCTGAAACCTGAATTAGCCACCCGTGCCAAGGGGAAGAAGAGAAGAATCTGAGTCTATTAACCAGGCTCTTAGCCATAACTTGCACCCAGAGCAGGACCCACCAGGGGCCCCAGCAAGCAGGCCATGCAGGAAGGTCAAGAAGAGTTCCGGTCCATGCAATTTATATATTAGTTTGGACCATTTTACTGGCTTATCTATAGCCTGATGCTTGCCGTGGAATCCATTAAACGCTGTACACATACAACTGTTAAAATGGCAACCACTTAACCAAGTTTCTTTTTTTTAAATGTAAAATTTTCACTTTTCACTGTGACCGAATCCCCTAGCTGGTACACTGTGATTTAAGGAGCTCTAAAATACCCTGCCCAGGAGTTCTATACCAACCTGATGAAGTGACCGAAATGCCACATTCAGAGTGGCATCGCTGTGGGTTTCCCTCCCTAAGGATCTTTGTACAATGTCAGCCTCCCGAGGAGGGGGTACTGAGGTCCTCCCACCCCCTGGGTCCTGTGCTCAGACACTGTTGTGGAGTGGAGAGAGAGCTCTAGGGAAGGTGGGCTGTGGGGATAAGAAGCCATGCGTGGGGCGACAGAAACAGTGGGAGGACATGCTATAAATAGCCTTTGCCCCAGGCCATGTGCAATCCTAAATCATTCGGGGGCCAACACGCTGGGTTTGCCCAGGCCTTACACAGAAGCATGTCACAAAGCTGCAGCAAGACCCCAGACCGGACATCAGACAAACCGATTTCACATCCAGCTCTCTCGCTTCTCAGCTGAGCGGCCTCCAGCAAATCACTTCCCCTCTCTGAACTACACTTTTCCTCATCTGCAAAGTGGGGTCGGGAATTCCAACCACACAGTGGATGATGGTCTTGAGGAATGAGAAAAACATTGTTCATAAAACAGCTGCCATCTATCTATGCTGCTCAATAAATGGTTGTTTGGGAGACTTGCAGATGAGCCATAGCCAAAGTTACCCACTACCCAATTTATCTCATGATTAGAATGAAAGGGCCGGCAGCTCTCAAAGGGAGTGATTTTTCTCCCTGCTTCCCGCCTGCACCCAGGAGACAATTCAGTTTTGTTTGGAGTCATTTTTGGTTGGGTGGGGAGCCACTGGCATCTCGAGAGTAGAGACCAGGGATGCTGCTAAACACCCTATGACAGGACAGCTGCGTACCCAAGAATGATCTGGCCCCAGGTGACAATCGTGCCAAGGTTGGGAGGCCCCCTGTCTCTTGCCCTCAGTGGCTTAGCACGGCAGCTCTGAAACTCTGCCATTTCCTGAACACCACGAGACCAGGGGCTGTGTAAGGAGCTGCTGCCTGTCTCCCCTCACCCCGAGGCCACTCAGCCAGATGGCAGAGAGGTCAGCAGCAACCAAACATCTAATGACGTGTGACAAGTGTGGCCAGACAGCAGGCCCAGGCTGGGTCCCTTCGAGGCCACTCATTGGGCAAGGGGGACTCATAAATAACAGCACAGTGACAGCCCAAGTCTTGCTCAGTGGGAGGGATGGAGCTCTGCCTGCCCCCCAGCCCCTGGGGCAGGTCTTTATGGGACAGGCCTCCAGCAGGAGGGCCTCAGATGCCATGCACAGTGAATGTGCTGGTGAGACAGGGAGGGACCTGTCACTGAAACATCTGTCCTCACAGCAACTGGCTTTGCTGCATTCGCTCCATCCCTGAGAGTGAACTATCTCCTCATTTCTGATCCAGCGTAATTTTGGGTTTCGCGGCATTCACCCAGCAAAGCATATGCCATGGGAGGCAGGGTGGTGTAGCAGTGGGCATGCTGAACATCTGCGTTTGAGTCTCAAACCTTAGACTTTTTTATAGGCTCCCAAGCCTCCATCTCTTTATCTGTTAAATGGGGGTGTTGGGGCAACCATGTGCTAATTCATGGGAAATTATGTACAAAACAATAAATTAATGAAGGGATGATGATGATGATGATGATGAAAATGATAATGACTGTGATTATTCAGCCATTTGGGAGAGAGGAATTTATATTTGAAAAAAAGCACACCTTCTGATGCTCTAAAAATATTAATTAGTTTTTAGGGTTTTAGGCAGTTCCAAATAGGCCGTTTGCAAAATAATAGTAATAATGATGTTCGTATTAAAAAGCACTTTTATTTTCACATTTATTTTTCTCAAGCCTCATGTGACTTAAAATGGGACCTGTTTCCAACGATGCGTAGTCTTCTAAGATAAAAGTAAAAAAAATCAAAATGAACAGCTGGCATGTCGACTGACTTTGCCTTTTCGTTCATTGTAGTCCTGGTCCAGACGGGCTGGCGTGGGAGGGGCAATGAACTGAGTTAGGGGCCTCTCAGGGTGCCACGCGGCTTTGGGGGTCTCGATTTTGTCTTTTACAAAACGGGAGTACTTCTTCCTGAGTATCTTAGGGCTGCCAGTTCATTGAGACCGTGTATGCGGGCGCTCTGTGAGGAGATTAAAGCCTCACCGCACGAGGGAATGTTAGCATCGCGATCATTATCTTCATCATTATTAATTATTATTCATAATGATGTTCGCAAGATGGAACTACTCCAAAGCACTGTGGCTGTGAACACTTTCCACATACTTTCCCCCAAATCCACACGTGCCTGTGATGAAGAAAGTGACCCTTGGAGCACTCCGTCTGGAACCTAAGTGAAATCTTTACGATTCAGAACAAGTCCCCTACCCCCTTCCCTCTGTCTCAGGCTAGAAGCCTGGACTCAAGAGAGGGCACTGTCCCCGCTCCCACCGCCCGTGCCTTGTCAGTCTTCTGTAGAAATGGCTCTCTTGGCCCAAGACCTCGAGGCCTGCTTTCAGCCACGAGCACATTTTTGCAGGGAGGGTTATAAATCAAAACCTGGGTTCTAATGAAACTGCTGACACACTTTGACTGTAACAGTGCACACCCAGGCACCTCTCGCGAGAAATCAGAGGCACAGGGAGAGTGTTCAAAGGACCCAGGGCACCTAGGAGGCTGCCTGTCTTGCCTGGCCTCACCCCGCCCCTTCCTCTCCCCACCCCTTTCTTTCTTTCTTCTTGCCTCCTGCCCTTGCTCCTTTTCTTCTTTATGATTCCTATAGAAATTCTTAACTACTGCCCCATTCTGCAGCTCCTTTGGGAGTCAGTCTCATGGCCAAGCTGGTTCCCCAGCAGACCCCTCCCTGATTCTGCATGGGACCTCTCAGGGGACAATGGTGCAGCACCTGCTCTCTCCCAGGCAGCAGAGGATGGTGAAGGCAAAGCCTTGGGTTCACACAGGACAGTGTGCCAGTTCTGGCTTGGCCACGTCCTGACTACATGACCTTAGGCAAGATATTTAATCTTCCTAAGACTTAGTGATTAGACCTGCGAAATGGGGATAACGGCGCCTCCTTGAGGCTGTCGAGAGGATTGAATGAGATCGATAATGCCAGGGAGGCGAAGGGAGAGGAAGGGGCATCAGAGGCTTGAGCTGTTGAGGACCTTTCTGGCTACCTCTGAGGGACCAGCCCCCCATCCACACTGATTTTATAGGAGGGACCAGCCCCCAATCCACACAGTTTGATTTAAGAGATACTAAAGAGGATGCATCTATCTCCAAGTACTTTTATCACTGATCTCATCAATTTCACCATTAGCAAGTCATCTGTATGGAAGCCATCCAGGGCCTGGCATGATGCTGGCTGGATGGAATGAGCTCTCACTTGATGACCCCAGGAGACAAATGCCCCAAGTTCCTAATTCTTCCATGTGAGGATTGAGTTCACAGCAGGCCTGTCCTTCAGCAGGTAGATGACGTTTTTGAGTCTTGTCTAGCGTGAGGTAATCCCCAAGCCACTGACCGGATGGGACTAAAACTCTGTTCTTCCCTAAGCGTTCCCGAATCCCTCAGCTCATACTCTACTCTCTGTCTTTGGAGCCCCTGTAGCTTTTGCTGTTTCTACCACTTATTTGGCACTGGACAGAGACGATAATCTCAATTGGAGACTGTAAACCACCTGAGGGCACAGAACATGCCCACAATTTCTTGAAATTTCCTAGAGGACCTGGCTTCATCAGTTTAGCCTAATTACAATGATCTAGGTATCTCTCTAATAACAGTGATTTCTCTGCTCTCTCACATTAGATGTTCGTGGAAGGTGCGCATCTGCCCCAGGCCCCTTTCTCTTACATTTCATTGACCAGAATAGGTCAGATGGTCCACGAGGCAGGGATAGCAGATCCTTCCAGAGATGTCAGGGCACCCAATTCGTGAACAACTGATCTATCACAGACCTGGAATAGTATTTCTGCAATGTTGTTGGTTGCCTTGTAAATACTTAATGGGATGATGAGCCACATATCCTAAGACAGAAATATTTGAACACATGATTTTGATGTGCGTGGTTGTCATATCTAAACTAACTAAATGTTAGAGTAATGAGTCTTATGGTCAGCGATAATCGTAAATCAACTAAGCCTTCTGGCTAGAAGGTGGTGGAGCCAGACTAGACACAGCCCTAGTTCACTGTAGAAACACTGCCTTGAGGAAGCAGGGTTAGATGTATTCACTATCACTCTGAAAGTCAGGGTTAGGAGCAAAAGAAGGAGAGGGAGTTCCAGGGGTAAAGACTTTGGCTTGGTAGATGAAAATGCCCGCAGGCCTAGAGTCTCCTATCAGAAGGATGAGGCTGTGACGTCTCTGCCCCGAGCAAGCAGGTGGCCTGAAGGCAGGGGCTGAGTGCCATTGGGAGCACTGTAGAGGGGATTTCTGCAGTGGATAGAAAGCTGGACCACAGGCCTGTAACTGATTCTTCCAGCTTTAAAAATCTGACTTAAACCTCAAAAGAATATCATTTCAGTTGTGGACTCAAAACTCAACATTCCAAAATAAGCAGGAGTAAGGTAAGAAAACTTATTAAAAGCCCTAAATGATGGGCTGTGAGAGGTTAGGAAAGGGAGACAGGCCAGAGGCTTCCTGGAGGCCTCAGAACCTCAGGGGGATCTCAGGCAGCTGAGAAAACTAGGAAGCATAGGGGTTGGGGGAGGGGTGTTGATTAGAGGGTGAGTTGCAGGGAACAGGCCTGGGGTAGAGGCAGGGACGCTTGAGGTGGTGCACTGCCCCCACCCCTTCCTTATCTCCCCTCTCCCTCCAGAACACAGGGGCTCTGGGGGATGAAAGAAATACAATTTGTACATGACTAAAAGGAGCCCGTGTGCCTTTCATACCCTTTCCCCATTTCAGGTTTGCATCTTATTTTCCTGCGAACTTTTTTTCCCTTCCCTTTGCTGCTCTGGCTTTTGTTGGTGTAACCTCAATTACTTGCTGCCTTTCAAAGCTTTTATTCCCCAAGTGGAGGGAAAGAACTTTTAATGTCATGCTAGGTCCTTAGCCAGGCCAATTGTCTTTCCAAATCATTCAGGGGCTTGGGGCGGCTGGGGAGAGTGGGAGGCTTGGCAGAGACAAGGAGAAGTCGATAGCAAGGAGGAAAACAGCAAGTACAACGGATGAAGGTCCCCGAGGTGATTTGCAAATCTGCTGAAATCCTGAACAAGCTTTGATTTAACCCAAGCTTGAAATGGCTTTTATTTACTGTCTATTGTGGAATAAATGACATCTCATAAACAGGCTTTATCCATTACCCCAGAATGGAGAGCACAGTGTTAGGGACGTTTTATCCTCTTGATATCAAAGGAGATATGCGGGGTGTGTTATTACAAATAGAAAAATCAATGCTGAGACACACACATCTGAAATTTCATTTTCGTCGAACCACATTTTCAAAGGAAAAAAAAAAAAAAGGCAATTGCTAATAAAAATGAATACAGAACCTGAGGATTTACCAAGCTTGAGCAAAGGAAGGGCTGAGACCCAGCCCAGACAGTGAATAAATGGGTCTCTGCCTTGGGGCCATTTCCTGCACACTCTCCCAGAAAAGCCAGCCCCGCCCAGGAATGGCTCCAAGCAGAGCCTCCGGCCTGGCCTGGCCTCCTCTTCACGCCCATGTGCAGACCCTGGAAGCTGCCTCCCTCACTGTCCCCACCCAGTGCTCCTACCCCCATCGCACACCACACTTGGCGGGAGACCACCTGAGAAACACCAGAAACAGTGAGACCATTACTGTTTCCACAATGCCTTCACCACCTTAAGGCAAGGTCTTCTGGGTCTTCTAAGTCTGGTGCACAGGTGAAAAGGCTCCTACAGAGTGAGAAAGGAAAGTTGGCCTGACTCCATAAAAAGGCTCAGCCTCTCACTGAGGCAGCAGCCATTTCCACCCTGTCCTCCGGAGAAAGTTGGTAAGAAGTAAATACTTGCAGCTTTTCATAAAATTTTCTTGAAGTCACCTCCCTGGGCTCTCTCTCATCTTTTGATCCCGCTGTGTAACCCTGTACTGAGAGGGGCGAGTCTCTGGTTTAGGGTTTTGCTTCCCCATGAAGATGTATGCTCAGTGAGCCTGAGGCCAGTTTCGATGCTGGTCTCTGTTATTTTCCAGCTCCCGCACAGTATTTGGCCCATAATAGCTGCTCTCAAGAGAATGGGAAGGTGCAGGCCTGTGAGGGGATGAGAATGGCTGCCTGTACACGGAGCCTCTGGTAGAAACTGACCTCAGCTGTCTGAACAGAAGCACTCCAGTTCGGGTCGGCAGTTTCCACTCCGAAGCATGAACGAGATCCAGTTTGCTGGTTTCATGTAGTCATATATGGCTCAGGAAT
>NW_006442107.1:5284580-5293850 GCF_000325575.1 Pteropus alecto
AATCCTAACCTGCCCCCTAGACACACACACACACACACACACACACACACACACACACACACACACACACACACACACACGGAAGACAGCCACCAAGAACGAAGAGCCAAACACAGACCCATGCCCACTGCTGGAAAAAGAGCATAGACTCAGCATTTCATAGCTGGTTAGGTTACCAGAGATCGCTTCACCTAACTCTGTCTCTTGAGAGATGGGGAAACCAAGGCCCAGAAAGCAGAGCTAATTTGTCTGAGTCATAAAGGAAACTGTGCTCACCTGGGGGCTCTGCCCGGGAAGAATCTAGGGAGCAAAAATAACCGTAAAGAAGGAGCACACATGCAACTTAACTGCAAAGACAGTCATGACGTGGAGGTAATTGATTTTTAAGTAATTCAATGATGAACGATTAGAAAGCATCCACCCTGTGCAAACGATAAGAATTTTTGCTCTTTTTAAAAAGGCACGGTTCTTGTTTTCTCTACAGACTTTACTAATCAGAATTGGGAATCACTGACTCCCGAAGCGTTTTGGGAAGACCATTCCCTATGACACACAGACTGCCTGTTTCTTCCCCGCATGCTTCATAAAGGTTTGAGAAACTAGCTTCAGCCAGCCAATACAACGGCGATTCTGTCTGAAATAGGTGGCAGTATTTAAATAAGGTTTCAATAGGAAGAAAATGTCTCTTTGGACTTGGTCTATGATGTAGTTATCAGGAGGAAAAATTTGCAGAACCCATTACCTGCCACTCCTTCCCCCAGGAAATCCCTCGTTTGTGGAGCGTGAATCTCTCTGGCTTTTGCTAGCTTTTTCTCTCTGGATTGTCCTGGGTAAACATCTGCCTCACGCTGTGTGTTTATAAAAAGAGGTATTTGTGGCTTTGATTGTTTAGAGGTTTCTGCAGAACACACAGGCTCTCTCTTCCTCACTTTCTCTCCACCTGAGCAAACAGCCACTGAAGGACGAGGAATGCTTACTTTGGTCTTCTTGGCATTACAGGGCATCCTTCTGTCCAAAACAGGGAAAATACATGCCACCACCCACCTGCTCCACCTTGGGATACAGAGGTTTTTTTTTTGTAGCAGGAACATTGCATCTGTTTAGTTATTATTTATTCCACAAAAAAATTTTAAGCATCTTCTGTGTGCAGAGTGTTGAGTTGGATATGGAGAATTATACCAAGAGACCCAACCCCCATCTCGAGATGCTTATAGTCTTGTCAAAGAGTCTAAGCTTGCACACGTTAAGTGTAGGGTTTTTATCTACTTATAGACCTTAGAACTTTGGAGGGACAGGGCATCTGTCACTGGCCTTCTTACTGTTAGCCAAATTAAGCCTGTCTTCTTGACTCCACCCAGGGACCAAGTCTTCTCACCAGTTCCACTGCCAGAAAAGAGAATGACAGTTTCCTTTTATTCTCACATGTCTCTGTGCAGAGCTTCTTTGAATGGGGGACCCAGGCCCCACTGAGTCTCATCATAGTGAAAATGCTAGTAACTAGAACTCAACAAAATTCCTGGTAGATAGATCTTTTTTCTTTATTTCTTTTCGTATCACTCCAATTTAGACCAAAAGCAAATCAAAAGAAAATAATGTTATCAAACACCCAGTTTAAAAAGGCAGAAACAATGTCTGGCTCATATTTAGGTCCAGGTTCCCCACCCTTTTCACCTCCAGCTCCAGCTTGAACAGTGAGTGTGCTTGTCTTCAGGGAAATGGCCAGAAAGACCCATCGTCAGCCAATAAAGGTGTGTGATGTCAAGCGGAAGAGGCTTTCTTCCAGGGAAAGTAGACCCAGATATTCAAGAAACGTTTCTCATCGCTTCTCGGCCTTTTGGCTAAGATCAAGTGAAGAAATGTTTCTCACAATCTGAAAGGGTTTCCTGTCTTCAGCTTCTAGAAAACCCTATACACAATTCCATTCTCCCGCACTGCATATTCTAGTTTGGAGAGGGTTATGGTTTAGATGATTCACACAAGTGATAGCTGAGCCTATCTCGAAGTCAATGCCTGACGGGAGACCCAGGTGCCAGGACAGTCTCTGACATCATCTAACTGGTGATCTTGGGTCAGCCATTCAGGCTCTCTGGCCTCCATTGTAACTGATTTCTAATGGCCCGTCCACGACTAAGGGTCAAAGACTCCATGAAATAATTAGGTCATGCTAGATCCCTGCAACTTTTAAAATCTGGAGACTTTTTCAATGCCTCAAAGAAATAACTGAACTCTCATGCTCATTGCAGCATTATTCACAATAGCCAAGATATGGAAATAACCCAGGAGTCTGTCAACAAATGAATGCATAAATAAATTATGATATATATACATATGATATACACATATACGTATAAACACACACAATGGAATATTATACAGCCTTTAAAAAGGAAATCCTTGGTAGCTGAAGGAAACTGGACTTTGGGTGGTAATCACACAATAGAATATATAGATGTCAAATTATAATGTACACCTGAAAATTATATAATATATTAACCAATATTACCCCAATAAATTTAAAAAATAAGGAAATAAATAAATAATAAATAAATAAATAAAATAAATAAAAAGGAAATCCTGCTATTTGTGACAACATGGATGTCCTAGAGGACATCATGCTAAATGAAATAAACTAGACATGGAAAGAAAAATACAGTATGACCTAATTTATATGTGGAATCTAAAAAAAGCCAAATACAGAGGAGCAGAGAGTAGAGGGTAGTTACCAGGAGCTGTGGGGTGGGGCAGGGGAAACAGGAGACCTTGGTCAAAGGGTACAAAGTAGGTAGAATGAATAAGTCTAGAGATCTAATGTACAGCATGCTGACTATCATTAATAATACTGTACTGTTTGCTGTGAATCTGCTAAAAGAGTTGACATCAGGTGCTCTCACTATAAAAAAATTAAAAATGGTAACTGTGAGGAAATGGATATGTTAATTAGTTTGACTATGTTAGATATGTGTATCGAAACATCATATTGTACTCCTTAAATATATACAACTGTTATTTATAGATAGATCGATAATAATGATGATGATAGATGATAGATAGATAGATAGATAGATAGATAGATAGATAGATAGATAGATAGATAGATAGATAGATGATAGATAGGCAGATGATAGACAGAGAGACAGACAGACAGGATCCACAGATTTCTGCCTGGATATTCATGCCCTGTGAGAAACTCCTCTGTACTCGCTCGGGCCTGATGCCAGCTGAGTGTCTGACCTTGCTATTGTCCTTTGAGGATATATTATACTTCATTGCATAAAGACAACCAGGAGTGAAGTGTGGTGGCCTCTAATGAGAATACGCTCCGGCTTGATCTGTAATGGCTTCTTCATTTAACGAGAAATATATAGGACAACATATTAACAATGGTCAGTGTAGGGTAGTTGTGCTCAGGTGCTTGTTAGATGATTATTAGTACTTTCTGGATTTTTAATAATTTCTCAAAAGAAAAATTATAATTTAATAAATACAGTGTAAATTTAATAAGTTGCTTGATCGAGCAACTGGCTCTGATCACGGACAAAGAGATGTAGTCAGAGAGGGGAACGTGAATGTATCTCATCGCTGACACTGGATGGCGGACACACAGGTGTTCATTCCATTGTCCTGTAAGTCACACTATACGTTCCATAGGCTTTGTGTGCATATAGAATATTTCATTATGAAAATTATTTTGGAATGATAATATATAGAAACATTAAAGTTTAGCTTTCAATGTAGAAACTTGAAGTTCTCTCCCTATGAATAATAAAAAAGCTCATATGATATGATATTGTCCAATAGAAATATAATGCAAGCCACACGTGTAAGTTTCAATCTTCTAGTAGCCACATTTTAAAAAGTAAAACAAATCAAGTAAAATTGATTTTAATCTGATATTTTATGTAACAAGATAACCACCTACTGCTATTTCAACACATAATCAACATTAAATTTTTAATATTTTATGTTCCTGTTTTGCATGGACTGGTGCTGGCGATAGGGAGGGGGCACTAAATCTTGGAAATCCACTGTGTATTTTATACTTACTGCACATCTCAGTTGTGACTCTCCAGTGAACCAGGCAGGCAAACCTAGGTGGCAATCGGTCCTCCCTTTCCTGGCGGGCCCCAGGGGTTGAGAACACTGGGCTCTTTCACTGCACCAGGCATGCAAGATGGCCACAGAAAAACCTCACCCCTATCTGACCTCTCCTTTCTGCTCTGGGATAGCGACCCTCCCTGTCAACGGGAGGGGCCACCCACCCCATCACCAGAGGACCCAGGACGAAGGACGTGGGTTGCCGTTTTTCTTGATTCCAGGCATTTGGTGCTTTCTGCTGGTAAAGAAACAGCCCACCTCACAGAGTTCTCTGCCCTATGTGCTGAGGAAAAACCGCAGGTGAGTTTGCTTCCAAGTGGAGGAGAGTGTAGACAGTCGGGGAGAAAATGACAAACAATAAGGAACAGTGTTTTTGGCAGTGCTGGCACTTGGTTCCCAGGAGTCCTCATAAAACACACAGGCAGGTGCTGGATGCCCTGGGGCAGCCCCCTGGTCCACAGCACCTACGGAGCCCAGGGCTCAAGGGACAGAACCCGAGCACCCTTTCTCCCTGCTCCAGAGGCCACCCCAGTTGTCACGAGGGGTGACATTTTAGGGGACTTGTGGCTTAAACCAAAAACACAGTGAAACCAAATAACAAAGATACTACTTAGAGTTCCATATATATATGAAATGAAATAGGACATGTAGGAGATTAGATGGTAGATAGATAGAGAGATAGAGAGATAGATAGATAGATGATAGATAGATAGATAGATAGATAGATAGATAGATGATAGATAGATAGATGATAGATAGATGATAGATAAGATAGATAGATAGATAGATAGATAGATAGATAGATAGATAGATAGATAATAAGACACTAGCCCGCTTCACCTTCTCCCATCCCCTTTGTCTATAGATAATGTAAATCTTTTGGAAAGGGCTTACATTTTTCTCCCCCTACTTGATGTAGAAAAATGCTTGCAAAATATGTCTGGGGACATGTTGTCTTCATTACATAACCATGCTGCTGGTGGTTTAGACTCCATGCCCCAAGACTGATCTTCTTTGTTTTGCTAGCAATGGCATAATAAACCCCTTCTTTTAAAAAGACTTTCAGCTGTGGAAGTTAAAATTTTCTGTTTAACATAATGTCATAGTTCATCCACCTTTTCCAATTCTGGCTTTACATAAACTAGTCTCCAATCAGAGGTTGTGGGTCTCATTTCTACATTCACATGACATCATGAGATTTGTATTTTCTAAGGAAAGTAACTTGGAAGTAGTAAATAACTCAAGAGTCAGCTAAAAACATTTTTTCTCTTAATATTGAGGTTCATTCTGAGTCATTCACTTTTCTTATTCTTGTTTGAAAAAAGAATGGGTTAAATTGAGACAACGAAATGGTTTATAGATGTATGAGACCCTCGTCAGCTGTAACATCATTGTTTTCAACAGCATTCAATTATCATTATCTTTTGATGTAATAAGGAAGAAAAGTCGATGTGCAGCAGCCCCAGAACTTCCTCTGAAAGTGTCAGTATGATTTATTTGATAACATGTCCTTTTTTCCTAAATCTGGAACATAGTAAATATCAATAAATGAATAAATGAATAGATAGATAGATAGATTAGGAGATTAGATGGTAGATAGATAGAGAGATAGAGAGATAGATAGATGATAGATAGATAGATAGATAGATAGATAGATAGATAGATAGATAGATGATAGATAGATAGATAATAAGACATATAGGAGATATATGAGTATATATACATGAAATATACATGAAGAGGAGATATACCTCTTATCAGATAGAAGGATCAGTCTGCGTTTACAACAAGCGAAGTTCCCCAGTCCATGCAAGCATGAAGTCCTGCTCACAGGCTGGTAGAAAAGATGCAATTTACCTTTGGGTGGTGATGCTGGGATTCTCATTTAAAAGTCTAAGCTGGCTGATTATTTATTGATGTCTCTTTCTCCATAGCTGTCTGACTCTTACTGGTTGGAAGAAGCTCCTGTGCGCCTAAAGGATTTTTTGAATTAAGTTCTTTTCAGTCATTTTCCCTGCAGGCGTTAACCAATGAGACTGTACTTTGACAGAAGTCCTCTCCTTTCCTCCCACCTCCAATCCCCCTTTTACTTTATGTCATGAAATAAAATTAAGTACCAGGAGAGAGGTCATCAAACAACTGGGCCTGACGTGGTTATTTGGCATTTATTTTTTATTTACAGAAAGAGTGAAAATAATACATCGGAACCACTCATATTTTACAGTGCATGTGCCTCTGAATCCTATCAGGACATAGATGAGCAATTTAATGAGTAAACAGGGCTCGTTCTGGATGATTCTGTCCAGTGCTGTTGCCACTAAGCCAGAAGTGATCCTCGAAGCTGCACATTTTCCACAGTTCCCTGAAATCAGATGGTTTGGCCTCCTTGTCACAGTTGGCTCATCTGTAAAATGGAGTTATGGTCCCACACTCATGTCAGGGGACTGAGGTCCCTTGTAATCCTCATGATTCCATGAGCTGGAATATTATTTTGAAAGATTGTCCTACAGTGACCTCAGCCAGAGTAGCCCTTATTTTGGTAAAAACCGCCACCCTTCATCCCTGTCTTCACCACTGGCCACCCTCCCCTATCCTATCCCACCTAGGGAGAAACAGCAACCAAGGAACATTCTGGAAGTGATAGATGGTGGAATAGGGAGCACTTGGTGAGGCTAGTCTAGCAGACCTGGAAGCCAGTGAGGCACTTCAGTCATTCATTTGGGTCCTTATGGAACAATTGGGCGCATGCTAAGGTCTCGGTCTCCCACAATGAGGAGGAGCGACCTTAAATCACCCCCCTCTCTGACAGGTAGAAACTTGACTCTAAATCCCTTCCCCCCCACCCCTCACAGGCATAGACAAAGCCTATGGGTGGGGATTTCTACGTGGAAAGGTCCCTCATCTTCCTGGCCCCTTGGGTGATGCCTAAAAGTCATTGACCAGCAGATAGGCCTTTCCATTCATTTGTGCTGGGGAGACACTGACAATTCTCAGTCTAAAGAGAGAGAGACAGATATTGCCAACGATCGCCACATATCACATAGGCACAACCCATGGAGAGAACCTCAAGGCGGAGTGCACTGTGGAATGGGTAGAACAGCCACCCCACATGGGAGAAGAGACCCTGAGACTTTGTTCCTCCCCTGGACCCGCACTGTGCTGCCAGCGGCTGAATTTGGGTGGGCTTTTCCTGAGAGCAGGTATTGTGGGGACTGGGACAGATACAGCGAGGGCCCTCAGCAGCTGGAGGAGGAGAAGGACGAGGCATTTCAGGTTTTGAAATTCAGTTTCTGGCCCAGCCAATCTTGCTGGACTTTGGAGTCCAAAACAAAGCAAAACAAAGCTGGTCACATCCCAGCATCTCAAGCAAACTTCTGAACCCCTCTGTGCCTTTGTTTTCTCGTCTAAAAAAGGGAGACGCACTGACTGATCACCTGAGGTCCCACTCTCTAAGAAGGCCAAAGCATGGTTCTAGGACCCAGCTGGCCACTGTTGGGATCTGAACATGGCGGGAAAACACAGGTGCCATGGCTTCAGAGCCACTGGGCTATAAACCACCAGGTATAAGCCCAGAGGCCACACACTCCCGGAGTCCATCCCCACATGCAGTGCCCTCGCCCCATCCAGAGGGGCTTTCCTGCCTCTATGAGTGTGTGTGTGTGGGGGGGGTGCATTTTCCAAGAGAACCAAGGACATTGCTTCTAACAAAAGGGGCAAGATCAGCTCCCATTGGAGAAGGTGGTATGAGCATTTTTGTAGGCAGGGAAGGCAAAAATGGAATACTCTCTATTTGCAGAGCATTTTTAATTCCTCTTTCATGCAAACATCTCTTCACAAGAGTCCCCCCTGCCAGGAAGTTCTCCATGATTTACTCTTGCTGAAGTAATTTTTCTCCGCTCCAAATACTCTCTGCCTCTTGTGGATCCTGCCTTTATGGCACTTAACATGATCCCCCCTCTGGTTGTTTTGACAATTTGTGCTCTTGTCCAACTACACTTGCAGATGAAGCTATATGATTTATTTTATATTCTCACACAATCCTTAGAATTGGGGTAGAACATCCCAAGAGAGCCAAATGAATGCTTGCTGAATGAATGAATGAATGAATGAATGAATGATGTGTGTCTGAATTAATGCATGGCACAAATGCAAGTACCGCATATCTCATTCTTAGTTTAGAACTCTTTCCACTGTACCTACTTTCGACTCTGACCTGTCTCCCATCCCCTCTCCACTTCTCAATCTTAACAGGTCCCCACTCCCCATATCTTATTTGCTGCTTCTGTGGTGTGAGCAAGGATATTGTCACCGGTGTGGCTTAGATGAAACCCTAGCCACCGTGCCTCAGTGACAGTATTAATAGTGACAAGTTCCAGGGCTCACCTTGTGTTCTGGCAATGGCCATCTGGTTGCCAAAATGGAAGGTTAATTGGTAGACACCTCCCGAGTCTGACCCCGTTACTGACCACCCTGCCACATTCTGAATCTCTTTAAGCCCCATGAGATTAATGCCTCTCCTGACTGGCTGAGAGATATGTGACTACACTTAGAAAAATACAACCAGTAATTGAATTAGTGGCTCCACCAGAATATTAAACAATGATTATAACAATCTGCACCAACAAAGGCGGGCATTTGTACCCACTAAAAACGAGGAAACATATTTGTACTTTACTAGGGAGTCAGGTGGGCTAAGTTTCCCACCACCAAAAAGGATGTGGGACACAGGGGTCCAGCGTGCCTCAGGTTCTGGCAGGGAGAAGTAGTCCTGGGGAAAAGCAGAAACGAGCTCTGGGCTGACATTCTTTATGCCCCGGCCCACAGGTGACATCTGTGGACAATGAGGGGCACCACATGAAGCCAGAGGTTCATTCCCTGGAAGCTCATGAGTTTTGCTTTGTCCGCCGTCTAGGATGCCCTGCTGCTCCACAGCCCATGCTAATAAATCATATAAACAGAAGCCATTGATCACAGCAGAGATGGATTGAGAGTGAGGATGGTTTCATGAAAACTTAGCTTTACTGTTGAAAAATTCAATTGAAACCAACCGACATTTTGAGATTATCTTCCTGTCAGCAAAGGACCACTATCTGTATTTGTGTAAAGGGGGATGGGGGATGGGGGATGGTACAGAATTAGGCACACTAGTCTCTGCCTGCAGGAAGCTCACATTCA
>NW_006442107.1:5294563-5294841 GCF_000325575.1 Pteropus alecto
TGATGAATGGATGAATGGGTGGGTGGATGGATGAATGGATGGATAGAAGGGTGGATGGGTGGATGGGTGAATAGAAGGGAGGATGGACTGATGGATGGGAGGATATGTAAAAAGGTTGATGGATGAACAGATAAACAAACAAATAGGTAGATTTCCACTATCAGGACACTATTTTTTATCCTCATTTCACAATTAGGGAAACTAAAAGAGGTTAAACACACTTGCAAAGGGCTGAGGTCCTTATTGTCCCAGGAATTTGCCAAGTTCCTCCCTGTCTC
>NW_006442107.1:5294902-5334891 GCF_000325575.1 Pteropus alecto
CCTCCAGTCTATCCTAAGTCTTCAAGACACAGCTGAAGTTCCATTTCCTCTGGAGAGTCTTCTCTGACCAGGGGCCTTCACACTTCTCTCTCCCTTTCCTGAACTTGTCAATATTGAATGTTTCCCACTTTAGAACTTTTAGTTGCTAATTGTCTCATGTCTGTATCTTATCTTTACAACCCGATAACAGAGAATGGGTTCTACTTTTCCCTCACGACAGCCAGTGTGAGATTGGGCACATGTGCCTATAGTGCAAGGGCTGTCCGAAAAATGCTTGGTGACTGCTCAGTTAGCTAATGTTACTAACAGTAATAAAAGCTGACACTTACTGAGTGGTGTCAGACACTTCGTTGAGCACTTTAAATACATTATCTAATTTAAGTCTCACAATAAACAGTGTTACAAGATAGGCTTATTAGGTCTATTTCATAGATAAGGAAACTAAGTTTGAGAAAAGTTGTGATGCTTTTAAAACATAAAATCAAAATTCTTTGATGCTCCTCTCATTGACAGGTGGGACTCTATGTCCTCCCTCCCCTTGATCCTAGGTGGACTTCTTACTGCATCCACCAATACAGTGTGGCAGAAGTGATGCTATGTGACTTCTGAGTCTGGCTTATAAAAGGCCAGTCAACTTCCAATTTTTTCACAGAAATGCCATGACCCTGGCATCATAACCTACAGTCCTGTTTTCACCATCAATAATAGTATAAGTACCAATAAAACTTCACATTTGCATACCAATGTACAATTCTGTATAATTTCTACAGCTCTTCCATAGACATAGGGTGGGAAGGCAACAAGGCCTGGGAACAGAACCACCAAGGTTCAGAGGATGCTCTGACTTTAACACCTCAAGATGTTAAAATCAAAGTTGGTAGAGCCCATCTTCCTCCAAGTGCAGGCAATGACCGTCTTTCTGGGGTTTCCATTTCTCGGAGTTGGCCCCCCTTGAATCAAGTCCTTTGGAAGACCCCGCTGATGTTAGCCTCATGCCTCCATTTTAAAGTGCCGTCTCCAAAAAGGTTTGGTTATAATTGCCCCCCTTGTCTGGGTGGCTGCACCGAGCCAGACCCAAGCTTCCCTGGGACCACGTCCCCACGCTGCGGGAGGAAGTTTAGAAAAAGTTCTGCAAATGGCTCTGGGGAAGGGAGGGGAAGGATTCGGGAAGGCTAGGCTGGGGGCAGCCCTTGGAAAGCCAAGACTAATTCCGCAGTCTAGTCACTCCGTCAAACATTTAGTGTATCCGGGTGATTGTTCCCCGGTAGGCCACGACGGACTATCTGCTGGGCCTTTTGTCATGTTAACTGCAGCCGATCAATGGATTGAGGTCAGGACTTCTGATGTAGGTGCAAGCTTAGAGGGAAAAAAGTCTCAAAGATTCATTTTTTCTCGTCTGGTAACACTCCGGTCACTTATTTTTTCTCAGTTAGCCTCTGCCGCTCTAAAGTGGATATTGATCAGTGCTTTAATGCAAACCTGTCAAATTAATTTTGCAGACCTGGGATATGACTGGCCTAAAATTGCTTCTGCATCTGTTCTCTGCAGCAAGCCTATGAATTTTAATCACGACCAGAATGGGTTGGTGGCTTTTTTTGTTAGAAACTTGAATAGGAAAGGTTTAAACTGTAAATGCCAGGGAATGATGCTGTTTTGTTCTTTTCAGAAACTCATGTGGTGGAGGTCAAAGAAATTATTATGTCGGCTGTATTCTTGGCAGATGCTGTGGGAAGCTTTGCGGGCTGGCTTTCTACAGAGCTGCACTCAGGGAGTGCTGTGTCTCAGTAAACACCCGCCATCTCTCAGTTTCAGAGTCACAGCCTTGGAGAGTGACAGGCATTGGAATGCCAGCAGGACATGCCACCCCAGCCTGCCTGAGCCATCCCTGGCTCCTGTTTTATTGTGACCCAAGATGACTTCCTGGGGGTGAAAGAGCCTTGGGTTTCACTTTGTTTTAAAGAGTTAGCTCCTGGGCCTGGTTCTGCCTCACTTGCCCCAAGTAACTTCTGGCAGGGCAAGGTGCATCTTTCTGGGACTCAAGTGATCACCTAAAAAACGTGTCCAATGTAGATAACAATTCCTGGGACTCCTCTCCCAGGCACCAGCTCCTCCGGCTGGGACCACACCCAGGCCCAAGATTTGACACAGCTCTGCCAGGGCGGGAGGCCCTTGGCCAATCTGCACTGCACTCTCAGCCTGTCCCCGGAAGCCACCACCCTGAACTCTGTTGGAAGGCCCCTCCGCACTTCTGAATCTGGGAGCAGAGCCCGGGCTGTGACATCCCCGTCGCCAGGCCCACTTCAGGCTGACACTGCAGCTGCCACCAGATGTCTTTGCACGACTCTGCTCTTCATACCCACTTGACACTTTTCTCAGTTGGACCACTGAGGCAGACAGGCCCCTTTGCAGGGGAAGATGCTCATGGCACTTCCACTTCTTTAGAAGAAGGGCAGCACATTTGCCACAAGCACCCAGGGATCCTGTTTCCCCCGGTCTGGTGGCAGCAACCCTCCCCGCAGACGATGTTGCCAAGTTCTCTCTGCAGACAATCAACTGATTATAACTCTGACCATATCGGTCTTCACTGGATGTCATCATTATCTTTTTATCAAGTGCTTACTATGTGCCAGGTTCTAAGCATTTTCATAGATTGCTTCTAAAAACAAGACAACAGGCCCCCAAACAGAATCACTTATGCTAAGCCCCACACCACTAAAATGAGACCTAACTTAATTATAGTTTTGGCTGTCTCAGAAATGGAATCTTAAATCTTCAATCGGGAATCACCTGGTCGGCACTAGTGAGGTCATTGCATGATAGACCCCGACCATCCTTAACTGAAAGTGACCTTGGCACAACCACTGTGGTTTTTGCCTAGTATAACAAACTTCCTTGTTCCCTCTCTCTTCTGCGTGTAAGTCTTTCATTTCGTTCAGCTCCTCAGAGCTCCTTTTTATCTGCTAAATTGGATGCTGCCCGATTCATGAACCTGAATAAAGTCAATAGGATCTTTAAAAGTTACTCAATTGAACTTTGCTTTTAAACAGTACTTAGTTTAATTCTCATAAAAACCACAGGAGGGCAGTACTATGGTCATCCAGGTGTTATTGGGGAGGAGCCTGAGGCACAGAGAGTTGAGATGAACTTGCCCAAGTTGCATAGCTAATAAGTGGCAAACCCAGATTTGAACCGAGGCTGTCTGGCTCTAGAGTCCATCCTTTAATTTGCTTTGAGTACTGTCTATCTGTCTCTGCCTATGGGCAATGAAGCTCTGGATGTGGTGTCCATCTTGTTGGGGCCCTGATTCTTGCATCTATGTTATTCTTACCTCCCCAATAAAACTTTGGGTCCCTCAAGGGTAGACGCCTCTTGACTTGTTGAATATTCGAATAGATAAATGCAGACGAAGGACATATAGTCATTGAGAACAAGCCAGAGAAGTGTTTGGGAGTGACTTTGGTGGATACTCTGATAGATTTAGCTTTATAGAGTGAAAGGAGGGAAGGAGGGGAGGAGGAGGAGAAAAAGGAGGAGGAGGAGAGAGGGAGGGGAGGAGGGGAAGAAAGAGAGAGAGAGAGAGAGAGAGAGAGAAGGAGGGAAGGAGGGGAAGAGAGAGAGAGAGAATCACTTTATTTTACAAGCATATCTTGACTCTTCAACGATGAGGGGCCCCAGCAGTGGGAAGCTATGAAGTGGACCCCTCTCTCCCTGAAGTTAAGAGCTGGAGGGGCCAGAAGATAGGAAGCCCAGAGATGGACCAAAACTCCCAGGTCAGAGAACTATGTGTCGAGAATTGCTTCAAGAGCCCCCAGACAGCTCACACGAGGGCCCACGAGAGAGCAGCATTCAGATGCTGCTACCCAGACATTGCCGGGCAGCAGAGGTAAACAGAGAAGCAGACACCCCCACTCCTGTTGGGTAAAGGAGCACTGGGTAAAGGTCTCACTCCATGTGACCCCTCCATGCCCCCACCACCCCCTTGAGGAGCTGGTTCCTGAAGAAGGAAGGAGCCTGGGTGGTCTCAGAGCCTGGCCAGCCTCCTCTTCCTCACCCCACATACCCATCATCACTGTTTCAGACAACACTCAGGGAATTGGGGGCCCTTCCAAATTGCCCTGGGGAAAGGCAAAGAGATGCAATTCAAACCGAGTTTGAAGTCACACTTCAAAGTGACAGAGTTTTAATAACTGAAAATCATCCAAAAGTTATGGAATCTAACATTGTCATTGAAGAATGGAGATGGAGATTAAGCACAGGAGAGTTGTAAGCAATGGTTAGAAAATCAAACCACTACCTATTTATGCCTCGCTGAGTTGACTTTGCCACGTAATCTACCTAGTGGAATACAACTGACAAGCACATAGACACCACAACCCTGCAACCCTGTGGAGAACCTGGTTCTTGGTTAAGCAGAACTGCAAGATACTTCTTCCTGAACAGTCCTTTGTTTTAGGCTGGTGGGCCCCCCCACCCCCACCCCTGCCCTCCCACAAGGTGAAGCATTCTCTGTTTGAAGACCTATAAGAAGACCTCATGGTCTTCATGGCCAGGTGAACAAAGGGACCCAGTTGGTCATCACTGACCACTCAGGGGAGCTCCACAAGAGCGTGAGTTAGGACTGTTGGGCTGACGGTGACAGAAGCCCTCGGGCATCCTTGATCTCGGGACCCTCTCCCTCCACTTCTTGGCTCTGCCTGTTGACTTCACTCACATGGCGACAGGGATGTGGCTGTGCGCTCACTCTTCTCACAATAAAGAGATCGTCTCTGTTTCACATCGAGCTTTTAATAGCTTCTAAATCTTGAGAAAGGACCCTGAGTGTCCAGGTTTGGGTCCCCGGCCCTCCCTTGGACTGATCACTGTAAAGAAGAAGTTCTGTGATTAGCTCAGAATGGAATATTGGCCCATCCCTGAAGAGCAGAGGGTTCTCTTACCAGAGAAGCCAGGAGCAGGTAGCATGGAGGGATTCAATCTTGATTTTAGTGTTTTGCAAAGATTCGTCGATTATTTGTGGCTGTGCATAACTTTGTGTTGAGTTCATCAAGTTTATGTCAAGGGAGTTAATCTCTTACCTGCCAGGAAAGCCATCTCAAATCCAATCTCATAGTTGAGTCTCTTGCATGTGAGAACCAGCTCCTTCGATCAGCTCCTGTCTCCCTTCCAGTGTCCTTCTCTGTGCCAAGCAGGAAGCCCCGGACAAGGGAGGCACTCAATGAACACATCTTGAATGAATGTTTGCCTGAGTGAATGAATGATTATATGAATGGAAGGAAAGGAAACGAAAAGCAATTAAACACACACATACCCAGAGCTCACCTAACCACATCGCTTCCTTCCCTCCCCTCCTCTGCTAAAAGCTTCGTGCCCATAATATCAGGTTTGGGATCCTCAGTCCCCGAGGGGAGGAGGAGAGCCAGCTGCTCTGTGGTCTGCAGGAAAAGGCATGGCGTGAAGGATCATGGAATTTGTCCTGCCGTTAATTACCTGTGTGACCTTGGGCGAGCCATTTAACCTGTCTTTGCTTTAGTTTCATCATCCATCAAATGGGACTAGTGCTCTCTGCCCTGTTGACCATTTTATTGTGGGGTTGAGAGGAATAGACAATATTAGAAAGTTAACAGAATGTAGAAAAATCTAAAAGTAAAGCACAGGGTAAGAGAATGAAGGTATAATGACCGTGGACCTCCATCAGGGCTACCAATTCTATTGCAGAGCTCGATGCTGAGCGTCATTGGTAGTGTTGGGGGAAGGCATCCGGGCTGTCCTCCCTGAGAAGCTCACAGTTGCAAGAAAATTCTCAAGCAATCCCAAGATCCTGTGCATACTCAGCCTTGAGAGGCAAAGATTTAAAAGTAAAAGAAACAATACTCCCTTAAGAAAAGATATACACCTATAATGCAGTAAGCTACCTATAAAGATCTCAATGGCGTGTCACAGAAAATTAGTCAGTCAATAGATATTCGTTGAGCCCCTACCATGTGCGAGGCACTATTCTAGAATCTGAGGATGAGAGGTGATCATAGAGAGTCCTACCCAAAAGGGCGAAACAGAAGTAAAGAAATGAATAAACAAGCAGAGAACAAATAAATAGCATTATTACAGACCGTGATAAATGCTATAAAGAAAATAGAACAGGGCGGGAGGTGAACTTATCAGGCGATCACTTCGTAAGGCATGTAAATGTCTAATCTCTATGTTGTGCACTTGAAACTACTATAATATTGTATGTCAATTGTACTTGGATAATAAATTACTGTTAAGAAAAAGAAAGGAAATAGAACAACATAACCTGTCGGAGAGTAGCTCGTTGGAGCAGGGGGCTACTTGAGTAGAGCGATCATGAGAGGTCTGGAAGGCGATATCGTAAGAGCTGAGGCCTGAACGCAAAGCGTACCGTGCAGATGAAACAGCAAGCGGACAGCCTAGGGTAGGGCCGGGGAAAGGACAATGTGCCGTGAGCATAGTGAACAAGGGGACGAGCGGGCTCAGGAGACGTTGCAGAGATGGCTGGGGCCCAACAAGGGCTGTAGAAGAGGAGGAGGGTGTGGACTTCATTCCGAGTGCAGTGGGAATCCGTTAAAGATTAGCAGCCGGGACGTGATGTGATCTGAGAGAGAGAGAATGACCAAACCACATCGCAAACTGTTAACAGCTGGGGAACAGGAGTGATGAGGGCATACGAGTTCTTTGTAGTCTTCCTGTAATCTTTTGAAATGCGTTTGAAATTATTTCGGAATAAAAAGTAAAGGGGAAAAGAAGACTACTCTGGCTCCTGGTGGACCACTGCTCCTGGCAGAGGCGGGGGGAGACGGGGGTTGAGGAAGGCGGGGAGGAGGTGCCAGCAGGAGTCCAAGTGACTTGGACCAGGGGAAGAGGTAAAGAGGTCATCTTCAGAATGTATTTATGGAGGTCTGGATTAGTCTCGTATCCTTGCCATAGGAAGTTGCCACAAACTTAGTGGTTATAAACAACATAAATTTATCAACTTACAGTTCTGTAGGTTCGAAATCTGACAGTTCTCCCAGGGCTAAGATCAAGATGTTGGTGGGTCTGTGTTCCTTTCCGGAGCCCCCAGGGGAGCATTTGTTTCCTTGCCATTTCCAGCTCCCAGAGGACACTCTCCCGGCCTCGCACACAAAGCTCCCATGCTGTCATCTCTCCCTCTGACTACAACCTAGAAAGGTCCTTACTTTTAAGGGCTCATGTGATTACGTTGGGCCCACTCAGATAACCCAGGATAATCTCTCCTTATCAAGATCCTTAACTTTAATCACATCTGCAAAGTCCTTTTTGCCATATAAGGTAACATATTCACAGGCTCAGGGGATTCGGGTGAGAACAACTTTGGGTACCATTATTCTTTCCATCATGATTTGAAACCACTGAGATTTGCTGATGGGAAGGATGTGTGTATGAGGGAAAGAAATGAAACAAGGATGGCTGCAGGATTTCTCACTGGCGATGCTGAGTGAATAGAAGAGCCATTCCTCAAGACGGCAAGGCACCAGGAGGAGCAGAATGGGAGGGATGGGGAGAATCAATAGTTCTGTTCGAGATGTGCTGAGTTTGGAATTAGTACAACAGGAGTGATTGAAATCAGTGCAGTCCAGAATGATTGGGAAAGCCTCGCGCTGGTGCCCAGGGGAAGAGGGCAGCATAAGCAAAGACCCAGCTGACAGAGACACTTGTGTGAGTCATGGCATATGCCTCCTCGATACAATAAACAAGTACCGAGCCCCTAATAGTCACCGGGCACTGGAGATACAAATATATCCATGAATAAAAGATGTTCCAGAAGGGAATGGAAGGCCAGATAGAGAAACAGCTGAACAGACAGGTTACGGTCTGATGTACCAGGCCTTGCATGTTAAGCCATGGATGACGGGCATGATGCGGGGACAACTGGCAGCCACCTCGGGGCCTCAAGGATGTGAATGACAACACAGAAAAAGGACATAAGACTACTAGACGTGTAACAGTCTATAAACAGGCCCCAAACTGGCTGAGTGTAGGTACATGCAGAGAAAGTAAAGGCAAGGGCCAGTGAGGGCATGCATGGTGGCTCCGGCCCAGCTAGGAAACTCCTGACAGGGGCCTGTCCCTTCCCTCCTGCTCCTGTTGCTCAGGTGTTTGCAGCTGAAGGGATGCACACTGGGCATAGCGGGTGGGGGAGGTGTCGAACGAAAGGGAGAGGTGTCTCTCCCTCTTGCGGAACTGCCGCTCTTAAATCAAACAATTCAATCCAGGTGGAAGAGGGTTGGCAGCTGGGAGGGGAGAAGAAGGAGAAGCAGACGATAAAAAAAAATCAATAACTCTTCCCCATAAAATAAATTGAGATTTGTGGAATTCACTTCCACTTGACATCAAAGATGCCGATTTGGTGAATTCATTTAAGGCCAAATTGAAAACGTATCATTTTAATCCGGGTCCCCAAGCTGCCCGAGGCTCCATGGCAAGGGCCCTGGGGACTGGGTTTATGGCAGCTCCGGATGCTTGTTTGGGGCCAATTGATCTCTATTGCTCTAGAGAAGCTGTGTTCAGGATGGCAGGAGTGGTCTGATAATGCACCCTCCCACCCTACTCCAAGTCTCCTCCAGCCAGGACACTCGCAGGGACCACTGGCATGGTCGTGTTTGGCCACGTGAGTCTAAGTGGCAGATGCAAGGCTGGCCAGAGCCTTGGGCATCTGGTCTCATGCAGCTCTTTGGCCCTCACTGGGCCTTAGTGCGGTGGTCCCCAACCTTTTTGCACCAGAGACTGGTGCTCCTGTGAGAATCTAATGCCCGATGATCTTTGTGATGCTAGCACTGGGGAGCAGCTGCAAATACAGATGAAGCTTCTCTTGCTCGCCTACCACTCACCTTCTACTGTGTAGCCCGGTTCCTAACAGGCCACGGACCAGTACTGGTGCCTACCGCTCACCTTCTACTATGTAGCCCGGTTCCTAACAGGTCACGGACCAGTACTGGTCCACGGCCTGAGAGTTGGGGACCCCTACCTTAGTGTTTTCTCCTATAAATGAGTGGCATAAAATAGAAGACAGAGTCCCAGAGTCCACAGACTCTGGCGTTGGGTCCCCCAGCCATACCTGAGAGCGTGAGCCGGGTGTGACTGGCAGTGTGGGGGGTGAGAGCACAGCCGCCAATGTTGAAACAAGACAATCAGCACAATATGAGTTTCCTGGGCCCAGGCCTCAAAGGAAAGAGGGCAGGTCTAAAACATGCTGGGTCGGGGGCCAGGACACCCCTAAACACAGTGAAGATTTAGCCCTTTCCCTAGTAGGGGGTCACACTGGGCTTCCCTCCGCCCAGGGTGGGAGAGTCTGCAGGCTGATGGCTTACCATGAAGCTGTCTCTGACAAGAGAAGGATGGCAGGGCTCGGGGCGGGGTTGCTAGGACAACTCAGAGATGGGCACTGGGGCAGGCGGGGTGGGCAGACGGTGGGATCCAACAGCAGATATGCCAGTTACCGATGAATAATCTTGACTGGGCATGTCCAGGTGTAAATCCCAGCTGCATGACCTCAGGCAAGTTCACCGCTCTGTGCTTCAGTTTCCTTATCTAGAATATGAGAAATTAGTTTAAAAAGAAGGAGGAGGAGGAGGAGGAGGAGAAGGAGGAGGAGGAAAGAAATAAGTCTTATCACAGAGGCTTACCTGAGAAAAGGTAAAGCATTCAGCGTGGCTGACTGTTGACACTCAATAAATGTTACTATCTTGATGATTACCACGACCATTTGGGGGACCTTGAACAAACCATTGAACCCTCCCCTTGGTTCCATTGCTCTGCTCTGGAAAGTGAAGGGGTAGAAGCGAATGCTCACCAGCCTAGACTTTCCCAGTCTTTGCTTTGTGGGTTGTTGTCACCTAAGTGACTGCACAGCTGAGCAAGGGCTGTTCACCAGAGGGTTTCTAGTCTCAGCGGCTCACCGGCCCTAAACCTCCCACACTTTGGCCAAAGACAAGTGGGCATCTGGAAGGGCTCTGAGGGAGTCATCCCAGAGAGAGGCCCAGGAGGGTTAACATCAGCTAAAGCAAGACCAATGCCAAGGCCACATCCACTCCAGAGCCAACTTGGACTGGCTGGGCCCGGGCTTGGAGCTTTGGGGGCCAAGCTTGATTTGACCTCCTCAAATTGAATGTTCACTTTAGCCTACATTTGCAAAGCAATTTGTTAATGCTCCTGTGCAGGGCTGTTTTCTCTAGGGTTTTAAGGAAAAAACTCATTTCAATGTAAGATTCACGGCACTAAATTGAAATGTATTCTGAACTGAGCGAACAGTTCAGAATTTCCAGGCCTCGCGATCAGCCCACGTCACGTTGTAATTACACCTTTCTTTGTGCGTCAGCTGCAGGCTTGGCGCGGAAAATAGAAGATAACGCTGACCCTTTTGAGAAGAGAAAGGACTTTTGTGCTTGTTTCCTTTCAGAGAGAGCTCTTCCAAGATGATAGGAGAGAGGGACACCTGAATCAATCTATCGAGGGGAACAAAACCATTCGTTCCTTCAGCCTCCTTTGCCAAATTGGTTCCACTCAACAGTTTTTGGAGCTTAACTCTTATTTCTTCAAATGCATTGAAGGAAAAAGAAATGAAGCATCTTCTTTCTAGCACATCTTGGTTCATTTTGCTCAGAGATGATCCCCAGCATCTCCCTCCTCAACACACACACACACACACACACACACATACACACACTACAAATGTGAATACACAACATACAAGCTCATATATGCACACACATATGCATTCATATTTCCACATACTACACATGACCATCACACTTCATAAGCTTCACACACACGCACGCATACACACACACACACACACACACACACACACACACTTCCACGTGTTTAGAAAACAATACTAGCAGATCTTTAACTGGATTATAGTTCCAGAAATAGAGAAGTTTAGATCAGGTCTGTTTTAGACACCATTAGAGAATTCTTGTTAATTTTCTTAGACATGATAATGGTATCATGATTAAGTAGGAAAATGTCCTCATTCTTAGGAGATATGGGCTGAATTATTTAGAGATAAAGTGTGAACATGTCTGGAACTTTGGAACTTGCTTTCAAATGATTCTGAAAGTGAGAAGATGGTAACTTGTTAACAATTGTTGAATCTAGGTACAAGGCAGAGAGATATTCATTGTATATTCTTTTAAGACTTTGTATATTCAAAATATTTTCCTAATTAAAAATGAAGGAAATAAAGATTAGTGGGAAAATTTCCAAATTGCATCCAGTTGTCACTTTCTTTCAAATCTGCACTTTATATCGCATCCTGTCATCTGTGTATGTGTGCTTGTTGCACAAGGACTTCACATTTTGATAACCCTTATGCAGAGTTGACTTTGTAAGCAGTAACTTCTAGAAAGGGAGAGAATCTGAAAGGGTAGGAAAGAAGGAGAGGAGAAGACTTTCATGAGTCAGGTGAAAATTTGGCACTCTTTTACCTTAATCTTGGTTAACAGGTCTTTATTCTTTTACATTAAATGTTTAATGTAGATGTCATAACCTCAATCACTCAAATTAATGAGCATCAACAATTTATGTTAGTAGATTAGACCTATTTATTGTGAACTCAACTTTATAGATAAAAGAAAGGTATTGTAAATAGGAAGGAAGGAAGGAAGGAAGGAAGGAAGGAAGGAAGGAAGGAAGGAAGGAAGGAAGGCAGGCAGGAAGGCTATATAAACGTATCTATTAAAATATTGTTTCTTCTATAAAGAGTTTCCATGGCACCCCCATGGGTGATGCCCCCATCTCCAAGGGCAATGTGAGATTAAGATGCGGGTACAGTGATGTTTTTTAACCTTTTGTTAACCCATGCCCTCCTCTGATAGTTCAACATTCTCATTTCCTCCAGAGATCATTCTCAGGTCCCCTAGGGTGGAAGGGCATCGTCCTCAACTTGAGAATCTCTATCTTCAGCAATTTTTCACCAACGAAAAATTTTCCCCAAACTTTAAATTTTTTTTTGTAGTTTACATTTTTTTAAATTAGATTTTAAGAATATGCTCAAAATAAAATTGTTATAATATCAAGTCTTCACTTTCAACCCACATGCCCCCTAGACCCTCTAAGGCAGCTTTCCTCCTGGAGAGCCACTGGTCTAAGGCCCCATGTGGTCACTGGCAGAGACCAGACAAGGGCAGCAAGCAAACCACAGTGCTCGGCGGGCTTGAGGCACGGCTGCGGCATTTGCCTTGTTGCCCGCTTCATGAACCGATGGTTATAGTGGTGAAATATCATATTGTTCTTGGTTTCTTTTTATCTATGCGCCCAAGGTTAATTGTGTTTGTGAGTTGTTTCAAATGCCCTTTGATAATTGAGAGGTGTTCATAATGTCTACAGCCCTTAATTAAATGAACCAAACACTGGACTGAGAACAAAGGTTCACAGCAGACTCACAGTCTACAGAGAGCCGAGTGTCTCATGACTCCACAGAAGGCCTCTTTTAGGCAGGAAATGTGGTTGTGCAAAACAGGAAAAGACAGCAAAAACTGGGTCTAAAAGCTCAGAGAGATGCAACCTGCAAGGCAAAGAAGCGAGCCTCAGATGGCCACGGGTTCTCTGAGAAGATCACCGTCCTGGATATGGGGCACAGTTCAGAGCGATGTAGGGTACCGGCCTCTCCTCCTTGAATCCATCCTGCCAGTGGGAAGACCCTCCCAAAATACTTCATATCGCTCCCTTTAGTTCATTCTTTCTATAAAAGTTGACTGGACATCTTATACATACCAAGCACTGTACAAGGTGCTTTGGGGCTGAAAAGATGAAAAGACAGTGTTTTCCTTTTATGGAACTCTAGTTGAAAAAGGGAGATGCGACATGAGGAGACAGAGCGTAAATGTGTGCTGTACTGTCATCCTCAGACCACATACTCCAATGCACTGTAACGTACGCACCATCGAAAAGGAGCAAGGTCCTGTAACGGAAGTCACATGCCTGCCAGGATCGATCAGAAGAATGAGTTTCACTGTGCCTCAGTTTCTACATCTACAAAATAGAGATAATAATAGAACTTTCCTTAAAGGGCTAGAGAGAGGAATAAATGAATTAATCCATGTAAGGTGCTCTGAACGTTGCCTGGTACATAGAACGCACTATAGAAATGTTTGCTACCATTACCATTAATTCCAGCTAAGACAAGGAGTAGTGTGAGGTTTGTGGTTAAGTAGGGAAAAAGAAGTTAGTTGTTTAAGAGTGTGGAGACCCCTTGCCAAGCCTTCAAGTTCCTAATCTCGAATTGTTCCTTTTTCTCTGTCACCAAGAACACACAGCTCAGAAAGCTGTGTTCCTCCGGGTTGGGTTAGGACACCATGCTGGTGCCTGACCTTATCTCCAGCTTTCCCCCCACTCCCAATGTGGTTATTTAGCATCCTACCTGTTGCCTTTGGACAAACTCAGGAAGCCTGCTCAACATGAAGAAACACTCTCCGAGATGTCTTTGAGAGCAGGAGGCCTGATTCCGATGGATTTACTCTAGCTATGGTCACTGGGCTTCATGATGTCAGGGGCCTGGGCTGTTCGTGGTCCCTTCTCCCTTCCTCTTTCACACGGTGCCACATCTTGAGTGATATAGAGGGAAACCTTGAACTCTATAGAGGGAAGCCTCGGGCAGCAGCACAATCATTGTGAGGCTCTTGGCCCATGAAAACAGGCATGTCCTGTTTCAAAATGACCTCATGATTGGATCCAGAGACAAGATACTGCAATGGACACAGATGGGCTACCTGCTAGAGTATGTTAGACATGAGCCTGTCTCATAAGGGGTAGAGAAATATATTTCTGTGTATCCACCACTGCATCAGACCAATTGACATACGTCTGTCACCTGCACAGGACCGTGCACTAATTTTGGTCATTTTTGTTTGGATGGTGCCCAGAGCTGGGTCCAGTGCCAGGGTCTCTGTAGAGCTGGTATGCAGGCAGGCAGGTAGGCTTGCTTAGGTCTCCGACAGTCCAAACCACCTCTTGCCCTTTCCTCCTCAAGGCTGGAACTTTGAGATGGAGATCTGGACTCCTGGAGAACAAAAGAATCTGCTCTTCCTCCTTCTCCACATCTGGAAAGTTGGAGACGAAATAAGGAACTTCCAATGCCTTGAATCAGAGCCAGCCCCAAGCAAAACCACAACACATAGAAAAACTTGTCTTTACTTCTGTTCCACTTCCCTTCTCAGGGCGGCCTTTCTACCCTTCCCCGTCGTGTGGCCCAGTGCCACCCCCTGAGCCTTTGCTCTAGACTAGCTGATCAAATGTTCAGTGGTTTGCCCCACACACACTGAGAGTGCACGGCAGGCCATGAAGGAGCCCTCCGATGAAGAGTCGGCTCACAGCTAGAGGGGTCGAGGCTTCCTGACACTTTCAAGTCCCCCTGGCCAGGTGGCCACAGACACTCCCATAAGATCCCCAGCATTGCTCTACTTGCTACCGAGACGTTTTTTCTTTTTCTGACAGTGCGATATTGCATATAATAACAATTACCAATGACCTCCACTGAGTTGTCCAATCTCATTATTGCCGATGCATTTGGTACCTGCCACTGCCAATTTGCCTCAGCTGAGGTTTTATTCAGTGGGATATGATAGAGCTGTACAGCAATCTTTTTCCATTTAAATAGTTTAATTGAGGAAAGCTATCAGATGTTTCCAAATTTAATGTATACAACAATTTGCTTTTTCCTATCTCTTTTCAGAGTTGAGTTGGAGGAAAATGACATCTGATTCTTATAGAAGGAAAGCAATTACATTTTGGCGTCTGCCTTCCCCGGCTTGCATATGTTTTTAAACATAAAAAGAAATTCTTAATATGTAATTGTCAGGTAATAAAAAGGGAAAAATATTTTACTTTGCGTTTATGAAGTAATTTTTCAAAAGCATAAGGGAATTACATGTTAATGTTTTATGTTTATGACTGCGCTCTAATACTGCACTATTTCTTCAAGTTTGGGCCTTTTTTTTCCCCTCTGAAGATGAGAACAGAGATGATCAGGCTTAGCTCAAACCCTACCTCCCCGTCAGAGACGCCTTTGTGTACCCAGCGTTTCCTTCTCCGAGCATCCTCCTCAGAACTCCTACCTGCTGCACCGTGATTTGACACTTGTTTTCTACATTAAATCATTATGAAGTGACACCAAATGGTCTCCCTGTCTGGATTGTCACCTGCCTGAGAGTCAAGAGAATTCCTTTTGCATTCTTGTGTCCTCCACGACACTCAGCAAAAGGCTTAGCTCAAAATAGTCGGTGCTCGACAAACACTTGTTGAACAAGTTTACTCACAGAATTGCCAAATAACGAGTCACCAAATAATGAGAATGGTGTTAGTCTAGCACATCATGCATGATACAGAAAAGAGACCCACTGAATGGCAGGCATGGACAGATGGATGGACAGACAGATGGGTAGATGATAAGATACACACAACGCATCTGAGATTTCTCTGACTTTTTGCCCAATTAGATTAGACCTGACTGTCTCCCAATTCCTTTCTTAGCTACAAGGTCTATTTGCACCAGACAGCCTAAGATCGTGGGTCTCAAACATTTTCCAGAAAGGACCCAGGGGCTACTGAGAGAGTCACAGGGAACCAGGAGAGCCTGGGTCTTACTAGATCCATTTCTCAGAGGAGAAATTGGTGGCTTCCAAGTTCATTATGGTTTTTAAAGAGATTTTGCGATTACAAACTTCAACTCAACACTGCCTAGGAATTCTAGTTCTCTTTAAGTACACTTACCTACTCTTGTGGATAACTCTCCACTCTCCTCAAATATCCAAATCACTTCTCAGTTGATGAACTCACCTCATACTTCAATGAGAAAAAGAGAAGCAGCTGTCCAGAACGCCCTCATCTTCCTCCACCAAACCTGCAGTCTGACTTGTGCCTGTACCATCTCTCTCTCTCCCATCACATCTTCATGAAGCATTGCCCTTCCCCATTAAAGCCCACCTTGGTCTTGTGTGCTGGATCTAGTCCCTGTCTCCTGTTCAGAACTTTCCTCTTGCAAAAACATCATCCACATCTGCTTTCTCCTGGACCACTCCCATCAACACATCAACACACCAATGTGCTCTAGTTTTGTCCCTGAAACAAACAAACAAACAACAACAACAACTCTTAACATCACATCCCTCTCCAGATGCCACCTGATCTCTCTGCTTCCCTTTCCAGCAAAATTTCTGAATTGTCCGTGGAGACCATCTCCACTTCCTCACCTCCTGTTCTTTCTAACTTGCACCCAGTTGGCTTCTGTCTTCACTTCCCTCTGAAATCGCTTTTGTCCAGGTCCCCAGTTTTACCTCTCTTCTGCCAAGTCCAACAGACAATTTTTGGTCCTCATCTTGCCCTCTCAGCAAGCATATAACACAGAAGGACAGGTTCTCAACCTGGTATTTATTCATTAATTTAACTGTTTGTTCCCTGTTTTCTACTCTAAAATATAAACTACTACAAGTGGGGATCTTGTGTATCCAATTTACTGGTGTAGCCCTGGTGCCTACTCTGGAAGCTGTCACATGGTAGATGCTGAATAGATGTTTGTGTTGCCCAATGCACTTGGCTCCAACAATCTCAAATCTATGCCATATCACTGAGATATAGAGTCATAGAATTTCAGACTTGGAAGTGCCCTTAGCAATGATTAGAGCAGAGTGTTGATGCCCCAAAGATGAAGTCACTAGCCTGAGGTCACACTGCTGGAAGTTTCTGGAAGAGCTGGCACTTGAGCCACATTCTCTTGGTTCTCTGCTCAGCCTCTTTCCATAACACCTGATCCTGTGCTTATGTGGCAGAGCCTAGGTGCCATAGAGTCCACCTGTGGCAAGAGTAGGGCATGTAATCTTTCAGGACCAAAATAGATTCAATAACCAATCAGGGAAGAAAAATGTGCACATGGAGATTCATGATCTTTTCTTAAAACTAATTTTGTGAAAGAGCACCCAGCTTTTGTTCAATTAGTTAAACAAACATGTTTACATTTCAAAAACTTATTTGAATATGAGTTTGCACAATTCAAATAGCTTTATGGTTCTCTGGACTATATATTTAATATACATGTGTATTATAAATGATCAAAGAATTATAAGGAAGTAAAAATTATCTGAAATCTTATCATCCTGAGATAGTGCCATTAAATCATGTTTATCAGCTTATTGAAGTATAACACAAATACAGAAGAATGCACAAATCATAAATGTGCAACTCAAATAATTTTTTCAAAATGCATATTTAAGTATCCATCCCCCAAGGCAAGAGGAGAATGAGATCAGTTCCCCAGAAGTCCTTGTACCACCTCCCAGTCACTTTCCATGCCCTGTTCCTCAGTGATCATTATTGTCCTGCCTTCTAATATCATCAATTAAAGCTTGCTGATCTTTATATAAATGAAATACTTCACTATATTTCTTTGTGTTCAGCTTCTTTTTGTTCAACATGATACTTGTAGATTCCTTCATGTTGTGGTACATAGCTGTGGTTTGTCCATTTCCACTCCTGTAAATATTTCATTATAAGAATGTACTATTATTCATTTATCCATTTTTTTCTAGTTTTATTGAAAAATAATTGACATATACCACTGTAGAAGTTTAAGGCATACAGTATGATACTTTGATTTACATATATTGTGAAATAATTACTATAATAGGTTCTGCTTACATCCATTTTCTCATACAAACATGAAAAAGAGAAGAAAAGAGAAAAAGAGAAAAAATGTCTCCTTGCGATGAGAACTCTTAGGATTTATGTTCTTAATTTTCCTATATATTGGATGACAATGTCAGCTGTAATTATTACGTTGTACATTACGTCTCTACTGTCGATGGGAATTTTGTGGTTTTGGCTTTGGACTATTATAAGTGGCTACTACAAACATTCTTGGGAGTGACTTTTATTGCACTGAGCCCACATTTTTGTTAAGGGAATATCTAGGAATAGAATTGTTCCATTGTCTTGTATATGTACATATAACTCTATTAGTTTTTCAAAGTGACTGTATTCATTATATACTCACCAATAATGTTTGCATCCTCCCTTTGCTCCACATCCTTACCAACGCTTTTCATTTTAGCCATCCAAGGGGTATGTATTTCTCATTATGAGTTTTTTGATGACTGATAATGTTAAATTCCTTTTCATATATTTATTGGTTATTTTTATTTCCTCTTTTGTAAAACGTGCTTTCAAGTATCTTGCATTTTTCTATTCGTCTTTGCTTACGGATTTGTTGGAGTTCTTTGAGCATTCAGGTTTTGAGTTCTTATTTTTTATATGTTGCAAATCTCTTCTACTTTGTAGCTTGTTTGTTGTTTTAATAATTTCTTTAGATGAACTGAAGGCCTTAATTTTAATGTTGTCCCATGTAGCAATATTTTCCTATATGATTAGCTAGATTTGTATCAGATTTAAGAAATCTTTATGTCGAGTTTGAGAAAAAAATTATCTTTTTTTTTCTAGAGGCTTTATTGATTTACCTTTCATATCGATAGCCATGATCAACTCGAAATTAACTTTTGTGTATGATGCGAGATAGGAGTCAAGTTTCATGTTTTCTTCATTTAGATATCCAATAGACAATATCATTTATTGAAAAGACTTCCTTTCCCACTACTCTGCAGTTTGCCTTTGTCAAAAACAAAGTTTTCATATGTGTGTGGTCCTGTTGCTGGACACACTATTCAACTTTATTGGGCAAGTCATCTTACTTTGCACAGATACTGTATCGTCTTAGTTTCCGTAGCTTCAAAAGTCTGAAGTCTTGATATTTGGTAGTGCAAGACACATCTCTTTCCCCCTCCCCCATATCTTTTTTTTTTTGTCAAGAGTATGTTGATTGCTTTCACCCTTTGCATTTTAATTTAATTTGCATAAATTTTAGAATTAGCTTGTTAATTTACACACAACACATAATGCACACACATGTGTGGACAAACACAGACACACACACAAACCTGCTGAGATTTTTACTGGGATTGTATTGAAGCTATAGATTAATTTGGCAAGAATTGACATTTCTATTATATACAATACATGAATGTATCATTACTATTTAATGATTATTCTTTCATCATTATCTCTCAGTGTATAGTTTTGTACACACACAAACACACATACAATTTTACATAAATTGGATCACATCATTCATGTCGATCTTATCAAAGTCAATACTCTTTTGTATTTTATATCTTGTTTTTCATCTCTCTGATTCCCTTCACACACACACACACACTAAATCTCCCACTTGCTCCCATTCCTCTCCCATGTTTACTGGTATATGCCTGTTTTGAATCTTCTCACAATCCTCTTTATGCTCATGTAGTCATTTACATACACAAATATACATATGTACTCTTACAGGGTTCATAATTATAAAAATAGGTCATATTAAATACCCTTCTCTGTATTTGCTTTCTTAAAAATATATCATGAGAATCCCTCCAAGTCGACAAGAAATGATATCCAATGCAATCTTGTTTTAAGAGCTGTGCAGTATTCCATGGGATAAATGTCTCACAATTTAGTCAGCTATCTCTATTCATGAACATTAATTTTGTTTCCAAGTCTGTATAGTTGCAAACAATGCCGATGTATATGTCTTTGACCTTGAACAAGTATCCTTTCTTACTGGAATTTTGTTTTTAGAGAACAGATTTCCAGGAGTGGGTTGCTAGATTGAAGGATATGTGTGTCTTACATTTAAAAAATTATTACCCAATTGTTTCTAAAAACATATGACTTGCATTTCCTTTAACCATATATAAGAGGGTCCTTCCCCCAACGTTTCTACCAGTGGTAAGAGTTATTTCCCTTTTAAATTTTTACTGGTCTTTTAGTAAAAATTATATCTCACTATTACTTTCATTTGTATTTGTCTGACTACTAGAGAGATTAAATACCTTTTCACATGTTTATTGATATTTGAATTTGATCTCTGAACCATCTCTTCATATCCTTTGACCATTTCCCTATTGGTTACTTATCATTTTCTGGTTCATTTGTTAGAAACTATTGGTATAGTTTAGATATTAACATTTTATTAATCATCTGCATTGAAAATATGTTCCTCACTCTATTATTTGCCTTTGTTTATGACATCTTTCACCATACTAATGTTACATTAATCTTTACATGGTCAAATATACCTATCTTTTTCTTCATTAGTTTCTAAATTTCCTGACTTGGTTAACAAATTTTTTCTGTTCCACACTACCCTCTCCTTCAACCATGGCCTTACTATATTTATATCCTGAATTTTCATGTAATAAGTTTATAGTTTTATTATTATTTTAAGCCTTTACTCCATGTGGAATTTTTTAAATATGACGTGAGGTAGGGAATTCAACTCTATTTTTCTTCTAAGCACATTATCAGCACCACTTATTAATCAGATTACCTTTTTTCACTGGGACCTAATTCTGGGTTTTCCTATTCTTATGTCAATCACATGCATTACATATAATGTTTTTATATCTAGTAAGAAATCAAGGTTTCTTCCCCAACTATTGTTTAAAATCTTTCCTTGGCCTGTCTCAGAAATTTATTTTTATATCAATTTTATATAATTAAATACAATAAAAATCCATTTGAATTCCAATTAGAATTTCATTACCTTTATACATTAATTTTGGAGAGAATTGAAATTTTTATGTTATAGAGTCTTCCAGTCCAAGAAGGTAGTATGTTTCCCATTTGTATAAATACTGTTTTATTTCTTTCGAAAGTATCCAAATGTCTTTCTATCCGTTCAGTTCTATGCTAGAATTTCTGCTTGTGTTGCCTTTCACACCTAGGAGTTAGGCTCCACCAAGTATCATAGACTGAACTTGCTGACTAAGACAAACGATCTTAATTAAACCACCAGTCTGTACAAAAGAAAACAGACCCATTAGCAAGTTTTTAGGGACAGTATGCCATACTGACTTTGAGGTCAAATAGATTTAGTTCAAATTTTGCTTACTAAGTGAGCTCCAGGTCCTTGATCTGTGGAGTTGGTGTCATAATTACATACCTCACTGGGCTGAAGTAAGAATTAGAGAAGATATGGTTTGCAGATCCTATGACAGAGTGTTGGCACGCAGTAGGTGGTCGATAAGCACTTAGGGATTTTTTTTTTCTTAACTGTTTGATAATTTAAAAGAGAAAAAAACCTCCACTCACTGCATATAACTCATTTAGAAAAATACAGGTGGCCTTTGGTCTTCCAAACTAGGCTCACAGTTGTGCCCTCTCTTCTCTCCCATCTGCTCCCTCTCCCTCCCAGCCTCTCTCCACACGTTTGGGGTCTGGACTTCTCAGGGATCTTAATCGACGTTTCTCTCAGCAGCAGTACCCTGGGCTCAGTACTCTTTGGATATTATTTGTGTGACATTTTTATTGTTTTTAACATCTCATATTGCCCCTTTTTTTTTCTTTTGCAGGGGAGCTCTAAGACCCAGAACGTAATAGGCAGTGGTTCTCGACTCTAAAACGCTCAAAACTCTTTTTAAAAAGTCAACATAATTTCTTGGTATAATTATAAAGAGAAAAAATAAAAGTAATTTGTAATCAAATAATGTGCATTTCTGTATGTGAATTCAAGCACGCCTACACTAGAAGACAGCGAGTCTTGGACCTACTCGTAATAAATAAGTTTATATTTAAGACTAGATGATATTCAACTAAATACTATTGGAACTTCTTTATATTTGAGATTTTGAAATAATGGTTAAAAAGCATATTTGGTGTGTGTGTGTGTGTATATATATATATATGTGAATATATGTGTATATAATCAAATATGTCTCTCTCGCAGGCAGTTATATAGATATTTACAGATGTGTTATATCACCATTGTTCAAGTACTGTAATGTGCCTAAGTGGTAAACAAGTCTTAACGAGACGAACTAGAAAGAGTTCCGTTTCCCTTGATTTACGTGGTAGTTACTTTCTTGCGAACACCGGATTATTTTATAACAGTGAAAAAATACTTTGATTTATGTGTGAAACAGAATCTAGGCTCAGATCATTACGAGCAGATTTCTCATCTCTACCTACTGGTGCGTCGTGCAAATCAAACATGGGCTAGTCTACCGAACGTGCAGGGCTCCCCAATAGTACTGCTTATCTAGAGGCCCCCATAAAATGCTCAAAATGCCCCCTAGGGGGCAGTCCCAGCCCCATTGAGAGCCTTGCATCAGCTGGAGCTCTAGAGGGTGCGCCCGCCCGGAGCAGGGCCCTGACGCCCGCTCGGACCTGGGCGCCCCAGCCGGTGAGGGCGCAGGCGGCCGGGAAGATGGATGCGGCGTGCGCGCAGCTCCGCTGGCCAGCCAGGATTTCCTCCGACCTCCGCAGCTCCTTTGTTGGCAGAAAGAGCAACAAGCTCCCGGCTTACGGAGGAGGTCAGGGGAAAGTGATTTCAATTAGAGGGGGATCACTGAGGTCTCAAGCCAACACAGACAAGTTGTGTAACACCGGCGGCGCGGCGACCAGAGTCATTTATCCTTCTCGGGAGCCAGTCAGCCCCGGCTTTGCAGGAAGCCCCTTTGCTGCCCCCGCCCAATCTCCCTTCTCTTTCTGCTGAATTTTTCATCTCTGCAGGATGAGTGAGGAGGGGACTAATCTAGGAGATGGAGCACGGAGGCCTGCGGGAGGATGCTAGTGGTCTGCCTTTTGTCCCCAGGCCCAGACAAAACTGACGGTGTTGAGGGTTTCAGGGCTGGACGCTGAAAGAGGAAAAACAGGGAGAACTAGGCTACCTGCCTGGTGGCCTCTTCCTCCCCCTTTATATGGGAATCCATTCATCCTCCCTGCAGGTCTCCAAGCCACTTCCCACTTGGAGTGGCCCTGACCTTGCAATGCTGGGCATTCAGAATCCATTGTGTTCAATCCAGAACACAGCTCCCCAATGGAGCTGAAGCTGTTTCTCCAGCCACTCTTTTAGCCATGGTTCTGTTTAGCTGACTATGGCATCTTACTGCTTTCTAGGCTCATGTGCATTTCCAAAGGACCTAAAAGAGACACTGACAAACTTGGGTATGTGCAGCAGAAAGCAGGACGGCTGAGGAAGCAGGATCATACCAGGAGCAAGAACTCGGGGAGAGGCTGGTGTTGAAGAGGGAAGAGGGAGGGAGGCCAGAAGAGCTGTCTGCAAATTCGTGAAGATTGTCCCTGGCGCAGGGATAGCAACTTTTCTATGAGGGACTGTTGTGTGAGCTGGTGACGCCTCATGGGCAGCTCATCCAGCAGAGTGTCTGAAAAATGGCAGCTCTAACATTCATATTTCTGTCGGCACACAGCGTTCAGACCAATTTTGGAGGTCCCAAATGGGCTGATGGGTGGCAATTAGGAGGCTTTGCATCATAAAAGTCTTTGATTCTACAATGTCCTTCAGACAGAAGAGGTTTTGAAGGTGGGTGAGAACCCCAGGCACCTTGGAAAGGAAGTAAAAGGCTCATCTTAGAAAGTAACTGAATTTCATTTTTTAAAGGAGCATTTACAGAGGTGTAAAATATAATCCTTGCCCTCTTGTGAAATAAAAATGCTACAATATCCAAATTGTGTATATGTACTCATGTGCACCTGGGGAGAGGGGCAGAGGCATCCCAGATGTCCCAGGCCTGAGATCCAGGGCCTAGGTTGCCCCTGCTGCTAAATTATATGACCCCAGCACAGACGCTTGACCTCTGCCAAATGGGGCCTCAATATCTTTCTAACTCACCTCACTGGGGTATTGTGAGGATTAATGGAGATAATGGATGTGGAAATACTTTGAAAGCAAGGAACATGCTACAGACGCCAGGAAGGAGGAGTTTGGGCAGGACTTCGCTCTGATAGGACGGATGGCCGGCAAACTTAAGTAACAATCTCACCGCTTACATGCCCTCTCCTGCTAGTCAAGTTTCCACCCAGCTGTTTTAATTGTTTTAAAATTATATGTGCACCACAGAGAACTGTGGGTAGTGGAGATCTAAACTCTGCCTAGATTTTTTTTTTTAATTTCACTTAGAATAGGCAGTAGACCATGGAGCAGTGGTCTACACTTGTCCCTTTAAGGGAAAAGCCTTTAAGTTTGGAGTTGTGTGGGCGGGGCGGGGGTATGTCTTTTGCCTCTGATGCACCCTTACATACCACTCCTCTACATGCCCCTCTGCTCCAAGCTACCAAGGTACACCTGTTAGTATTTCCTGAAATAACTCTGTCTGTCTAACTCCTAGTCACCCAGCTCTAGAACTACTTTTTTTTCTCCTCTACCCACTACCCTCCCTGCTCAGACAATTATTCATGTCCCATTTTATGGAAACTATCTTTCTTATAGGAAAATGGCAATAATTTAAACTTAGAAAGAAGGTAACAGTTTAATAATCTCCCCCCTTCTGTGATTATGAAAGATCTAATGCAGAAAAAGGGTATTTCAATAGTGGAATTCTGATATGATAGGTAAATCAGAGAACAGCACTCGCAGACCACCAAACTCGGAAAAGCATAAAGCTGGCCCTGTAGCTATTATCTGCCTGTCCTATGCCCATAAGAACTGAGCTATGGATGGTTCTACTGAGGTGCTCCAGCCGTACTGCTAACTTCACTCTCAGCAAATGATGTATGTGTATAGTGTGTGTGTGTGTGTTGGATACATAGGTGTATGATAAAGATGGCACTGACAATCCCTAAAATATATAGATGTAGGTATAACAGATATCTATATATGCCAAGGCCGGTAGTCATAAAAGTAAATTGGTCTGTGGTATGCATATGTTTACAATAACTAAAGTCCAATGAGCAGTTTCTATCCATAGCTCAGAAGGTTCTGTTCCCTATGCAAGTATCATTCCTTCGTTTATTCTCCTCCAAAGTCAACAATTAAAAATTCTTCTTATAAGCATTAGTAAATGAAAACGTGTTTGTATTTTTGATACTTAGCCCCAGCTTAGCAAACCCACAATGGGTTTGCACTTCTGATTAAAAGTAGGATATTTTGATGTAATATGCTTTGTAAACAGAGGTGTATATAGAAGCTCAAATATAACCATTTCATATTCGTCAGCTTTTTAAAAATTAAGTCTGAGTAAAACCAACTGCAATGAGTAGTATAAATTAGTGTAAACATAAGTCTAAAACTATATGCATTCCCCAGAATCCAGTAATTCCACTTATCCTCTCATACATGTGTGCAAGGAATAGTGTAAAAGAGTGTTCACTGTGACAGTATTATTGCAGGAGAAAACTGCGCGGTATTCATGTGATGGAATGCCGCATTACAGATAAAAAGAACACTGGTCCACCAACACATAATTCAGTAAGCAAACCAAAAAAAGAACTCACAGAACAATTTGTTCAGTAGAGTACCATTTATATTCATTTAAAAATCTATACAAACACTGCTATCATTTGTTCATAAATACACAGATGTTTGTAAAAGTATTTAAAACGGACTCATCGATATACACCAAATCCATCATGGCAGTGACTTGGTGGTGGGGCATGGAGAGGGGATTTACAGGAGAGGAATTGGGGAGGACCAAAGAGGATGTCATTCTACTCCAACTATTGTATTTCTTTCACTTAACAAAATGAAACTAATTTGACACGATATTAATAACTGCCAATTCCAGGTGGTGGGTATACCAATCTCTGTTATATTATTTTCTGTACTTTTCAGTATCCTTTTAGAATTTCTGAAAATAAAAATAAATAAGCAGATGAACACAAATAAATAATTAACTAGAAGCACATATGCCCTTCACTCGTCTACCTATCCAATTACCACACATTCTTTAAGGATTAATCAAATCCTCTCTTGCCTGTAAACTTCATCCTGCTAACCTACTCATAGAGATTTCTCTTCCGAATTTCTATAGAACTGTCTGTAACACGCATTTGTGTCCAAGGTTATATTGGGTTTGGCACCTGGTCATATTTGTCTCATGATAGTTTCTGTTGTTATTGTCTATGAGTCTTGTCTATGAGTCAGGTGTACATGTCTGAAAGGCAGGGCCCACAAGGGCTCCTCCAAGCACGCAGGGCTCAGAGGACACTCTCAGGGCTTTTTCAAGTGGAAGGACGCCTTTTAATGTAAAAACATTTCAAGAACTCCACTTGAGATAGCATCCATCAACTGAGAAAATTCAGAATGATCATATCTCCTAAGAATGTGATAATGCTTAAATTTATTGGCTTATCAATCACAACTATTCATAAGCATGTGAAAATGCTATCTTAGTATGTGGGGCATTTTTCTTTTCAGCTCCTGATAATGCTGGGTAAATGAATGGATCCCCAACCTTCTCGCAGCCAATGCTCATATCCTTTACCTGGGGATTCCATGTCTCCTAGGTGAACACCACAGTTCCAACTGGTGCTCCACCTGCCCTAGGTCACCCTGCCTCATCTCCTTGGGATCTGCTGTGGTCCAACCACACAGACCTTTCCCCAATTACCTGTCTACAGCACATACTTGTCTCAGCTCTGGCTTCTGCTGACTTCTCTGCAAATGTGTATCACCACTCCCTTCCCCAAGGCTCCATCTTCTCCACCTGAACCAGTTCAGAAGCCCCCTTCCTCCCCTCCAAATCTTCCCTGTTGCCATCAGCTGGAACCATCTCCTCCTTCCATGGCCCATTACCTGTACCTTGGTTATGGTCCCCAAAACCTTCTACCTCATTCTATAGTTTTTAGGCTACATTTTACATTTCTTTGAGGATGTGAACTCCTTGAAGGCAAGGTTGCTGGGAGGTAGTTGTTGGATAACCAGGCAGCCTTGAGTTGTGACTCATGTAAAACCGCACCCCAGGAAAGATGGAAAAATCACATTCTAGTGACCCCTGCAGGGCAAAAATGAGCCCTGCGCACAATGCCAGGTTGCATAGCCCTTTTCATCACACTAAGAAAATCTGAATCTGTGCCTTCCCACTTCCATTCGGCTGGGCCTACACAGTAGAGGCCTCTGTAATAATCTTTACTGCTGTATCTAATTTTACATCTGAGTTCCTATTCCCCACCCCAATCCCAGGGGGCTAGGAGCTCATTCTTTCCTGCTAAGCCAGTACCTGTGCCTCCAAACCTTCACAGACTTCTAGGGTTTTTGGACAGTTGTTGGTCGACCATCTCATTCTCCCATAACCTTGACCCCAGATGCAATGGCCAGCACTGGACCAGGAGTGTAGAGGCCTGGTCTCTTTCTCCCTTGAGCATGCCATCTGTAAAATGGGCTGGTGGCACTTCCTCAAGTTCTTTCGGCTCTGCAGTTCCCTAGGTCTCTTTTCACTCTAGATGGCAATTTTAAAAAAGAAACCTGGTCAATAATGGTGACCCGTCGTGTGCAAATTTCAAAATGGTTTTAGTGCTGTGGCTGTGGTTTATAGACAGATTTTTAAATTGGGGCTGCCATATTATCTTTTTTATTTAAAAGGAGGTAAAATGGTTTGTGGTGAGGCTACCTCCAGATCTGTAGTTCCCACCTACTCAGAAGCCCCGGGCCCAGCAACTAACCTCTCCTGCCCCACCCCCTTGCCATTACACAGACACCTGACCCTGAAAGGGGCATTTTAATATGACTGGGAGCAGCCGCTCTCCTTGCCCAACGACATCGCAAGCAAACTCCTTCCCCTGCGCGGCTCTCCCGCCTCCCCCTTGCCCACCGAAGAGGCCTGGCGAGGCTGGGCTCTGCTGCCCGAGGACACTCACCTCCAGGAACGCCAGGCTGCGGCTGCAGCGGGGGTGAGCGGCCGGGAGGGGGTGGTGGCTCCGCAAAGCCGTCCAGAACATTAAGCCTTTGCACTCCCACCCCCCACGAGATTGCTGATCAAAAAAAGGGAGGCAAACAAAGGCGGTGAATGGGAATCAAATTGAGTTAGGGCAGCGGACAGATGGGGCCTGCCAGGCGCCCACAGCCTGCCCTATTCATTAAAAAAAAAAAAAAAAAAAAGATAATCCGCCTCCTCCCCGCGGCTTTGCCAGAGGTGGGAGGTACCGGATGGGGGTGGGACGCTGGGACAGGGGCCCAGATGTTTTCCAAACCATAGGATCCCAGCCTGCCAGCTTGGTAACCCTCGGCCCCAAGGTTAATTGTCTAGCTTGTGCTTGGGACTTCTGCTTTGTACCTCAGGTTTTCCTAAAGCGGGGCATCCCCGTGCAGAAAGGCTGAGATGCCGGAGGAGAGCAGTGGAGGTTGCAATGCCGGAAGTCTGCCCAGCTGCTAGGGTAGGGTGTGTGGATGCAGGAGCCACGAGGAGGGCATTGGGACTTAGGTCTGTCCTCTGCATGCCTGAAACTATTCCTACCGAAGCCCCCTTCCTGGGTCCTACATGCCAGTATCAAGTAAAAAAGGAGCAGGCGGGATAGGAATTTCCTCATGTTCTTCTCCCTGCCTCTGCCCATTGGCAAGAGCCTCAGGCAACTATAGGCACTTGTGTGAGCTAGCTTACGAGCAACGGAAGACAGAGAGAGGTCTCCGATTACAAAGAACATTCTCCCATATCCTCTCATTTAATCCCAGAGACAAACATGGAAGAGGCATAGGGCTTGGTTAGCCATCTCAGGTTACAGATATGAAATTTAAGTGACTTCTTAGAGCCACCTGGCAAAGCACTGTCTAGCACACATGCAAAAGCACTTGTGTGCATTATCATACATATGAACGCATGTGCCAACGTTTGCTCACACCTCTGCGTGCCTGCCACTGAGCAATGGGCTATACATACAGCCATGTGTGTACATGCAGAGAGAATCCTTCTCATCTGTGGAGCATCTTACTGCTCACACACCCCTCTGCCTACATCCCTCTTCACATGTGCACACACAGATCCGCCCATTCTGCGCAGACGCCGACCTTTGCTTTGGACCTATGTTCCATCCTTCAAGGGGCCAAACCAAACGAACCCAGAGATATCATCTTAATCCCCATAATATTTCTCAGCATCAGATTACAAATTTGTTCTTTGAGAGTTATCTGCCAGGCAGGAGAAGGCTACCCCATTAATGGGGAGGAGGGATCAAGAGAGCAGCCTGAGAAATCAGGTGTCAAGCTGACCTTTTGGAGAGAGCCAAGTACTCATTCTTACTATTGATTCCTTTCAAGGAAGACAGAAGGCACTTTATCTCTTAGCTGTTGAGCTGAGGGCAGGGCCAGCAGGATGGGGAAGCAAAGACAACAGTCTTCTACGCCACTAGAATACACCGGCAAAGGGCCCTACTGACCTGTATTTTTTAAATATTTGTCAGAGGTCTCGCAATTCCACCATGAGAGATTTATTCCTTTAGGATAAGCATTGCCCTCCACAATCTTTAGAAATGAAAATTCTTGCTTCAATCTACCCAGAAAATACATTTGGTCTCTTGTATAGTAGTACTCAACCCTAGTTGCTGAAGGTTTTTAAATAGAGATTTCCAAACTCTACTACCAGAGATCATCATTCATTTATTTATTCATTCGATTAAAAAATATGCATTGTGCACCCACCTTCCATGTGTCAGATGCTAATCTAGACACTAGGGATATGGCGATGAATTAAATAGACAAAATTCCTGCCTGCTGGGAGTTTTTATATTCTAATAATGAGGGTGCAGACAATAAGTGAACAGATAAACACAAAAAATGTCAGATAATGGCAAGTAATATGTAGAAACTTAGGACAATGAAAAAGATAATTTCACTTTGTTGGCCAGAGAGGGCATCTCAGAGAACGTGACACTAAAGCAAGTCCACAAGTCCACCATGTGAAGGGCTAGCGGAATGGCCAGTGCAAAGGCTCAAAGGTCGTCAATAGCTCAGCCCAAGTGAAAGACAAGGTCAGAGACAGAGACAGGCCAGATCAGGTAGCCCACTGAAAACCAGGCTAACGATTGCAGATTTTATTCTAAGAGCGAAGTGATACTATGCTGGGGGTGTCATTGAGCAGAGAAGTGACTTGATCTGATTTGTAGTTGTGGGGAGATTGGATTGGAGGGGGCAAGAGAGGAAGCAGGAAGCCCAATACGGGAGGGTATTGCAGTGGCCCCGGAAGAAGTAATAGTGGAGTGGACTAGAGTGATAAAGGTAGAGGCTGAGAGGAGTAGACTGATACTAACTACGTGAGCTTTGAGTCGCCTCAAAGCCGAGAGGCCTTGCTCATGGTTCGCATGCAGGGGTGAGGGATAGAGAATCAGGACAATTTCCAGGTCTTTGGTAGGAACCACGGAATGGACAGCAATGTTTACTGAAATGAGGAGAACTGGAGTAGCAGCTAAAGGGAGAAAATCCAGGGTTCTTCTGTGGTGTGTGACGTTTGAGATGACTATGAGCTATTCATCTGGAGGGAAGGCGAGAACATTCATATGTAAGTATCTGGAGTGATTTCTCCAGCTGGAGATACAGCTTGAGTGGTGATGACATGGAGTAAGTTTTTAAAGCCATAGGACTGGATGAGACAGTTAGAGAGAAATCATAGATAGAGAAGAGGGTCAAGGACAGAATCCTGAGGCATCCAATCTTGAAAGTCAAAGAAAAGAGGAAGAGGAATTAGCATAACAAGAAAGCCCGGGTGAGACAGTAGGAAAACCTGGACGATATGGTATGGTAAGGTATTCCCATGCCTCTGAGAAGTCAGGGAAGCCAGGGAAGTCAGAACAGAGAAATGGCTTTGGATTTGGCTCCGTGAAAGTAGTTGGTGCCTCTGGCAAGAATAGTCTCCATGGTGTGATGGGGACGGGAGCCCAACTGAGGAGGACACGGCGAGGGCGGGGGGTGGGGTGGGGTGGGGCGGTGGGGAAGAGGTAGAGATGGAGACTTGGGCATCCCCTACAAAAAGTTTTCATAGGAAGGAGAGGAAGGCAGAGAGTGGCTATATATAATGAAATGGGGTCAAGAAAGACTTTGTCGTCCTTTATTTTAAGATAAAAAAAGTAAAGATAACTCCTAGAGTCAGTGGCCCATGTAACCCTAGAGTAATGAGACAGTATCTTTCTGACTCACTCATTTCAAAAGTGAAAGATGGAGGTCCAGAGCTGCAGAGTCACTGCTCCACTTCACAGGGAATTCTGCTCCTGGGGTGGACCCCATTGGGGTAGGGCAGGCTGGTGAGTATCTCCGATGAGCTACCAGGCAGCCTGCTTCCCCTCCTGAATCGGTGCCCTATCCTGCTTTCCTGCTCTTGGAACACCTGCCGCTTTCTCAAGGGCCTTTGGTGAGTTCCCTAACAGGGCCTGAGTGGACGGCCCCCAGTGTGCATACTTGCAGCTCTTTTCCTGGGGGCCGTTCAGAGGGTTAAAATCAACAACTGACAGACCACCTACGACCAGACAGAGTGACTCCAGGGGAGAAGAGGCAGCCAAACTCATATTCCTCTCCATCTTAACTGTGCTGTATGGGCAGACCTGGCTCGTGGAGTCCCACTGGCCCTGAATCATGAGTGGCCACATGGCGAGAGCCCTGGAAGAGATTGAAGAGATCCTACCTAGTTCTAGGCCTGACATCAGTCACTTTCTCCCTCTGAGCCTCAGTTTCTCTTTTGTATGAATAGAGGAGACCAGACCAGTTGTGTTCCCTGGTCCCTTCCAGACAGGTTTTTTTAGATTGGATGGGCAATTTTTAAGGAAGAATGCCTCCATCACAGCCCCCAAGCCCAGCTAATACTCGCCTGTGTCTCTGAACGACCAGCTCCTCCAGGGTGCCACCCCATTGCCCACAGGAAGTCCCCCTATTGCACTCTGAGTGATTGCCCCAGATTTATGCTCTGATGCTGTCCCCTGGGAGCCTTCTTTTCAGGCTTCTCCCTCTTTCTAATCAAAGCCACCACCTTGCTCAGGGTTTCACTTCCTACTACCGGAGCTCCCAGGGTACTGGCAAGATCCTGGCCTTCCCTCCAGGCCTCTTAACATCATAGGCCAACAGGTTGATACAGTCATTTATTTTCTCAAAAATAGTCTCTGAACCCAGCAGGCAGGCTCTTTTACTGTCAGAACCGGCAAAAGTTGTTATTTTACTTGTTGTTGCTTCAGCCTTTTTTATAGGGCAGGGGAAAGGTCTTTTCCATTTCTCCTCCTAAAGCAAACCAAATAATATAATCAATTTGACTGGTCCAGGGCTGATCCAGAGCGTTAAAGTGGGTATTTGTAGCTGATATGATGGGGGAATAAAGTGCTTGTGAAAACCAACTGATTAGTCCAGTGGTTGAGAATGAATCTGCGTCCGTGTTCATCCATCTTTCCTAATCTTTGTCAATGCCTGTGTGCCCCACTCCTGCACCACTGCTGGGCAGAATGGGGCCCTGGGAATGGCAGCAGGGTGGGCACCAGGGGTCTCTAAGGTGCCTGGCTCAGGGCTGCTTCCTACTAAAAGAGACAGATCCTGTCAAACCATGGGTGCACTAATCAAACCACCTTATAGAAGAGATGTTAGGGGTTAGGAGGGGACTCCTTGCTCCCCCAAACACCTTATCTGTTCCCTGATAAAGCCTGGAAAACAGTGCCTCTCAACCAATATACTGTCTTGGGCAACACAGTGCTTTGGGCCTGAGTGCTTTACAAGAGTAAAATTGTTTTTGCAACCTGGAAAAAAAAAAAATCGGCTCTAAAATAAGCAAACTGCAAAATCAAAATTAATTAAACTTTAATCAAATGTTTTGCAAAGTATATTGTTTTGTCAACTCTTCAACCACAACTCAACTCAGATAGTTAAAAATAAATGAGATTTCTCGTATTCATGTACAAATGAGTGCATTTGCAATGTTCAATATAATGTGGGATGGAGTCATTTCAAGTAAGAGGACACTCAGAGTGGCCATGTGCCACAGAGGAGAACACCATGGCTTCAACTGAGATCCCCCTGCAGTGCCACCTCACCTCCAGAACCCTCAGGTCCCTGGAGACATGCCAAGGGGCTGACCAAAGACCCTCATACGGCCCCCAAGGACTAGTTGTGGGAAGAGGATACACCAAAGATAAATTACGCCTACTTTATAATTTCCATCGCTTAATAGACATATATCCACCAAGTCCATGTCGCTGTTTTAACACTTTGGAGAACAGCTTATTCACTTAAAAACTTTGTAATCAAGCAAAGAAAAAAGTGTATCCAATTATTTGCAATAAGGGCACAATCAGTAATGTGTGCCTGTGAGGAGCGCAAACACAGAGGGACAGTTTGCTGCGGGATATGGGGATTAGAAGGTGAGCCAAAGCTAGTCTACACCTACCAAATTAGCAGAGGCAGCCAGAGGTGGCCTGGACGATGTCTACTCATGACCTCCTGTTGTTCCCAGGCATCTAATGGCTAGAAAACCCTAGAGCTGACACCAATTCGATGCTTCTATCCCACAGGCTTCCTGGAATTGACATACCATTTGCCCTCGATCTCCTTTAGTTCCTTTCCCAAGTCTTTTGTTCCTTTGTTTGTTTTCATTGAGAGAATCATTTACATAGCACAAAATTCACCCCTTTAGGATATAGAATTCATTGGTTTTTCGCATAGTCACAAAATTGTGCAACCTTCACCAGTGTCTCATTCTGGAACATTTTCATCACTCATTTATTCTCATAATTTTTAGTAGATTCCTTAGGATTGTCTCTATATAAGATCTCTGCAAATAGAGAGTTTTAATTCTTGCTCTGGTTAGACCCTCCAGCACCATGTTGGATAGAAATGGCAAGAGTGGACATTTTCATCTTGTTTCCAATCTTGTTCCTGATCTTATTGGGGAAGCTTTTAGTCTTTCACAGTTACGTGTAATGTTAGCTGTGAGCTCTTTGTAGATATCCTCTATCAGACTGAGGAAGGTCCCTTCTACTCCTAACTGGTTGAGTATCTTTTATCATGAAAGGGTGTTAGATTTTGTCAAATGCACTTTCTCTACATGTCTATTGAGATGATCATGTGTGTGTGTGTGTGTGTGTTTGTCCTCTATTCTATTAATATGGTATAGATATTACATCGATAGATATCCATATGTTGAGCCAACCTTGTATTTCTGGGATAAAGTCAACTTCTAAGTCTTTTATTTTCTAAGTTAAACACATATAGTTCCTTTGCTACTTGTCACCCGTTTTGAGATCTAGAGTCAGGCCAGTTGAAAAACAGAGCTTTATTAAAAACCCAAAGAGTGGTGAGCCAGCAGGAGGGCAGCCTCCTGCATGAGGCAATTTCAAAATTTGCAAAGGATTTTCACATCATTTGTTTCTTGTCAGTGGCTATTTGAAATAGAAGTATTATACTTACTTAAAAAAATGTGCTCCTGCTTACGGATTATCCCTCCCTGTGACAACAGTAACAAATCTAGGCATGTATTTCCTCTTTCAAAATTATGTTAGAAATTTTGGGAAATAGAGAAAAGAGTAGAATCACCTTTAAACTTATTATTTTTACCAAAACTACTGATAGCTTTTTTGGAGGTGGGATCAGATTAGTTGAAGAATGATTTACATACAGAAAAAAAAATCACCTTCAAAGACAGAATCAGTTCTATTAATTTTGACAAACGCATAAAGTTATATAACTAACACTATCATCAAGATCTAGAGTAGTCGCACCAAAAAATTCTCTTGTCTCCTTTGTAGTTGATCCCCTCCCTCTACATGAAGCCCCTGGCAACCACTGATCTGTTTTCTGTCCGTATAATTTTGCACTTTCCAGAACGTCATGTAAATAGAATCATATGACACATACTCCATTATGTCTGGTTTCTTTGACTGGACTAATGCTTTTAGGATTTATCTATGTTGTGTCTATGAGTAGTTCATTCTTTTTTATTGCTAAGTGGTAGTCCACTGTATCACAGTTTGTTTATCCAGGTACCAGTTTATGAATATTCAAGCTGTTTTCATTGTTTGGCAGTTATGAATACAGCTGCTAAGTGCATGAACGTATTGGTTTTTAGTGGGCATATGTTTTCATTTCATTGCATACATACCCCTGAATGGGATTTCTAGGTCATATGGTAAGTATATTTTTAACTTGCTAAGAAACTACCCAACTATTTTCCAGGGTTGTTGTACCATTTCATAGTCCCATAATCCAACCAGCAACATATGGGTTCCAGTTGCTTCATAAACTTGCTGTTACTTGATGTGGTCAGTTGTTTCATTTAATCTTATCCATTCTAATAGGTGTATAGCGATTTTTATGTTTTTTCCTTTTTAAATATGTGCATGTTTCCTACATACTGGAAATTATCATTTACATCCTGTTTTGTATACTGCTTTTTCACCTGAAAGTAAAGGAGACTTTGTCCACATGGCTACCATTTTAAGATTGACTAATAGTTCGTTGAGTGGATGTGACACAAGCACCTCTTTCTGGTGTTGGGCGGTTTTCAATTTTTGTTGTTATAAGCCACACTGCAATAAAGACCTTTATATGTTAGCTTTTTCATCTTTTGGAGTACTTTCTTGGATTAGAGTCCCAGAAGTGGGATTCCTGGGTTAAAGAGTAGAAACATTTTTATAGCTTTGGATTGCTTTCTAAAAGGGTTTAATCTATTTAAAAGATCACCAGGAACGTACCAAAAAAAAAAAAAAACCCAGTTTCAGGGCACTGTTTTCAATATTAGATACTTTCATTGAAAGAAAAGATTCATATATGAATGAATGACTTTTTAAATTTACATTTATTTGACTTCTAGTAAAGCTGAACATTTTTCTTATTTACTAGTCGTCTTTTCTATTCTATGAATTATGCTTATATTCTTAGCTTATTATTGGGACTTGGTGTTTTCTTATCAATATGATCATTTTAAATAATAAAGATATTAACTCTTATCATAATAGCTACAAATATTTTCCCAACCTCTTGTTTGTCTTTTTTTTAACGTACAGAAATGTTTCATTCTTTTATATAGTCAAATCTGTCACTCTTTTCCTCTGAGGGGTTCTATATTGCTTCTAAGCTTAGAAAAATCATTTTCATCTCCCTCTCTTGAGGCTTGATAAATGGTCAATTTAATTTTCTTCTAGATTTTCTCAAGGTTTAAAAATAATTATCTCTGTAGCATATAGAGTTTTATGGATATTTAATGAGATATAAGACCTTAAAAAAGATATTTTCCAACATATGTCAATGTAAGTAAACCATTCTATGAAGACACTAAAGGATTGAACCTAAGTTCATCTTAATGCGATGACATGTTCTTTTGTGTTCTATTTCACCTATCTCGGTTATCAGGCACATATTTTAAGAGGGCTCAAGAAACAATGGCTGAATACCACACACTGACACAGTGGAGGGACATGTAAGCCCCTCGTCAGGCTGATGGGGAGGTTATACACTAGGGGGCTAAACAGGTCCCCATTCAGAATCAGGGGCCGCGGGTCACATGCTGCTTCCCCTTTCCCTGAGTCTCTGTTCCATTTGCCCACACTTCTAGAATCCCTCCTATTCCTTCCCAGTTTGGACAATTGCAAGCCTCCATCAGCTTCTTCTTAGGATACAGAGAGCTGCTTTCTCTGCACCCAGACAGAACCCACTCTGGGAATCCTGGTCTCTGAGACATCCAGCCTGTTAGACCAACCCACAGGCAGGGAAGGCCAGCATCCCTGGCCTGTTTGGATACCCCTGTACCCGATCCACTTTTCTGATGATAGCAGAAGCAGATAATAATTCTCCTCCCTCTTGAATCCAGCAGAGGTAACCCTTCTGCCAGTACCATGCAATGTTATAATTTTTATCCTTCCTCTACCTTTTGTCAAGATATTGGTGAATAGAATGAATATTCTAAATGGAAGAAGCCCATTCCTCAGACAGAGGCCTCCTCAATGAAGAGGGGCCTGGCTTCTGCCCCATTTTGAACAGATAGAAGAAATAGTTCCATTTTTCAGTTACGCTGGGGCTGAGCCATGCAGCAGAAAATCCACTCAGAAGCCCCGGAGAGCATGGGCGCTGAGAGCAAGCAGCTCGCTGAGCCGAAGCCCCTCTCACTCAGACCCCAATCAATATTAACAGGCGCAGGGCCTCAGACCCACTGCTGAGGCCCATAGCTCCTCGCGGGGGGAGGAGGGGGGGCCACGGGGGGCAGGGGGCTGGGGAATGGGTCACAGTGGCAGGGAGTGGGACGTGGCCAGACCCCTCCGTCTGTGTGAGGCGGGCTCTCCTCCGGGTCTGTCAGAACACTCGGCGTTTAGTTAAAAACTCTCTCCAAAAGAAAGAGCATTAAAGCGGAGAGCTTGAAGTGGATCCCGAGTAATTAAGTGTATAAATTAATTCTTCCCCTAAGAAATGTTCTTCTCCTATTATTAGATTTGGCTCTCAGAGGAGCTACATCCAAGTAGTGGGTTTCCAGTTGTGTGTGTGCGTGTGCGTGTGCGTGTGTGTGTGTGCGCGCGCGCGCGCGCACACGGACACACATTCTGGGCTTTGCTGCCTGAAGCCTACAATTAAAATAAGTGACATGAATGTGTCTTTAAAAGAGAGATCTGTGGAAAACTAACGGATTGTCTGTCAGGGGAAGAAAAAAATGAAATATGGCCACCTCAGTCCACTGAATGGATGAATAGGAAAGTACTTGTCCATCTAAGTACCCAAAGGGATAAAACCCAATGATAGCCTTCTCAACTGCTTAGCGCATAATGCATGTGCTGTTTTGATGCTAGTAATGTGTTTTTTACTTCTTCCTATCTAGGAGGAATGAATCAAATATGAGGAGAGCTGGAACATGATTTTCAACCCATTGCTTTTGATTAAGTGCCCGAACAGGCAGGTCCTGGGACTTGCAGTAATACTAATGGGGCATAAAGCGCTATCAAAAGGACGGGGCCCTACTTTTGTCCAAATGCCATTATCCTGGAATCAGAGACCCTGGTGTAATATGTCCACAGTTAACCTTTTTTTCCTGACAGGAAATTTTCTCCATCCACTCACCCCATCAATTATGCTGCATTTGGCCAGAGTGGTGAGTGATGACTTTATTTCAAATGAAAGAGGCACATATGCCAGGGTCCCAAATACTGAATACTGCTGAAGGGGGCGGGCCAGGAGAGAGATGTTATGAACTCTGCTGGCCATTAGTGTTTGGACAAAATGTTATTGTTGTTGTGTTGTTTTTCTTTTTTTCTTCTTTTTTTCTTTTTTTTTTTTTTTTAAATTTTTAGGTTGGTTTTCCAATTTTCTTGCTCATTTGCTTGCTTGTTTTGGAAAAAGTGGAGACTGAGTACTGAAAATCTAATTATTATTATTTGGATCCAAAAAATAGTTAACAAATGAGACTTTGGCTACCCCAAACCTGGCAAATATGACTGGCAGAGAGAACCTCAATTGCTGGGACCTGGTACAGCAGGAAAAGAGCAAAGAGACTCCTTTCTGTCTGATCTCCCCAGGAGAAGGCTAATTTGGTCAGTGTCCCCAGGGAACCAGGCCCACGGCTCTCATCCCAGCTCTGCTCCAAGCACACTGCTCCTCTGGAGCTGCCCTAGCTGCCTCTGCACCTCTTCAAACTTTGTGAGACATTTTTTTTCTGCAATCAGCAAGTTGCATATTGTCCAACTGTTCTGTCATTTATTATAAATGGCTGCAAAAAGAAAAAAAAAAAAAGGAAAAGAAAAAAATTCCATGATGCTATAACCTAGTCCTGAGTGTAAATCAAACATTCCCTGTCATGTTGATAGCTTGTGTTAGTCTAATGTATTTTATATTACTCAAAAGCTTTGAAACCCTGCAGCTTTCTTCATATAGGCCATTATGCGGTTATCATTAAATTGTCTTGCAAAGAACATTATCGGTAATTATAGCAGACACTAAAATCAAATGATCAGAGTGGGACCTTTAACACCAAGAGGAACCATTAGAAGTTAATCAAATAAAAGGATGAGAATAATTATGTTAGGATTAAGCAGTAATATGCCAGAAGTTATATACTTTGCTGACTATATATCTTTACTCCCGGCTTCCTGAATTTCCTTTTCGTTGATGTGTTTTTATATAATACTTTGGCACAGAATGTAAACGACAATATTTTTGTCATGGCACAATCGGGCTCGAAGGTTCATAGGCGGTTCAGATCTAAATGCCATCAGAGGCACGGAGGTAATGATGAAGATAAAAATAATAGTAATAAAAAAAAGTACAAAGCTAGAAAAAAAAATCCATCGGTCAATGAAGCGTGGCAAAATGATAAAAATGATTGCAACAGGCACAGGTGCAAGGGAAGTTGTTATTGGCTGGTTGCTCTGTCTTGGAGCCTGAGGATTTCTCCTGCAGGCCTTGCTGCAAACCAGCATGCTCCAGGAGAAACCAGAACCTCACAGGCTCTCAAGTTGCCCCTGCTGGAGCTCTTATGTAGGGCTGTTGGTGGATTGGGGATGCTAACGGTGCAGGCAGGAGGGGAGCTTGGTTCCCTGAGGCTGAGTGCTGCCAGCAGAGCTTTCAGGCTCAGAGGGTGACCTCTGACCCCTTCCCTTTCCCAGTACACACACGCAGCCCTCTGATCCCTTGCAGATGCCCACCTCTGCGTGGGAATGGGCTGGCAGGAACACATGGGGCTGAGTGCTGTGGCTCTAGTAGGGGGAGGGCGCCTTCCAGAAGGCATGGCCCACTGTAGCTGCCAGATTAAACTTGAGCCACAGGACAAACAAATCCAATGTAAGCAGCTGGAAGGACAGAAATTCCAGATAGTATGTATGATCTTTTTAAAAAAATCAAAATCTCCTCTTCCCTTTTCCTGTCTTCCCTTACAAATAAAGATCAGTTCCTAATAACAGGTTTGCATTTGTGTCTGGCTTTGTGCTGGGCCCTGGGATACAGTGATGAGTAAGATAATAACAAGATATTCTGCTTAAAATGTTGCTATTATGACATACAAATATAAACAACGAAGCAATTTATATGAAAAAGTCTAGTCTAACACTTCTGTATTTTTATGGTTTTACACTTTTGAAGGCTTTATGATATTTAAAAATGAGGGCATCACTCTATTTCACAGAAGCAAAACGAGGCACTTAGAAATGGAGTTGGGAGGTGGAGATGAGAGCAGGCCTCTTTTGAGGACCCAGATGGGCTCCTCTGCTACTTTGACAGTGGCCCTATTGGAGGACATCCGTTCCCATTGTCCTCTTTC
>NW_006442107.1:5335011-5349378 GCF_000325575.1 Pteropus alecto
TCTTTCCCTGGACTAACATTGTGAACCACCCATACCTCCTCATAGGGCCATTGTAAAGAAGGAATGAAGTCAAGGGGATGGAAGGGCTTCGAAAAATTAAAAGTGAGCTTAGAAAGCACAATTGGGGCTGCTTTACCCCTGGCAAAAATGTTCTTTTATTGCCATGTATATTTTCAGGTTGTAAAGTCTTGCTCCTGTTTAGGGGGATGGGAGGAGTCCTTTGGGGAGAGTCGGCAGGGTGACAGCATAGGGGGTGAACAAACCGTGGAAGATGAGCAGCTGGTGTACCTGAAACAGAGAGGGTTTGGTCTCAAATCTGTCAATTATCTTCTTGGCCAATGAACTGCAAATAAGAGGCCACTTGGACCAGAAACAGGAACTTGGCAGAGATTTTGAAACAGGAAGAGAAGGGACCCCTTGGAGCTGGTGAAGAGCCCCAGGCCATGTAGACAGGCCTGGGAAAGATGGTACTCCATCAAGGTGACATGGTCTCTAGTGAAACCAGGTCCAGAAACCAACTTAAAATCTCAGGTCCAGGAAGCCAAGCTTCTCCTACAGGTAGAACTAATTCTGACAACAACGTGTTAATACACTTTAAAAATAATCAAGTTAAAAACATGTAACTAAATAGTCTAAGATTAAGGGAAGGGTGTCTTTTTAAGGGCTCATAATTCTGGGTCCAGTGGAAGAGTCCTGGAAAACTAGATGCTCTTACTTATCAGGAGGCTGGCCTGGGAATATATGTCCAAGCACCAGATTAGACAGAAGAGTTCAGAAGGCACTGAGAAGCCCAGCTCCAACCCAGTCCTACCACTGGCCTCAGTCTGGGCATCAATTCTACTCAGAACCAGAAGGGTAAATCTGCAAGTCAAGAACCAAAGACTTACAGGTCCTGGGAAGGAACAGTTAGGGAGGAGGCCCTGAAAAAGGCTGGCCTGGCCCCACTTGACCAGCCCAAGACAGATAAGGGACAACCTCAGGTGGGATATGTTGTCTGAATTTTGCTGTTTTTTGTTTATTTTGTTTTTGTTTTTTTTTTTAATTTGTTTTTATTGTTCTGTTTTCAAAATGCCTAGCAATTAAATTTTCATTTCTGTGTTGGTTAAGGAAGATACAAGGATGGTCCCTGGGGAAATGGCAACCAGTTCCTAAAAAAAAGGATCCCCAGAGGGGAAGTTAGGTGAAGTGCATGGTGGGGTAGGACTAGAGTATGGAGACAAATAAGCCAGATTCCTGGCACCTACAGGACAAAAGAAATTCTTGCTTGAAGAATTGGTTTTACATAAAGAGAGGTGCCTTGGAACTCGGCTAGGAGAAACCAATATTTTCCCTTTCCTCGTTGTTACTGAGTTCCTGTAACTGAAACCAGAGGAGGGGGAGGTAAAGATCAGACAGTGTCTTACAAAGCTCAATAAATATTTGCGGGTTGATCGATCTGGGCATTTACATGAGAGATTGGGGGCGGGAGGGGGGAATCTCAACTGATATATAACCATTTGGAACCTTCCTGCTACTTGAGAGATGAGATGAACACAGCTGATGGCCTCCCTATAAACTTACTTCACACTTACACAGTATTTTACAAACAGTGTTTCTACAGTATTTTACAAACAGTGTTTCTATTCCATTATTTCATCCGAGATTCACCATAACCACGTTGGATAGAAGAGTGGCATTTTTATCCCATTTTATAGATGAAGAAACTAGACTCATTGAGGTAGGGTCTATTACTGACAAAACATAAAGTGCATTCAGCCCCTCTTACCTGACTCTGACCACTGTATCACTTTTTAGTGTACATGCTCCTTGAGGCAGGGCCATGCCTTTGGAGACAGTCCAAATGGGACTAGTTTCAGGACTTGTCATGAGTTTTTGGAGTCTTATCATATATAAAGCGGCCTCAAGCCTTGCTTGATAATGAATTCTTATGTATAGATAAATGTGCATTGATTACTGAGGACAGAGGCAAATAACCAAAGATAGTCACTATTGCACATGCCTCTGGCTGTTTCCCAGGGCTAACAGTGAGGCGACTTGTAAATCTGTTTAAGCAATGCACGTGTCACCCCACCTTGTGTTATTTTCGAGGCCACAGTCCAGAATGAGGCTCAGAATCACCGCCCTGTTATTCAGCAGGCTTGGAGGCAGCAAGGTCTCTGGCAAATGTGGCCAAGCAGTGTTATTTGGGAGGATGGGGAAGGAGCCAGAAGGTACCCTTTTGCACACACCACCCTTCCTTCTATTGAGCTCTTAAATTAGCTCAGAAAACCCAGGTGTCAGCTGTCCCCCTGGAACAACCCAGATGAGCCATTAAAAAATGCCAGGAAGAAATGAATGCCTAAATCACCTTGTCTCTCTGAAGGTAGAGTCTTGCCTAATCACACGTCAAATCATATTTTTTCTTCGCCAGATGGATGTCTTCTTTCAAAGTCTGATGGTCACAGAGACAAAGGTACTGCTTCAGCCTTAAGTAACTGTTGAAGTTTTACCCTGAAAGATTATTTGCTAGGAGTAACTAACGTAAAAAATGCCCTGTCAAATAACAGCTTGCTTGCTTTCATTTTTTTTTAAAAGGTAATATTTGGTTTCATCTTGCAACTACTTGGGAAAATTTAGCACTGAGTCAGAAAGGTTGGCCAACAAGTAGCACTTCATAAATTGCTGGAGCCCTAATCAATACGTATTGTCATCCACTCCAGTCCTTCGGGCGGATTTCTCTCTGCCCTGAGTCGTTGCTGTATTTTATGAGGTTGTTACAGGCTAGGCTTGCATGGCCTGGGCCTAATGAACCTGTCACTGTGGCTATTGATTGACATGCCAGTGTAAGTGAGACAGGCGATTCCGATTGACTTCCTAATTACTGCTGCTGGGCTGCCTCGCCAACTGCTCAGGCCAGAGGTTAATAGTTTTGATGTTCAGCCGCTCCTAGCTGTGGAGGCCGGAGTGAAACTGGCTCCTCAGACGTCAATACCTGAATCAAGTTCTCAAGGCTACTGCCCGGCCTGATCAATTAAGGCCTTCGTGTTCCTCCTGGTGGCGGCTGACAAGAGGCTGATGAGTGGAGGAGTTCACCAGCAAATGGTTTCAGGGAGTTCAGGTGACTCTGAAAGCACCACCCCATGGCCTAGCGTTGGCAATTAAGGGAGTCGGGGTGGTGGGGGAGGGGCGTCGAGGTGGGAGCAACTTAAGAACACTGCACCCGGGTGTCAGCAGTTTGGGTTTGTTATTTTTCCACTTTTCCATCTTGAAGATTAAAAATTAAGTGTTTGTTTTGTTTCTCCAATGTCCATAATTCGGCCAGGTGCCATGGACTCTTGGATAGAAGAGAATGAGGTAACTATTCGGCAGAAACTGATTGAATGTTGTTTACTTTATCCAAGATATGATGAGCATATACAGATTTGTAATAATCTTTCATTAATGTCTTGTCTTAAGAGTTGGGAACATTTTCACAATCAATATTTTATTTGAACCTCATAACACACCATGAAGTGGGTGGGGGTGTGGAGTTGCAAGCTCCACCTTTGATGACTAAACTGAGGCTCAGCAAAGGTAACTGATTCCTCCAAAACCGTAAATCTAGGAAGGAGAGAAGCAAAGCTTCACAAGAAGACATTCTGGTTCTTAATCTGATGTTCTTGCCAGGACTCTGGGATGCCCAAGCCTGCATCGCAGATGCTTATAAAACAATTGAGATAAGTAAGACTGGTGTATCAATATGTCAGGGTTCCCCAAGACCACCACTCGTTTAAGTGATTCAACAGGAGAACTCACCAGACTCAGAATACAGTCATAGTGATGGTTTATCACAGTGAAAGGATTCAAAGCAAAATCAGCCAAGGAAAAGGTGCATGAGTCAAGTGTGGGAACACCAGGCACAAGTTTCCCAGAGTCTTCTCCCAGTGGAGTCTCACAGAACACACTTAATCCCCCCAGTGATGAGTCGTGATGACATGGATGAAATGTCTATGAGGCAAGCACATGGGAGACTCAAGGCTCTTATGGAGGGCTGGTAACATAAACAACCTCTGCCTAGCATGTGCCAAAATTCCAGACTCCCAGAAGGAAAGCGGTTGTTCATTACAAACCATATTGTTTGCCTCAATAGCGTAGACACAGTCAACCACCCTTATCGGTTTTGGAATCATAAAAAGCCTCCCGAAATCCAAGTTCCAAGACACCTGCCAAGGACCAGCCTTTTAAAAGATAGCCATCTCAGGCCTGCTACGTTAGCTCTTCTCTACACAAGGAGGAGCCTCAACACAAAGCAGTAGATGGAAAGAGCTTGGGAGTACGGACCAACAAACACAGTGTTAAGCAATTCAGAAGAGGAGGATTACATTTCAGCAAGAGCTTCCTAGAGGGGCTTATCATTAAATTCACCATCCCAGCCATATTAACCATGCATTGTTATTTGCTGTACTTCTGGTGCTGTTACGTTTGGGGCCTTGCCGACTCAGGAGGGACTACCCTGCAAAGTCAGATAATTCTTAGAGATAGTAAGCAACTTACCTGCCAATGTGCCTTGCATATGCAAGCTAACCAATCCAGAACCCATACCCCCAACTGCCTTCTTTATTGTGTTCTTACATTCTGAGACACTATGCCCTGCCCTAATCACCCCAGGGCCAGGTATCAGGCATCTAGGGTCATCCCCTACACTCTAGAGCCCAATGGAAGTATTCAAACTGACCAACTCAAAACAGGCTCACCTTGCCTGGCCTTGCACACGTTTCCTCTCACTCCCTCTGCCTCCTGACTGACCCCGGGGCTTCCCACAGGCCCCTGCATGGCATGGTGAGCCCCCTCCTTTTGGGAACTGTAACAGACTATCTTTCCAATGCCAGTGATCTCCTTATCTGTTGGCCATCTCATACCCAAATAATAATAAAACCTACATTTGAACACACCAATCCCACACCCCTGCCATCTTCCTGGTGACCGTAAAATGGCTCAATAGCAAAGAGGAGTCTCTAAGAACTGGATAAGTTAGCATGAAGGAAATAGGAGGGAATACATGAGCCAACTGAGTGTATAAGTTATTCGTTCATCCTCTAGGGAATTATTGAGTATCCGCAATATGCCTAATGTGACGGTTGGGGACATGAGCTCTTTGAATAGTGGACAACCAAAGTTTACAGTGTCTGATTTCTCCTCATTCTTTCCAGCACATACCCTGCTCAGTGCTGTTTTATCTCATGAGGTCCCCCACCCATTCAGTCTGAAATGCCCTTTCTCTTCTTCATCTATCTAAGCCACCTCCCTTCTAGGGCACTGTCGTATTGAAGAACTGCCGACTCTTATTAACCTGCGTCTTCTCTGAACTTCTACCTAGCACGATTCCGTGGCATATAAAATGACTTTGTTTTTAATGTGTTCAATGTGTCTTTTACTTAACCAGGTAATAATTGTTTTAAAGGAACAAAGTTTACCTCTTCTGTGTCCCCCAAAGCACAGCATGATGCCTTTCTCATGATAGTTTCCCCTGATAACTACTAAATGTTTCAGAAAAGATAAATCATGGTCTGTGCGTGTATATGTGTTTGTGTGTGTGTGTGTGTGCACGTGTGCGCAGTTAAGATAGCTTCTTGAAATGTAAGTCTGAGTTTGATGTCATTGAAAAAAAACTTAGGAAACTGAAATATTAAAGTGTATACTTGAAGAGAAACTTAGGTGTGTCAAAGCTTTAGTCTCCCTAATCCTCTAAATGGAGATATACTGTGCGGCTTCTAGGATTCTACCTGTGTATTTCTCTCCCTGCTTCCCTCTCCTCCGTGTCCAACTTGGGGTTCTTATCCTTTATCAAGCTTCATTCTTTCATTTTTAACTGAAAAAAAATGAAAAGAACCCAGACCCCAAAGAGGATATTCGCCTTTGTGGTAGGGCTTGGTCCTTCTGAATGGTGACCCATAAATCCTGGTTTACCTGGCATTATCTCCATTAGTTAACTGACAACGTGGGAACCCCCTTGGGCCTGAGCATACCAGGCTGGTTGGTCTCCCTCAGTGAGAGAGAGGACTTGGGTTGTGACTTGAAGAATCAGCAATATTTCGATAGGAAGAAAGAAAGAAGGAAGACACTTCATGTGGGGAAGCAGCATCAGCCAAAATTTCTTCCAAATGTGAGTAAGAGAGAGGCCTGAAACAGTAGCTCTGCTGGAAGAGTTGTGGTTTTGTTTTGTTTTGTTTTGTTTGTCTCTTTTCCCCTTCTTCATTATTTTCATCCTAATACTCTGTTTGACTCATCGCTGTTAACACGGTCTCATCTCCTCATCGGGGCCCACCCATGGAGTAAGAATTCAACAAATAGTTGCTGGTCGATAGGCTGACTAAGGACATTAGGAGGAAATGAGAGGAATTTGCCTTTTGCTCCTAAGAGGGAAGAGGCTGAGAAACATGAAGCACAAGGGCAAAACGGAAAGGAATGGTGGGAGGGACCCAGGTTGCGGGAGGGGTCGACAATCTTGCAGAAGGAGGATGCCGACTCTTCTGTTTTCAGTAGATGGTGATAAAGCAGTGTACGTTCTTCCACCTCCCTTAATCTTTAGTAAAATTAGCTACAAATGTTCATTCAAATATTAGTGCAAGTTTTTTGTTTGTTGTCTGTAAATTAAAGAAAAAGTTGAGTTCTACACCTGGGTTGACATGGTATGAATGAAGGACAGCAGATAACGAACAGCCAGATGATCTACAAATTGAACTAAATTAGCAGAAGCAGGGCTTCGAGCTGAAAAGGATCTTCAGAACGTTATCTCCTATCTCCCTGGAATTCACTGAAATTTGAGGGTGGATTTTAGACTTTTGACAATCCATGGACTGGTAGTTTGAGTTTCAAGAAGCTGCTGACATCTGGGTTCTGCAGGCTGCTCTTAGAAAGGGCCCGCTCGGCCATGGAGGTGTGGGGGAGGACCAAAGTGAGTGAGACCCATCTGCCCTGAGTAGCAGCTGTTCGCTTTGACCAATCGACCCGCCTCCCTAATCTGTGAGTTGCGTGAAGTTCCCCCTCTACCTTCCCTGCTCTGCTCTCCAGCTGCCCAGATAGGTCCTGTTTTCTCAGCCAACCCTTCTACGCCTGTCCCTCAAGGGCTCACCTTCATCTTCCTCCTCTTCTGTTTCAGGAGGAGTTTCTGGTTTAATCCTCTTCTGCTCCCACCGTGCACAATCACCTGGTCTGTTCCAAGCATCTTTGGAGAGTCAACGCTAAGCGTTTTCCAACCTCACTGGTGGAGGTCTATTCACAGCCTTTCCTGAGCCCAAGAGAGGAAACTGCCAAACCACCTGCAGACTGGAATATTCTCATTCCGGATCACTAGAGCTGCAGTGACGGTGTAACACACTCATCTAACTAACCTCACACCCAAACTGTAAGGCAGGAGTGATCATTGCTGCTCTCCAGATGACGAAATTGAGGCTGGGAGAGGTTATTGGCTTCAGACCATCACTACGAAGCAGCCAGGCCAAACGAAGAAATCTGATTTATCCAAGTGGTTCATTTCCATTGCTGTACAATATTCTACAGTATGAATATACCATGAATTACGTATCCATTCTATTTTTGATGAACAATTGGATTGTTTATGGAATTTGGCTAACCTGCTGGAATACCGCTATGAGCGCTATTGTATGTTTCCTAAGGAGTATTTACCTAAGAATGGAATAACTAAAGATATGCATATCTTTAATTTTACCAGATAATGCCAAACTTTTTGCAAACCATTTGTAATATTTTACACTTCCATCAGTGGGTTTTCATTGCTTCTTATCCTTGCCCAGACTTATTTTTTTCAGACTTTTGAATTTTTGCTCATCTGATGGGTGTGTAGCGGTATCTCATTGTGGTTTTAATTTTTATTATCCTGATTCCCAATAATGTTAAGCACTTCTTCATCAGTCTGTTGGCCGGGCAGTTTTCTTCTTTTGTGAGAGGCATGAGTAAGCCTTTTGCTTGTACCTCGTCTTGAAACTGCTCTCCCTGGAGCACATCACAATCAATTTTTCAACTACATATAATGAGTAATAAGTATCCAATAGTGTCAATAACCACTTGTCCAGTCATGTTGTATTAAATGAGGGTTCTTATCCATTTTTAAGCCTTCCACTCTACCAGCAAAATCAGTCCTTGGCTTTTTACTTCGAGCAGACCACACTCACTTGGCTATTTCAATCAATTTTATGATTAAACAACAAGAAAAGAAACAGAGGGAATGTGAACATGTATTTTATGTTTTTTATGTATAATACATTCATTCCTGGGCCAGTACCCAATAAATGTTTCTCTGAGGCAGGACACTGGCCCCAAACCTTTCAGGAGCTGAATATCTGATGCTGACAAAGAATAGCACTTACTCACAGTCTACCACACAGCCAGCAAACACTTTCAAGTGAAGCAACGTAAATCTCTCGACAGGTTCATTCTCCATCATGAATGTGGGCCTAATCCCAAATCTGCCTTGAGGATAGCAAGGTAATAAGCCCATCAGTTGATCACCAAATGAGAAGCTAGATTTACACAGTCTTTCGTAGTTTACCTTCTTATGTCTCCGTCTGTCACTGTGTCTATAAGGATGTTTTTGGCTGCCCATCCAGAAGTTGCTAAATAATGACATTTACTCATTCTCCTAACAAGAAGTCTAGCTGCAAGGGTGCTGCATATTTGGTTCATTCAGTGGCTTAACAAAGTCAGGTCCTTCTAAAATTTTCCTGAATGTTCCCTTTAGGTCCCAGGAAGGCTACAGCAGCTCAAGCTTCAGGTCCTGATGTAACCACAGGTTAAAAACACAGGACGGGTTCGTTTTACCAGTCTCTTCACTAGTTGGTGATCTTTCCTGGAAGCCTGAACAAGCTTCCTCTGTTTATCTCATGGACATTTGTGATAAAATGTCCTTTCCAGCCACTAAGGAAGAGAAATACTGGATCAGAATGGGGCCTCTATCTCTAAGGGAGGAGGAAGAGGGAGCCAAGTTGGTTATCTCAGTGCCCGCCACTCCCAAGACTAGAGTCAGGGCATGCAACCTGCGTGGTTGCCCAGGTCCTGCTTTCAGCTTGATGTAATACTCTATCACCATCTTAAATTTCTTAATAGCTTTTCAATAAAGAGCTCTGCTCTTTCATTTCGCACTTGGACCTGCAAATTATTCAGTTTTTCCAGACCACGCCCACCACGCCCCTCTCCGTGCTTCGCCACGCTGGGTTTCCCACGCTCCTCAACACATCAGAGCAAACTCGTTATTTCCTCTCCCTCGATCAGTGCTGACTGCTTGGCTGCCGAAAATTAGCAGTCACTAGCTACTGAACATTTAAAATGTGGCTGGTCCAAATTGAGATGTATTATAAGTATAAAATGCACACCAGATTTTGAAGACTTAGTATAAAAACATGGAAAACAGCTCATTAGTAATTTTTACATTGATTACATGTTGAAATGATAATATTTTGGATATACTGGGTTAAAGAAAATGTACTATTAAGACTAATTTCTCCTTTTTATCATTATTCAATGGGGCTACTAGAAACTTTACATATGCCATTTATGCTACATTATACAATATAAACTATACATTATTTTCATGCTATATTATATTTTATTGGACAGCACTGGCCCAGATCGGTCTGCATTCCCTCCCTCTCAATCTTCCCTTTCTTGCCCTTTAGATTTCGATTTCCCATCACATACAACTGGAAACTTCTCTGTGCTCCCTTGGCTCCCTGCACAGTCACTACTGGGACTGGCTGTTCGTATCCCCCAGGAAACTGTCCAGCTGGAGCCTGAGAAGCGCTTTGTTCGGTGCCTGGTGCATAGTAGATCTCTATTAATATTCGTTGAGGAAATTGCTTGCAAGGGTCCCCATGCTTCTGACTTTTCATCCTCGTTCCCTTCACCTTCAAGGGAAATTCAAGATAATTGTTTCCAAGTAAGAGATGGTAAGATGCTTTCTTTTCTTTTGTGGTGACTCTCGACCTTAGCTGACAGTTTGGAAACACTCGGGGAGTTGTAAAAATACTGATGCCCAGGTCCCACACCCGGAGATTTAAATTTAATTGGTCTGGGATGGAACCTTGAATGAAGGGAGGCCGCCGAGATTCTCGGCTAACCCTAATGTGCAATGAAGGCGAGAGCCCATCAGGGACCTGTGGGAGACCACATCGCCAGGTGTTCCAGCCATTGTCATTGGTCCTCACATTCCTGAAAGTGGAAGGGAGGCAACGCAGTAGCAAGATCACCTCTCATAGGACACACAAGTCTGGGACAAACCCCTCTTTCCATCAAAGTTACCTCTCTCTATTAGGTTTCTCCCATAACATGTTAAGAACTCCACTGGGTCACCACTTTAGTTCACAGATGCCACCACACAGCCATCAGCTAGTAATGATTTCTGGTCAAATGCAAACTATTAAGTTAGGGAGAAAAGAATCCACATTCCATTACCAATCCCCTAAATGGCTCACTCCCTGGTCTAATTGCCTTCTGAGTTCCCCCAGACAGCCATGGCTAATAAGGCAAACACCCCCAAAGAGCCAAAATTCGAACCCAGAAGGAAAAGAGCCTGGAGAAAATTGGAATGCTCAGCTTATCTCGGTGTCAGCCTGGAGGACTGCTGACCCACCAGCAAGGAAGTGACCGTCTACATCACGGACGCATCTTTCCTCTCCACCTCCCCTCCTCCCCCTCTTACAGTCTCTCTCCAAAAAACTCAAGGCAACTGCAGCCTGATTTTTGATGGATTGGCCACTGTGTTTTATTCGACAATGTATATCACTCTGCCAATATGAATTTGCAAGATGGTAAAAATATAACCCCCCGAAAAGATTACGTGAAAGGGAAAAAAATCATTAGGCAATTAAGAATGGCAATAATTCACCCATATCTATGCTTTGGGAAGAAATATTGCCCCAGGGAGTTAGCTCTGCTTATCACTTTGTCATCTGTCTGGGGTCTGAGCGAGAGGAGGTTTTGTGTGCGTTGCTGATGATTTCCCGCAGTATTTCTAAGCGTGATCAAAACGAATGCCAGGCTTTTAATAGAACCCTCTCTCTCTTGGGGTAGCCCTAATTTGTACATATGAAGCTGAGCTACTAAATTAACTAAACATATGAATTTCCTTAGACACCTCCACACAAATCCATTTCAGAGGAATCATCTGACAATCAGAATTTTTGATCCAAAAATGGCCTTAGAGGTCATTCACCAGCCCCATCAATTTATGGATGAGGACTATAGAGGCTCAGAGAGGGAAAGTAATTTTTCTGAGGTCACACAGCTAATAGAGACAATAATACACTAAAGTCCTGGGCTTTTCAACTCACAAACTAGCAGATGTCTTTCTGTTCCACCAGCCTGCCTACTCCTTGGCCAGTTTATTATCCATCAAGGAGCTGGAGGAAATAATATGGCCTAGTCCCTCAAGGAACTAACTTAAAATCTCCCTTTTTTGTAACACTTTCCTTGGCTCCCAACCCCACCCCAGGCTGCAATGGGTGTTCCTGCTACATTCTTCCATCTCCAATTTTACCTGCCTCACCACTATGTTTTCCACACGATCCTGTTGTGTGCCCTAGTAGAAAGGAAGCTCTTTGAGATCAGGGGTGCTTTACATTCACTTTAATGTCCTCAGTACCTAGAACACACTAAGTGTGCTATAAATGAGATTTGAATAAATCAGGAAGGTATAGTTTCTCTTGTCGTGAAGAGGAAGGGAACAATTTTTTGTTCACTTTGTGTTTCAAGATGGCATGCCAACCCCCTTAAGAGGGACCCAGAGAGAAGGTCTTTGGCCATCAGATCACAAGAAATTCCTCATGAGGAATCCTGTTCTCCTCCCTACCCTTACTTCACCTCCAGCCCTGTCTCCCTACTCTGCTGTAAATTTCCGTTGTCTAATCAGCCCAGTTGCCTACATGTCCATGAAAACACCAAGCTCATTCCCACTTCTAGGCTGGGTTCTTGTTGAGCCTTTGCCTAAAAAGCTTCCATCTTTCCCCATCCCATAGTGCCCATAGAGCTGTTCCTGATTAGCCTCAAGCCACACTGATAACACCTGGTCTGCATTACCTCTTCTAGAGTCATATTGCTCACCATTGCATGTTGTTTGCTAATTGTGTCATATGTATAACTATTGACCCTCTAAGATGGCTTTAAACATCTTTCAGAGTCACAACTTCTGTATCTGTCACAAAACATTTTCTATATGTGATCCGATGAAATGTTAAGATGCTCATTGACTGAATGCAGTTTGGAAAGCATCTTGTGCCTTTCCAAGATCAGTGATCCACTGAGAGTGGTGGTTTGACAACCTAATAGCTCTGCAGACCTCATAAGACAGCCCAGAGCCAGGCAGGGGGACATGGCCACATGGAACACATGGCAGTAATCCACCTCCAACAGTTAGGCTTGCAACCAGCTGCAGGTGACAGAAATCGGACAAGAATGCTACAGCACGTTTTATCTTACAAGAATGGCTACTATCACATTTCCAATTCCACGTTTCCCTCTCATAAAGAAGTAAAGTCTGCTTCCCCTCTCCTTGCAACTGGACTGGCCTCTGTGGCTGCCTCAATGAAGAGAATGCAGTGAAAGCTACACTGCATGACATTCAAGGCTAGGTCACAAAAGATAACCTGGCTTCTGCCTGGATCTCCCTCCCCTGACATGCTTGACCTTGGAAACCAGCCACCTTGTTGTGAGGAAGCCCAGGCCGCAAGGAGAAGCCACATGTAGGTATTCCAGCTGAAGCACCAGCTTAGGCCTCAGTCACTAGTCACATCAATCACCAACATGTGAGTAAGCAAACTTTCAGATAACCCAACCCTGTACTCTTCCAACTGACCCACCTGACTCCAAGTAGAGCAGAGATGGGCTGTCCTCAGCTGCCCAGACTGCAGGTTCATGAGCAAAATGACTGTTGTTGTTTTTAAGCCACAAAGTTGTAAGGTGGTTTGTTACAGATTAAACAACCTGAGAAAGTACCTTAAGAGAATAGGTTGTTATTTTTCTCATATAACAGAGTCCAAGGGTAGGCAGCACAGGCGCAGTGCTTAAGGAACAGTCTCCTCCCTTCCTGGTCCACCAACCTTAGCATGTGACTTTGGTTCTTGAGATTGTAAATTGGCTGCTCCACCTATGGGCATCGCATCCAAGTTCTAGGCTAAGGAAGAGAGAACAGAGCAAAAAGAGAAGAGAAAGGTCCTATGCCAGTTGAGCCTGCCCTTTCTTTTACAAACTTTCCCAGAAACCACGCGAGAAACTTCCTATGTCATCTCGTCTCTCGTCAGTTATAACTTTGTCACACGAGAAACCGAGAAACTTCCTGTGTCATCTCGTCTCTCGTCAGTTATAACTTTGTCACTTGGCTACTCCTCACTGCAAGGGAGCCTGGGGAAGTTAAGTGTGTGTGTTTGGGGGGAGGGGGTGGTTAGGGATGGAGATAGAGGTGTGTGTGTGTGTGTGTGTGTGTGTGTGTGTTTATGAAGATAACAGCTACCTTGCAGAATTCCATTGAGGTTATGCGTGCTGTGGGCACAGTGCTGCAGTCCCCAGAGATTTGGCCCTCTCAGGGTCGCTCTGTTCTCCGTGCAGAAGTGGAAGAGTGCTGCTGCCTCCGCTTCTGTGTCTCAGTTTGTCACTTAGGAACACAGTGGTGCCCTCAGGGCCCTGGGTCTCTCCAGAGCCTCATACAGACCACTCTTCAGTGTCCCTCCCTCCATAAAACTCAGACGTGAGTCAGTAGAGAGAGACACATGTTGCTTCCCGATTCTTTCCTCGACTCTTCTCTGGCCAAGGACCCTCACTCATTTTAAGTCCTGTTGGCCTTGTCACAGCCCATTCCACATCCTCAGCCACCTATGACTCTCTAGAGGCTCAAGCTGAGTCTCCGGCTGCAAACACATCCCCAACTAATGAAAAGTGAGCCTGCCATATGTATTGTGATGATTAATTGTATGTGTCAACCTTACTGGGCCATGGTGCCCAGATATTTAGTCAAATATTACTGTGGATGTTTTTGTGAAAGTGGTTTTTCGATGAGATTAACATTTAGAGTAAAGCTAATTTCCCTCTGCCATGTAGGTGGGCCTCATCCAATCAGTTGAATGCCCTAATAGAACAAAGGTTGACCTCCCCCAAAGAAGAAGGAATTCTTCCAGAATACAGAATGTTGCCTTTGGACTTGGACTGCAATTCTTCTTTGGCTTCCAATCCCACTGGCCTGCCCTGCAGATTTCTGACTTACCAAGCCTCCATAATAACATGAGCCAGCTCTTTAAAATAAATCAATTATCTATCTATCTATCTATCTATCTATCTATCTATCTATCTATCTATCTATCCATCCATCCATCCATCTATCTATCATCTATCATCTGTCTATCCATA
>NW_006442107.1:5349403-5413249 GCF_000325575.1 Pteropus alecto
GTCTATCCATACACACACACACACACACACACACACACACACACACACACATCTTGGTGGTCCTGAATCTCTTGAGAACCCTGACTAATGTATGTATCAAGACTCTTTAAGATAACTTCTTATTTGAGATGTCCAAGGAAAATAGAAGCAATTTTCTTTCTACTCTAATTTTCCATCAGTTTTTTATTGAATCTCTGCAATTGCAGGAAACCGCATTCGATGCCAAGGGGAGACAAAGATGAACACAACACAGACCCTGCTCTTAGGAAGTTCACATGCTGGTTGGGTCACACGGCACATCGGCAATTCCAAAGTGTAATCCACATAATACTAATCCTGAGATATGCTCTTTAACCAAAGAATTCTTCGGCCTGAAAAGTTTTGGAAACACCGCTTGGAGAGATTTTAATTAGGTTGACCATATGTCCTGGTTTGCTCAGGATAATTTCAATTTACACCCATCATCCTGGCATCATTAATGACGGCATCCCTTTCCCTCTCTAAGTGGCATCAGTTGGATCATAAATTGTATGGTCACCCCAGTATTAAGTGTGTAAGCATATTAAAGGCTCTGAGTCATCTTGCTTTAACTTTGTTAGGCCCTGCATTTCCCAAATGCGTCTAAGAATGGAATCACTTTTTACATTAACATCTCCCAGGATCAACGTTCTGAAGAACATTGACATAGACAGAAGTAATAGTTGAGTAACCTACACACACAGTAAATAAGAAGGGCCAGAGGGTCAGGGGAGGCTTCCTGAGGGAGGGGACCTGCACCAGGCCTTGAAGAATGAGCAAGAGTTTGAAAGGAAGAGAGAGGGTAAGAGACTCCAGTAGCTTCGGTGAGGATGCTCTTCTAAATGTGAGGGAGAGAGAGGCTTGAAACAGCAGCTCAGCTGGACGAGAAGCCTCCTCTTCATTATTTCCACTCTGATGCCCTGTTTGACTTATGGCTGTTAACACAGTCTCTCCTCCTCGTCGGGGTGGACAGCAAAGAGTCCTATTCGCAGAGCCTGAACCTAGTAAGAGTCGCTGATTGATAAGTTGACTAAAGAAGGAAACTGCTGTTAAAATAGTTAACGCAGTTGCACAGAAGTCATCAGCATCTTTGAAGTCAGTCCCCATCAGTCTCAGCTTCTGGAATATCTTAATCTAATTGTAGATTGATGGATCACATTAAGCTAGCAATGGCCACGTCAGCAAGTAGCTGAATCCAGTGCAGTGATTAAAAACCACCAGCTTTGCTCATCTGGGTGCAGCAGAGAACTGATCTAGGGGTTTGAAGGTAGCTGCGTATCAGCACCTGTTTCTGGGAGAACATAGGGAAGGTAGAAGCAGCAGACTGTAAGGGTGAGAGCTCCCCAGAGGACAAAGTCCATAATGACTTTGCGTTAGCTCATTAGAAATTCTTTGAGGCCAGAAATCAGGGCATAAATATTTCTAAAATATAACCCATGGTCTTAGCTTGGCACCAATAAAATATTCAAAATATTCTTCAAGGTGAAATGAATACATGTTGAATTCATAGGACTGAGCCGAGCTTCATCTCCTCACCATCAAAATAGGTTAATAATTTCTGACCTCATATGTTCGATAATCAAGATATCATTTGGGGTCCCTATGCCCCTTAGCATTTAGATAAGGTTGACTCAATCATTTTTTCCATAAATTTGAGAAAGACCAAAGCCTTCCCCAAGATTTCTGCAAACTCATTCCTGAGCCCCCAAACCCTTGAAATGGTTGCATTTGGAGAACGTCTTGTTTCCCTGAACTTATTATCTTGATTGCACACAGTGTTTACCTGGCTCAGGACTCAGACTAAAATTTCCAGACAGACCATGCACACAGGTGTTTAGGTATGTGATGAGTTTTATTGGGTGTTTAAAGAGGTAGAGATTTCTACCAAAAAGACCTACTTGGAAGTTAATATCAGACATCCTTGTTTATTCAGAAAATGATAATAAACCTAAAGGCCTGAAGCCATTTCTACAACTTGGCTCCATACTAACCTATGCTCTTTCTCCTCTTACTTTGTCAAAGTTTCTTCTCCTTCCGTCTATAGAGCAAAAAATTATTTTCTCCAATTTCCTTATGCAGAGTGGTTCTGCTCTCTTTTGTTACCCAAACTCTGCTCCAGGCTCCCTTTGCACAGTCAAGGGTTCCCTCCAAGCCTAGAAAGGATCATCGGTAAGGGCCAAGGCAGTTTAGTGCCTAGACCTGGGCCATCTCTTCCTTAGTGTTCAGGGGATGGGAAGAAGTGGTTGATCCCATTTTCCTTAGAACTTCAGGAAGCTAATTTCAGCCACTTCCCAAATAACTTCTGTCATGTAATCGTGACCTTTCCTTGGCAAACTTAATCTCAGTTGGACATCCTCACTTCTCATTTGCAGTCTTTCCCTTGATCCCAGTTCAGAGAATGCAAATTTATTTTAATACAGACCCAGGTTAATTCTGCTGTCTTTTCCATTTTCTTACAATGTTCCTTCATCCCCTAAAATTTTTGAGCAGGTACATACAATGCCCTTCTCTCTAAAGACTTAGTATCCTATGCAAGTTCCCTCAAAAGCAGAGCCTGAGGCAAGGACTTGGGTACAGGTCATTTATTTGAGAGGTGATCCCGGAAAGAAGTGAAGGATAAGGAAGAATGGGATGGGGAAGAAAAAAAGTTAACATAAGGACTTATTGTCAAGGTTGCAACTGTAGGCAGTAAGTGCTCTAGTCCCTAGCACCTCAGAATTAGAGAGAATGCCGTTTTGAAGTTGTCCATCTGAATGATGGATACTCATCCACTGGCTCCTAACCCCTATTGGATGAGGGTCACCCCCAAGGGCAATAATGTACAGGCACTTCTGGGATGCACTTGCTCATTGGTTGAGCAAGTTCCTTCTGGACAAGGCCCTGGGGTGGAGACCAGTGTGTGCTTGAGATGGAATTGGCCAGCATGCATCTGACCTCATGTGGAACTGCCCCTCACATTTGTAGATGAAATTGGAGGTGAGCCAACATCATCTGACAGTGGCACCAAAATCCTCTGCTGTACATAATAAGAGCTCCATTTGTCAAAAGTCCACTGGATAATGCTTAATCACACTCACACTTTTTCAGAGGCTCCGGCCAAGACTTCAGAAACTCTACAAGGTTGAAATTATACTCTCAGGTATAACCGATATGTACCTTGGGTTCCTGTGGCTGACATTTTGCCTGTTATCAAATATCTTGTCCTTCTGTCTTGGGTACATGGTAGGATAGCACTTTGTCACCTGGACTTAGGCATGGTCATATGACTTGCTTTGGCCAATGCGATGAGAGGAAGTAACATCTAGGATCCTGTGTGACTATGAAGCACAGAGCCCATTGCTGACTCCTGACTGAGAGACAGCTGAGCAGGAAATAAACTGAGAGCTTAGGAGTTGTTTCCTACTGTAGCATCACCAAGCCTGGCCTGACTAATGTAGTCCCTGTCTGGAAACAATGTATATAGAGTTTGCCTCTTGTGTAATTTACGGATAAGATGCTATTAGACTCCGTTAACTTATTCAGCTAAAAAGTGCCTTTAGAAAAATCAACCTATTTCAATAAAACTAAAATCACGTTGTGCAGCTGAAAGTTAACTAAATTATTTTAGCTACTGCTTTGGATCATCTGAGACACTACTTTCTTCCCTTACCATAAAAGTACTTTCACCTTCATCTTTACTGCTAGGAAAGAAACACCCAGAAGAAGGATATCACACACACAAAAAGTTATATGCCAATCCCCTGGGGAGGAAGGAAGACAGGAAGGGAGGCTTCGTTATCGTCGTTTTGTATATTTTGATATATAGCTCCCTTAGTTCACATAAACACTTCTGAAGTCCCATTAAACAGGTGAGGCTTAGAAAAGTGCTGTGCCTTGCCCACAATCACACAGCTCTTTGTATCACACTGCCTTTCAACGTCAGGCTCAAAACTTTCAATGGCTTGGTTTTTATTTTCCAGTTTTATTGAGATATAATTATATAAGTTTAAAGTGCACAACATAATGATATATTGCAAAATGCTCTTATATATTGCAAAATGATTGCCACAAGTTTAGTTAACATCCATCACCTTACATAATTACAAATTTTTTTTATCTTTGTGATGAGAACTTTTGAGATCTACTCTCTTAGCAACTTTCCAATACACGATACGGTATTGTGAACTATAGTCTAGCTTAGTTTTCCCTCTTTAAAAAAGATTACGAATATGACCAGAGACGCTGTGAACCTTATTTCCTAGCGCATCAAGTCTAAACACCACTTCTCCCCTTATTACTTACACAGCCCTCCATCGTTTAGCTCTTCAAGCTCTAGACTATCAGGAAGACACCCTAAGCTGTTTCCTCCTCTATAATTCCCTCACCTTGTACCCATCTCCTGGAACATCTTCCTCCATCCCCTCCATCGATTCAATGCTACCCCCCTATTACAGTTGTCAGAAGCTCAGAAATGAGACAGAGAGTTGAACTGCCAGATGTCAGAGCAGCTGATTAAGGCAAACGACCAAAAATGAAAGTGTTAAGCTTTTCATCAGTGACCATAATGCATAAGCAAGAGCCCAAACCAGAGAAAGTGCCAACTCCCCCATTCCATTTTTCCACACAGAACCACGTTCTGGTCCAGGGTCGGGTGGATCAGAACAGACGTGGGAGTCATCTCGCCGTTGGGGGAGACCCAGACGCAAGGCTCCAGCAGTTTTGTAGACCTGGGGTTTAGGGAGGGAGAAGGAGAGGACCTATAATGAGGCCTGAAAAATCACACATAGATTTTTAACCAGGAGCTGGACTCCTAAAAAGTTTACCAAAATGCTTTCCCTGAAGGCCAAACTTCTGGCCTTGGCCAATGGGTCAAAGCAGGAAAACCATCTGAAACCAAGTTGGGGCAGACGTCAAGGTTCCTTTTCACCTAGAACCACACATAAGACCCAAGCTGGTGAACGTGAGGAACCAATGCCAGACAGATAAGTTTAGAAACCAGGGAGTCAAGTGGGCAGTATCCCACACCCACGATAGGACACAGAGCCCAGCCTGGTCCTGAGGCTAACCCCTAGGTGAAAATTGTTTGGGTGCAGGGTGGGTGCTTGCACGGGCCTAACGGCAGCTTTAGAGACTAGAGCTGACGGAGCAAAATGAGGACTGTGGCTGCTGGCAGGCTCTTAGTGAGGCCTGGGAAGCGTAGAAGGGCAAGGGTTGGCATATGCTGGAATGAGCTTCTCTAACAGCAGTCAAGTCAAGGGACAGCTGACTTCCAGGGCGAGTCCCCTCATTGACTGAGTGGCCAATGTGATCAGCTAATACGGACCTTCTATTCACTTTCCCCACTCAGTGTCACCATCTTTCCAACAAACTCAGGCCACTGGACACCATCACCGTCACCAGGTACTGTTTATGTGTTAGCTTTTGGTTCGTACGTACCACAGTATTTCCTCCCCAGGTGGATGACGACAGTCCTGCTGGAAAATGGCTGCCCAGTGCTGGTCCCATTGAAGATAGGGGAGCGTAACAGTCTGCTTATGGTAAACCCAGAGGCTGCTGGCCCTGGACAGAGTACCACAGCCAAAAGGCTCCAAACCTCCCCTCTTTTGCAACCTCACACTCCCACCTTCTCCCCATCCCCCCAAAAAGAGGGGAAAATCAATTTCAATCAACATGGAATGTAATATTATCAAATGTCAGCTGCTGAGGTCATGCGCTTTGAAAATTATCTTTGACAGCTTCTGGTCGACTTAATTAAGTGCTCCCCAAAAAGGGGGGAGGGAGGCAAAAATACTCTGATTGCTAGCTGCTATGCCTTTGTGCTTTAGAGCTTCTATTGACAACTCTGGCAAGATTGCCTTAGGGGGTTTTATTGATAGATTCTCGCCTGATATTGGAATGATTCTCGCACAGATAAATCACATTTAGATTTGTTGGTAATTGAGGAGAATTGATTGGTGCAAGAGGGAAGCCCCCAAGGGGTGGTCTCCATGTCCTCATTGTGGGAAGCTCAGGGGAAGGTGGGGAGGAGTGTCATGTGAGAGCGGAATCCTGCAGGGGGACCCAGGCCTCCCTGTCTACCTGTCAATTCTACCTTCCTCTGAACCTTGCTCCACCTTGCTCCCTCCCTAAGGAAGAGCTCAGAGGGGAAGATGAGGCAGAGGCTGGGTGAAGGATGGTTGCAGCACTTTTTGGAGGTGCTGATCAGGAGTGTCCTGGGTCATGTGACCATTACATCAGCCCAAATCTCTCTCATTCCAAATCTGACCGAACACCTCTTTGCCTAAAACTCTTCAAAGACTCCCTTTGTGGGGCCAAGTTCAAACCCCGTGGCTTACGTGGGCTGGCCCTGCCTCTCTCCAGCCTTCTTCCTGCTCCTCCTGTAAACTCTGAACTTCTAGCATCCTTCTCCCCTTCTGGGGGTCATTTTCCTTAGGGGTCAGTTGCAGGAGTGCCTTGACTGGGACTTTCCCCAAAACCGGAGGCTCAAGCAGATTGGAACCAAGGGTGCCCCTGATAGGGAATTGTCCAAACCTGTCTGAACTCTCTTGCCAAAACACATCACACGCGGTGCCCCAACACACACAATGGAAACAAGGGGGTCTGCTCTATGACCAGCCCCTCGTCAACTGGGCCTTCCTCCCTCCCTCATCTCCCACCTGTGGTAGGTCCCCCGCAGTGAACACAGTTTGAACACCACTGACCCAGTCCAACTCTACCATTTTATAGCCAGCTAATTCCCAGGATGGGAAAGTGCTTTGTTCAGGGCCCCCAAACCAAGAGTGAGATTAGAGTTAGGAGAGGTACCCAGGACTCATGATTCTCAGACTGGCCCTTTACTAACCATTTGCTTTGTACCTATGCCATGCTACCCCTCTCATTTTAAACTTGAGAAAACCAGGGTTCAAAGGCATGAGATGATTTGTCCAAGGTCACAGAGAAAGGCATGGGTATAAGCAAAAGTCAGACTCTGATGCCCAAGTCCTGGTTGAAGATTCGATCAGATCAAAGAGCTACATTCCACTGAAGCCTGTTCTGTGGTCGAGGGCGATCACCACCCTCTGGGTTGGTGCCTTCAAATGCTGGTTCTTCCTTGTCTCCACGGACCCCTGTTCCCTCCATCAAGACAGACCGCAGGGTTTAGCTTTTTATGCTCCCTAGTTTTCATCTTCTCACCATGTTCTGAAATGCCCTTCTCTTCATCAGTCCCCACCTAGCTGAAGCAAACAATAGTACTCAAGAAAACTGGGCACAAAGGCACAGCACTTGGACCTGGGAAAATCTCCTAACCCCCGAGGAACCATGAGGAGGGCAGGAGCACCAGGAAGAGGGTGGAGCACCAAGCAATGGGCCACAGCTGCCACCTGTGACGCCTGAAGGTGCAGAGGTGAGGTTCCAGGTCCACATGGTTCTTACACACTGCGAACTGGAGCTGCAGATTCATTTTTCTGAACTTTGATGGAGCCGGTCAGTCCCCGCCCAGGATTGAACTTGAGGCTCAGAGTGGATTGGCCCTCCTCACACCCCTGAGCTTCGAAAGGATTGCCCACTATCAGTCCCAGAACACCAGAATGGCTGAGCTGGGAGGAGACCTCGGTCATCCCCGTCAGTCCCTGGAGAAACGATGACGCGGGTGACCAGAGTTGCCGCAGAGTCACTGCAATGATCAGGCAGATGACCAGGGACTTAATCTGCTCAGGTTGGTATAACAAAGTACCATAGGCCAGGTAGGTATGTCCGGGTAAACAACAGACATTTATTTTTCACATTTCCAGAGGCTGGAAGTCTAAGGTGAGGTATTGGGAAGGTTCCTATTCCTGCCTTACAGACAGCCAGCTTCTCACTGTGTGGTCACATGGCCTTTCCTCAGTGCAGGCCTGTGGAGAAAAAGAGATTCTCTCTGGATCTGTCTCTCTCTGTCTCTTTCTTCCTCTTTTTTTTTTTTAAGGACAATAATCCCATCATGGGGCCACACCTTCATGACCTCATCTAAACCTGTCCCCTCCAAAAGGCCCCACCTCCTAATACCATCACTTGGGAGGTAAGGGCTTCAGCACATGAATGGGGGGGGCGGGTAGGGGAGGTACATTCAGCCCATAACCACCAGTACCCCATGGCTGCAGCCAGAAGTGGAAGAGGTGACAGCTAGAGGCTCATACCGAAGGACCCAAAGCTCAGACACACACACTCGGCCCAGAACCCGCGGGCCTTCCTCAGTCTCCCCTCCTGTCCTCCCTGGAGCTCTGCTCTGCAGTAACCCACCGCTGCGCCCCATTCGAGATCCTTTGCTGTTTGCAGTGTTGGCTTTCAGAAGAGATCAAGGTACCTGAGCTGGCCCTGCAGGGGGTTGTGTTTCCAATTTCGCTGCCCTGACTCTAGGCTCTTCCAGGGCAGCTGCCTGGGGCTGTGTAGATGGTGCCGGGCACCAGGGTACTGGGTGAGGGAGGGCCCCCAAGTAGGAGCTGACATCAGCGTGTGCTCTGCTGGCCCAGGCCCAACTGAGCACCCTGCCAACTGGCTACAGCAGCTCCGAGCAGGGGTCCTTTTCCAGTCGGTAACCTAGAGGGGGAGCTTTAGTCATGAAAGCTTCCCATAGCTTAGCCTGGGCCCTGATTTGACGCAAGTCTCCTTCATGCCCCCTGAAGAAGACCCCTCCTCTAGGTGGCAGCCCTTGGTTCCCCGAACCTTGCCCATCCCCTGCCTGGGGACACTTTTCTTCTCTTTACCACTCCGCTCTTGCCTGGCTCCCTGAGCTAGACAGTTGGTAAAAATGCACATGTGAAGATGTCTTAATATTAAATATAATTAGATATTATACCACATGCAGGGCTGTATGATTAGTGAAATATATGATCATTAGTTATTAGATTAATGTGTCTACTTGTGTAACTGAAAGCCATTTGCAAGCCGAAATGAAATAGCTCAATTTGCTGTAATTGACTGATCTCCCAGAGAGAGAGTCGTACATTTGCTTATGTACAAGGCGATTTCTTCAGATGTCGCCCCAGATGCAAGACAAAGAGCAGACTCTCTCTGCACCTTAAATTGCAGGGTTAGCTCTGCCACTAGCTAGCTGGGCAGCAGTAGCCAGGTCACCTACAGATCCACATGGGGGCTCCCACTGAAGAGAGGTGCTCATGCCGGGGTCCAGGTTTTCTTTCTGCTGAAGGATTACCTTAGTCTAACTTCTCCAAGCTCCCCCAAGGGAACATTGGCATCCTGCTGGTCAAAGACAAATTGAACTGCCTTGTAGATACTTTACCCTAACACCCTCCTAATTTTTCTTCCTGTTTGTGTGCATATTGGTTTCCAGGATAACTGAGCTGCAACTAACTAATAAAAACGGTTGCTAAAAACTCTGCAAATAAAAGATACAACTGGAATACTTATTATTGTGGTTATGGCCTGATAATAACCAGATGCTAACAAGGGCGGTGTGAGATTAAATTAAAAATCGGCAAGCTGTTAGGCAGGCAGAGCTGGTTCTCAGGACAACCGCCTGCTCCCCCAGCTGCCCTTCCCCATCACAGGTACATCCTGGCTTCACAGGTGAGCAAGATTTTATTTTCCCATGGGAAAGGAGACAGATGAGTATCTCTGAAAATGCCATCAGACAGGGAGCCCACTGCCTCCTCTGGCAAGGAAAGGAGGAGTGATAAATGGGAAATGAACAATTACATGAGGCTGAATGTCCATTTCTTAAAAATTCCTCCACATCTCACCGGGTTGTCACAAAATCTTTTCGAATAAGTGATTTAGTTGGTTATTCACCCCATTGTACAGATAAGAAAACTGAGCTAGAGAAAAGCCTAACTGTAGAGCCTTGGGCAAATTGTTTTTCTCTCTTGATCCTGGTTTCCTCAGGGGAAGATGGTTAAGTTCACACTTCTGATTTTTATCATCATAGTCAGAATAGCTAGTGCCCTAATTTCTCTTCTAAAGATGTTTTCCCCTTTGTAGAGTGTTTAGTAATCAGTGCCTTGAAAAACTCCTTAAGAGACTTTAACTGGAGGTTTCACTTGCAATTTTATTTATGAATCATGCAATCAATCAAATTAACAAGTATTTATTGACTATCTAATAGGAGCTGGGTGTGATGCCGCAGGAGCACAGGGAACAGAAGTTTAGGTCTCGGCCCCTGTCTTCAGGGAGCTTCTGACTGAGTGCAGAAGACTCTAATATACACAGAGGGTCTTCATAATGATGCAGAGGAGAGTTCGCCAACCGCCAAGCAGAAGGAGCAGACCTTCAGTGCCCTGGAGTCTCTTCCAATGAGGGGGAAGTCACAATAGAAAAGAGAGGTCAGGAAAGGCTTCTGGAAAAGCCAGGGTAGCAAGGGTTGGTGGGAGGCTTAAAGGAGCAGTACGCTTAAGATGTGTGTGGTGTGATACCCCCTTCCCTGCCTCATTTTCTCCACAGCACTTAGCAGCATCTGATATATTATATATCTATTTATCCATCTTGTTATCTCCTCGAATAGAAATATAAGGTCCACAAGGCTTAGATTTGGGGCTATTTGGTTCACTGCTATCTCTTCAGAGCCTGGTGCATAGTAGGGCCTCGATAAACAATTGTTGAATGATTGCGTGGATGGAATTTCCCCACTGTCTTTCTTTGCAGTCCCACTATCTGGCTCTCATCATTTCTTGCTCAGACAACTGCGGAAATCTCCTAACAGATTTCTCTTCCCAGAAATCCTGGACCATTCACTTGCTCTTGCCTTGTGTTCATTTTTATTATGATTTTGTGTGTGTGTTCTCTCCTTCGAGTTCATCTCGAGTTCCTTGAGAACAAGGCCAGGTCTTCTCATCCACCTAACTGTTGCACTTAACCGTGAGGCACCTAGCTAGGTACTGGAAACCCGAAACGTGGCAATGAAGAATAGCCAAAGCCCTCCATTTCAGCAAGTTGAGTGATGGGCAAATAAAAAGACAGCTGCCCCATCGAACGGTAAGGAATGCGGGTGCAGGTAAGATGCCACAGAAATAGGGCACCTGAACTGATGAGGTGTAAAGGGTCAGTGAGAATTAGGGAAATCAAGTGACAGGATGATCAAGGCTGAGACCCTATCATGGGCAGAGACCATCATGAGCCGAACCCTCAGGAGGCTACAAGGTACCCTTCAGGGCCAGAGCCCACAGGCTTGGAAGGAGGCATGCGGAGGTGAGAGCTGAGCCTGGCCAGATGGACAGGTGTGCCAGATTATCACGCGCTTACTGGGCTTAGCAAACGAAAGACTGGTCTTTGGCTATTTTTCCATTTCGCAGTTTTGAGAGCAGGATACAGTCCGATCCAGGCTTTGGAGGTAAGGGGAAAAAACGAAAGTGATTTGAGTATGAAGGGGAGAAGAGCAATCATGTTAAGGATGGAGGAAGGTCATGGGGTCAAGAGAGGGTTCTTATGATTTCTTGTTTCAACGAGAAAGAACTAAACCCTTTGTATTGCCTAAGGGGAGGAAAGGAGGCAAGGGCCAGGGCCTGGCACATGCTCGTATTGCCCCTTCTCAGCACGGTGCCTGCAATGGTGCTGCCAGCCACTTTCCCCACTCCCTACCCTGCTACAGAACTTATCCTCGACCCCTCAGAGAAATGAAGTGAATGCATGCTAGTCCCGTATTCGCTTCACCTATAAAGCCCTTGGCCTGTTTGCCTAAATGACTGTGTCTGCCTAGCTAAGGAGATAACAAATTCAAACCCTTCTTTCTGGCTCGAATGTGCTTTAGTCCCAGAAACTCAAGAATTAACAGAGAAAAACATCTAGGCAACCCTTCTGTGGGTTTTTTATATTTCAAGAATAACTATCAGTAAAGGTGTTTTGGGTAACTGAGGACTCAATTACTTGTTTTACAAAGAGAAAAACTTTATTCAGAAGCATGCAGTAGACTCCCAGCTTGGCCAGACTGGCTAATGCAGACACACCAGGCTGGGAGAGGGATAGGGGTCACTGTGGCTGTTTAGACCACTCATGATTCACCACATCACTGTCCCCAGTAGAATTCGGGTCTGATGAGTAAGGAAGGAGGAATGAAATGGCTATTGGGCGAGCACCTTTCAGGGTGTGCCTTACCAACTGCACATATGTTTATATATATACATATACACATAACTCAGATGTACTATATATATATAGATATAGATATAGATATATGTACATATCTACATACATATATATATCTATATACATATATATAGTATATCTGAGTTAATTAACAACATTGTAAGTGACAGTCATTTGAACCATCCTCCCTCACTGCAACTCAGTGCTGGGGCAGTGGTCATGGCAGAGACCAGAGGTAAGGTGTCAGAACTGAGCTGCCCAGTTTCCCCTCCTGGCTGCCCGCTGACACATTGTGGGCTTTGAGCAAATTAGTTAACCTTTCTGTACCTCAAGTTCCCCATTAAAAAAAGGGATGATAAGTGTGTCTTCCTCAAAGGGTTGCTGTGAGAATTAAGTGAGTTGAAATCATATAAAGCATTTAGAACAGAACATGAAACAAGGATGATTTGCTAAATATTAGCTATGTTACCGTTTATTGAGTCCCTATAATGAATGAGGCATTTTAAATGCATTGTCTATAATTCTGAAGATAACCCTGCGAGGTAGATGTTCTTACGTCCGTTTCAGAAAACAGTGGTCAGAGAAGTTAAGTAACTTATCAAAGGTCATAAAGTCAGAAAGCAACAGAGCAGAGATTTGAACCTGCCTGAGTTCTAAGAGGTTATGTTCTCTCTCTTGCGGCCAAAACAGGTGACAGAATTCAGCTACAGGCTTCGGCCCCAAAGAATCTCCCTCTGGCTTTCTACAGCCCATAGCCTCCGAGCACATCAGCGACCTCAAGAAAGCTGGACCTCTACAGCCCTGTGACTTGTCACCAGCCTCCTCATAGGAGACCCAGGCAGGAGCTCCTCCCCAGTTTTCTCCCTGTTCCTTATGGGGTGTGGTTTCCAGCCTCTCCCCATTCTCGCCGCTCCTCCTGCATGCGGCGAACGGCAGTCGCTCTTCTGCCAGCATCCTCTTTTTTGGAAAGGTCTTTTGTAAGCTACGGCTTGTGGGTGTCATGGGGACCTCCTGGGTCTCAGATTCTGAAGGAATCCCAGGCTTTGTGTGTCTGCATGTATGTGCATGCATGTTAGCCCTGCCTGCCTCCAGAGAAAGATTTCAAGGGAACGGTCAGATTCTTAAATAGTCCCAACACTTCCATAACTCCACCCCCTGCCCCCCACCCCCACACAAACGCACACGTCACATCCCCATTGTCTCCTCTCCATCTTCCCAAATTCCAAACCACCGTTAACCTTCAACTCAAACCCCGCCTTTTCCAGTAAATGACCTTGGACCACCCAGACCAGGCATTTGCCTGTGCTACCTGTCCCCCCACAGAGGTAGAGACCACACCCGACTCCTCTTTCTCAGACTGACAAGCTTTGCCCTCTTCCAAGGCCCCTCTAGAAACAAACGTTGGTAAATGTTAGTGCATGTCTCTCAGGCCTTCACCACATGCAAAGCAAGTAGAGGGAGTTGAAATGTCAAAAACAAATAAACAAAACCCTTAATATAATAGGTATTAATTTTAAAATAAACTGAAAGCAAGATAAATACATTAGAGCCACAGTTCAGAACTTCCACCAAGCGCGCCCAGCAAACATCTCCAAGCCAAGCCACGGGGTAACATTTTTGGGGTGCAGGGAACACTTTTCTCTTGGTGAAGCCCAACTACAGTCCCCCTGATAGCTGGGCCCCAACATCTGACTACCATCAGGGAAGGACTTCCAGTGTCAACCAGCCTCACGGTGTGATGACAGTCCATAACCTAATGACAACTAAACATTCCAACACCTTGAGTAACTAATGTAACAGCCCTGGCAGCTAAACACTGCAAATTAATAATAATAACGAACATTTATCAGGCACCCTCCGCATGCCAAGAGTGGTGTCAGGCACTTTGTTAACTATCACAGTTACAGGGATGTTATTATCCCCACTTTACAGATGAAGAAAATGAGGACATTGGTGCATAGAATGTTTTAGTGACTAGCTCAAGATCACACAGCTAGCCACGGTGAAGGAGAGAACAAACCCAAACAATCCCATCTCAGAATCCCCACTCGACTACTGTGCTGGGAAAGGCAGAGCTCACCCAGAATTCCCAGACCTCCGTGCAGTATCATTCACAGCATATTCTTCTTTACAACCTGACACATTTCAGTGTTTGCTAAAACATGCAGGTGATCCTGTTGCGTTCTTAAAAAATTAGATGTGACCGAATGGTCCCTGTTATGCAAAGATGGCCCTCGATCCCTTCCTACCTCTCTCCCTCCCTTGTGCATCCAGTTAGTTGCCTGTCTTCGCTGTCTGTTGCCATTGTGTATTCTATGCTCATCCTGCCCACAAACTCCCTTTGACATTGGCAGGAACAAATGCAGCATAGCCAACTAACACCCGCAGTGCAGCACCCTCCTCCAGCAAAGGGAGGCCTGGGTCTGACCAGGAAGCCGCGAAGCTGGGGCCGAGCCCAGGTGTGTGTCGGCAATCCCGCCTACCCTGAACCTTCGAAACTGCACTCAGGCCTATTGCTGGTGGTTTTTCATTTTGCCAGAAATAAAGATATCTCTGTACGTCCATCCACCCATTCATATCTATCTATATCTATCTATATGTTAGCCCTGGCAACTAAGAAAGCCATTCAAATTACGGCACTGAAATGAACAGAGCTGAACAATAAGCTAAAACATGCCTAGAGCAAGTTGAGCAATAAACAGGTTTTTAATTTTTTCCCCTTCCATCTCTTGAGTGTCTGTCTCTGATGGATGATGTGACAGAGGAAGGCGGCTCCATAAATTCCGAATTCTGAATACTAAATCGGCAAGTGGCTGCTGGGTGCTGGGAGCCCAATTCCCCCTCTTCCCGGAGCGGCGGTTTTATGGGGACTCTGTGCCCCAGCCCTGCCCCTCCTGAGGTCTGGCCACTGCTATGACCCATGAACAAGCAGTAGGACCACATGCCATCACACTGGCCCACAATAGCAGCATTTGAATCCCTGGCTCTGGGAAAATGGGGTTCAGAAAGGCAAGAGATCCTGTTCAAGGTCACACAGGTGAAAAAATGAGTTTGCGACATCGACACGGTGCTTTGGTCTCATCTACCCTGGAAGTAGGAGCTGTTTTCCCATTTTGCACATGAGAAAACTGAGCCTCAGGACCACTAATTAGTGTGCGTAAAGTCACAGGGTCAGCACATGGCAGAGGTGAGATTGGAACCACAGTCGGTTTGCATCCAGAACTCACATTTTTGTAGCAGAATGGAGCCTCCCAAATGTTTTTACACCACGGCACATGTACAGAATAGTAATGTTTGTGCTGAATACTGGAATGGAGTGGAAGGGATTTGGGAGTCTTTCTCTGGAGCTTTTTTATTACCTTTTGTTTATATTATATAATTACAATAAGAAAAATAAGTATTGGCAAAGATATTAAATATTGGATATGTACAAAATTTTCAAATAATATATTTTTATATTTGTAATGAGGAATCTGAGCATGCTTCTGTGAATATAATGTTTTCATATCAAGTTTTATGTTTGAAATGGCTTCACACAATTCCTGATCAATACTTTTTAACGATGGTCTTTTCAAATTCTCAATAACCACCACTCACCAGAAACTTTGTTCACACGAGTAGGTAGTAAAAATTTTAAATCATTTTTTTACAGACAGTTTAAAAATTTACAACAGTTGAAATCATATCTTAAGAATCTAACGGCTTTTCCTTTTCTCTCATTGACAATTAGACTGTTGGAATTTCTTGTGATATTACATTAGGATTTCTAATTGAACTGAACTTCTGCATATTAAATGTTTCAATATAACAATGAAACATGATTTGAGGGCTACATATGCAATATTTGAACAGTCACTCAGCAGTTAGCTGCAAATAGAAGAGAGAACCTCACAAACGTAGAGCAGAGGCTACAGGACTCATCTCTATCCTCTCCAAGAACACTCCCAATGTCCCCCACATCCCTAAGGCAATGCGCCATGTTGCTTGGGTGCCTGGAACACAAGTCCTCCAGCAGCCCCCCATGCCCCCTGCACACAGTGGAGGACTGTGTGTAGAAGTAAACATGCACTCAGCATCCCTGGACAGCCAGTGTAGACACTGTCCGCAGGCGTTGTGCCTGCTGCAGGTGAAGCCCACAGGATGGCCCTTTAGAATCTGCTCCCTTCAGGCTGTGCTCAGAGGAGCCCCCAGCAGGTTGCTTGCAGCCAATGTGAATAGCTCCAGAGGCTCTGAAGATCCCAGCAGCCTCTAGAGCTAAAAGTATCACTATATCTCCCTCTCTGCCTATTTACAAGCCATTTGTGGCTGGCTACCTGGTGGGACGTTTGGCTCTAGCTTATGTTCCCTATCATAATTGTTGAATATTGAATAATAATTTGAAGTTATAACTGAGGTTTCTTTTTATCTTACCTTTCTTTGCCACTTTGGCAGCTTTCCAGATACTCTGACCTCCAGGGAAGGTGGGTAAAGCCAGGAACACGGCACCATTGCCCAGCTTGGAATTTCAGGGCATGCTTTTGAACATCCTGAGAAGAAATGAAAATGTGAAAGCAAAGTGTTTTGTGAGAGAACATTTCGTGGCACTTAAAAGGGTCTTGTAGGTCTCAGAGAATAGGTTTTAAACACAGAATGAAAAAGAATACAAGGTGAGCGAAAACTATGATCTTAGACGCCTGCCCCCCAGCCCAGATTCAGAGGAGGGAAAGATCAGCCAGCAGGGGAGAGAAGAATCAGAGGAGATGGGACTGTGGTTTAGGTCGGTCCCTAATATGGAGCCCAGGAGCAGTGCTCTTTAGAGCTGTGGGGCAAAAGTGGGCAGCAGCATGACTGAAACCCTTTCTACAGATCTCAGACAGACATAAGAAGACATTGATCAGAAGAGAATGTTGTTTGCCTTCCCGAGTGTAGCCCAGGAAGCCAGGTGCCCCTCATTCAACATGGTGCCTGAGTAGAAGACCAGCAATGGCTGAGAATACGTGTTTAGGTGATCGGCTCAGTCCTGTTCAGCCTGCTACACTGGAGGGAAAGCCGCCAGCATTCCCACGCTTCCCCAGAAGAGATGTAGATGTGGCCTAGAGGACAGCTGGAAAAGAGGCAAAGAGGCTTTGCAGTTGGGACAAGGAGAAAGCCGACAGCGTTGCCCTGGCAACTGGAAGCCACAGTGGGTCTAAGGTCATGTGCTACAGAGCAGGAGCAGAAGCGGATACCCCAGAACCCACAACTGAGTCAGCAAGGTGCCCCTCCTCATGTCCCCAGAAACAGATGACCCCAGGAAAAAGAGAGCAAAACAGAGGTTAAATACGAAACTAGCCATGTTTACGTGAGAAGTGGCTGGCTGTGTTGGATTAGTAGGTTTGTTTTTCACCTTTGGAGGAGATGAGGGGTAGAGAACTAAGGTTAGTTTTTTCTGAGGAAAGAGAGAGTTACAGTTTCATACATCTAAGGTTATGACTGTATAAATAATTCATACATATTGCAGAACTTATAAATGAATTCATAACTGTTCACTTTTGAGTATAACCAAGATATATAGCAGGTAGATCCTTCATTTATGAAACAAACCCTGACTGAATCTCAATGGGTGAAAGAGGTGAGTGTTCACTTTATAAAATGATTCTCTACTTTACAAAAGATGTTACCGCTGAAGTCCTTTAATGGTAAAGACATTTTAAGCAGTTAACGAACATTCTATTTTGTAAAATTCATTTTTCTAGGCAATCACCTGGCCTGCTCACGCCAGACCTCTGACAAAGACGGGAAGGACTGAACGAGGCAAACAGATGGAACTGAAGTTCACGTTTGTGCTGGACTCAAAGTCAAATGACTTGAGCTCTAGTTTCTGCTGTGCCACCAACTGTGGGATCCTCCGCAAAGCCCTCTCCTGTCTGGGCTTCTTCTAGAAGGAAAAGAGATCAGACTCAAATGGCTCTGTGGTTTCTTCTAACACTAACCCTATAGCTTTGTATTTACGAAGGCCTTGAGTTACAGACAGATGTATTTATGTTCTTGTAGGTAAGAATATAGAGCTTAGAAGCACAATAAGTAATATGAGCATGTCTGAGACTATGGTGACATGCTTAATAGCATCTAATCAGGTACATATTGAGTGTCCACTGTATATCGGCCTTCAGCTAGGCACTGATAGGATAACAAAGGAATGGCCCATTTTCTGCCCTGGGAAGAGAGGACTCCTGAGAAGAAGCAAGAAGAGGACCAAAAAGACACTTGCTAAGTCAACCGCCTGTGGGCCCCAGGGAGGCAGGCTCCCTATGCCCTGCAGTGGTCAGGAGAAAGATGAGCGGGGTTTTGCAGCATAGGCAGAATTTCTAGAAAGAAGAGAGGTCATTCTAGGTGATTCAGGAGCAGGGATGGTGCTTCTCAAGCTTCGATGCAGCCTATGGAAACCACGGCAGTGTGAGGGACACAGAGTCCTAACTAGTGATGAATGATGGGCTGTGATAAATGGAGGAAAGGGAATGGAACAGGATGTGGAGAAATTTCAATTCTCAAACATTTTTAAGGCTTTTGCTCTCTGTTTTTACCCTTCGCATCCAGTCATGGTGTTGGGAATATCTCCACAGGGCAGCTGCGGATGGTGAGTCCCCCAAGTCCTCTCTTACAAAGGAGAAAACTCAAGCCGAGGTCCTACCGTTCAGCAAAACTCCTTTTCTTCCTTAGAAAAGCAGACTCTCTGTGTTTTTTGGTTTTATGTTTAATTTGTACCTTGCTATTTAGAAAAAAAATAGCATTCAAGAAGCTGAAAATAAAAGTCAGAAATTAAAACAAACAAACAAAAACAATAAAACAAAAATATCAAATCAGGATCCATAGAGACATAAGGGGGAAAAATAGAAAGTCAAACCAAAGTTAACGTTGGCCACTGAACTACATTTAGCTCTGAGCTTCCTGTAAGCCAAAGAGAAGAGGGAAAGTATTCTATAGTATAGCTAATAAAAGTAAATATGTCAACTATTTAGAAGAGATGCACTCTTGATGAATGCTCAGAAAATGTGACAGGATTTTGAAGATGTTGTGGAGGGTTTTCTTCCCTTTGGTTGCCCCAGTATGTAGATTATATAGTGAAGTAATTAATCTATTTATCAAGCCCTCGCTGCTGCATGCTTTCCTAAGCATGGGATGGTATGAGAGCTAAGACACAATCCTTGTCCACCTCAAGTTTTTAACCTAATAAAGGAGATGCAACATGTAATTAAACAAGTACTCATTCAACAACAAATATTTATTTAAGGTCTCCTTTGTGCTAGTCACATCACACATGGATAATTCCCATAAGAGGGGAAGATTTTTTAAATTTCTCTAATGTTGAAAGAATGGTCTTAACAGAGCCTCGATGTATCTTTTATTTTAAAAATTCCGTATGACAAAACATTATATTTAAGTATGAGAGGAGAAATGTTAATTAACTTGACTGTAGAAGTCATTTCACTATATATGCGTATATCAAATCATCATGCTGAAAAAATATAAAAAAGTCGGCGCTGAAGAACAAGAAAATATTTTTTTAATGAGTAAAAAATAAATAACTAATTTGATAACAACACACACATGCACACAATCCAAAACTCAGCTTATATCTCATCTTCGTAAAAATATAGAATAAGGGTTAGGTTAGAAATGTGTTGTTTAGCTGTAAGCAACAGAAACCCTGAATAGACAGTGCTTCTCAAACTTTGATGTGAGTATAACTTACCTGGGGAACCAATGTTAAAATGCAGGTTCTTATACAGTAGATCTGGGGTGAGCCCTGAAAGTCCTCATTTCTAACAAGCTCCCAGGTTCACAGGTGGCACCTCGAGTAGCGAGGGACTGGACAGCTAATGACCAAAGCTTTATTTGTCTGATCCTTACATTCTCCTGAGACCAGCATTCCCCATTGCAGTCAGGGCTACGTTAAAGCTCGGTGACACCATCAGGAACCTTTCCCGCCCCCTTCACCCTCCACTCTACCCTTTTTTTGTAAAGTTCTTATACTCATGCTTGTTGCCTCATGTCACCATACGGCTGCTCTTCTGTGCATCATGTCTCTGTTTCAGATCTGCAGGTGAAGGAGGTAGTGGCCCCGATATTAGGAAGACACTGATTTCCCAGAGATCGCCCCACCCTGCCCCCAAAAAAGCTTAAATGTAGGAAGAAGTATGATTTTTAGCTGAGCACCACCCCAAACAAAACTGGGCATTTTTAGTAAGGAAGAAGTGGCACATGGCTACAGGTAGACAACTGGCAGTATCATGGCATAGAAAGACTTGTTTTCTCCATAAACATTCCTTGAGCACCTGATATGCCCCAAGTTCTCCAGAAGACCCTCTCACAGCGAGACAGAGTGGCATGTCTGATTACTTCCGTTTTCATAGATGGGGAAATGAGGTTCCAAGGATGAGACATCCGTCTTAGCACAATGAGTCTGGTGGAAGAGGCGGGTCCGGGATTCCTGGGCCCCGGCCATTTTGTGAGCATATATGTGTAGATTTGCAAAGAGTAATGCGTTTCATTGAGGAAATCGAGGCCTACACATCACCCTTTCAGGAAACCTAAAATGAAAGTCGTCTTCTAGACAAGCCGAGGGTGCAGCCTTCAGAGGAACTTTCTGTCAGTGCTGAAGGACAGAGTCACGAGCGGTGAACAGCAGGAACAAATGTAGTACAAATCGTGCCAGGCAAATTTAATTGCTTTTTTTCTAATCTGTACAAATGCCAGATGAGGAGATAAAAGGAAAGCAGCGAATATAATAGCTCTCGATTTCAGGCAAGTGCTTGGTAATGGCGACTTGGGCGAGGTTCTGAGTAAAAAATAAATAATAACAACTCCAACGAGCCTGGCGGAAGCCCACTGCCCTCTGAGGGTGTGGGAAAGAGGGAGCATTGCCTAGAACCTGCATTTCAACTGAGATGTGAGTCAAAGTCTGACAAGTCCTTCCCACCCCACCCCGCCCACAACCCAGACAGAATGTGGCCTTGAAAGCAGCAGCATGGACAAGGCCAAGAGCTTGTCAGAACTGCAGAATCTCAGGCCCCACCCCATCCGGCCCGCAGTGGCATCTGTTTGTGAGAAGAGCCCGGGAAATCAAGTACACACTGACATTCCAGAAACAGTGAATTTGGAGGGCAATCCCCCAACCCTCCTTCATCTTCACCCTGCTCCCCAGCAATGCTCCCCCGCCCCCGCCCTCACCAAACACTCTGCTCTGAAATCCACTCTCTCGATCCCTGACATCAAACTGTTACCTCGCTGCCCTGATGACAGCTCGTTCTCCTGGACAGTCTCAGCCAAGCTAAGAGTAAACACCATGGGGATATCTGTCTTTTTAAAACAAGTCAGTTAATGAGAGTCTGCTGGTGGGATTTCAAACCATATAACATGGAGTAGGGGCATATATATGGGCAGGAAAATTTCTCTAAGAAATCCAGGATAGAGAGTTGAACTGAGTGCTCCCTCACAGATGCCAAGTCCTAGGATATATTTTGTCTCATTTATTTCTCACAATCTCGAAGATTTTATTATTCCCCCTTTAGAGAAGTCTGGCACTCAGGAGAGTAAACTGGGCTGAGGTTCCACAACCAGAAGAACAGAATCAAGCCTGGTGCTGCTACCTGCTGCCTTCCAAAGTCAAGACCTTACCCAGCACCCTGCTGGCCACTCCCTCGATCTACCTGTGTGGATCACCTTCCCAGCCCTCATCACGCCCACTTCTAAATGACAGTAGCCGAGGATGGCTGTGAGGGGCTCTCTCTATGGAGCCTCAGAATCTCATCTACATCCACCAATTTCTATTAATGCTCAGAGGACTGAGCAATAGGAGCTAGGCATAGAAAGATAGAAAAGAAAAGAAAAAAAAGAAAAGAAAAGAAAAAAGAAAGAATGTGACTATCCAGGAACTAAATATATTATTTAGACCTGCTTATTTCCAAAAACATTTGCAGTAAACTTACAGCATAAAACTGTACATGTTACTTTCTTTTTAATAATAATTAATGTGTGCCCTTAACATATTAAGGGGAAAAGATAACTTCACAGAGACCCAGCAAAAAGGCAGTGGCTGCCACCAAACACAAAACTTAGCTTTAGGTACTCTGAGAGTTGAGGCAAATAAGTATGATGACATTTTCTAATAAAAGCGAGTGTTGTCAGGAGAGATTCTCTTATTTCATAGCACGTATAGGAGAGAGTCTTATGAAAACAACAGATGCCCCTGTCTGAGAAAGGGTGGAAAAAAACCAATCTGTGACCTGGAGAAGCGAGCTGTTTGGATAAGGTGCCCCCAAATGAGATTCAACTTGGAAAGTTATAAGCTTTAATATAGGAAAGAAAAAATAATCATAAAGACAGAGATGGATTCAATAAGTGGGGGAGGGGGAGCTCAAAATTGGGGACCCGCCGAGAGAGACGCAGCCCCAGAGCACGGCACAAATTAGATGAGTTTACAATGGGATGTGGCAGAGAAATAAATAAAAAAAAGCAAGATGAGTTGGGCGTTGAGGGCGCAGGGTCCAAGACACAAAGCCAGGAGGAAATGGTCTCTTGTAGAAAGATGGAACCTGGGAGATTTCAGCCAGCTGTGGGCATCTCATTACCCGACAGAGGTAGGCAAAGTAGAGAGAGTTCAAGCAAGGGCACAAGGCATGATTAAGCTGCAGGAGAGATTAATTTATGAGGAAAGATTAAAAACTAAAGTAGGAAAGCTGAGCTCTGTGAAAGGCAGCTCCTAGGCATGGAGGGAATGTGGGAAGCACCTGGGCAGATAAGCAAGGAGGAGACAAAGGCCTGGCCTGGACCATGAGCAGATGAAGGGGCCACAGGTAGGCTGAACTAAGGCAGTGATGGCACAGACCTTGCCAAATTCTTATCAAGGGCAGCTGGGCATAACGGTAGAGACTAGTGTGGGTTCCTAGCTAGCTGGATGGTGGTGTGGCAATGGCAGACAAGTTTCGAGAGAAGCGAGAGTTCTGTTTGAACAAGTTGGTCTTGGTATGCTTGGAGTACATCCTGCAGACAGGTGGGCAACAGGCTGGTATTTGGTCTGGCCTTAGAGATTCAGGAGTTATCCACATATCTATGACAGCTGAAGCCATGATGTGAAGGAGATGCCCAAGGTTAAATGGCAGCTGGAGAGCAGGGCACCAAGAACAAGTCTGGGGGAAGCCAACAGCTACAGAGTGAGAGGAAGAAGGAAGGCTTCTGTGAAAGGCGACAAGGAGCAGGCTGAGAGCTCTTTGGAAAACAGAGAGACCGTGGAATCACAGTGATCACGAGAAGAAAAGTTTTGAAAAGGAAGGAAGTGTGAGATGACATTGAAATTCAAGCTGGTAAGAACCAAAATATCCACTAGATTCAACATTATGGAAATCAACGATGACCAGAAGGAAAAGGTTCAATAGACAAGGTGGGGCCTAAGCCAGAGGGCAATAAATTGAGGCAACGACCCCCCAAAAAACAAACAAACAAACAAACAAAAAACTTGACTGTGAAGGGCAAGAGTGAGATAGAACAACTTCTAGACAAGGGTGTGTAGTCGAATGGGGGTGTGGAGTCCTTAGGTTGGTTCTTGAATGAGAATGACCCAAACACACTTTCAGACTTGGGGGTTAAAGACATAAAGATTTCAAGGGAATAAGAGAGGAAGCTGCACAGAGACCATGGTCTGAGAATGGGCTATTGGCATCTCAGATTTCAGAGTGGGATCTGTTCTGGATCATTCCAAGCCACAAAACACACATTTGCTCATGTGGCTTAAAACCCTTCAATACCCTCCCACCACTTTTAGGATAAAAAGCAGCATCTTTCCCATGGCCCACAAAGCTCAGCATAGTCTGGCTGCCCCAGCCTCCTCTTGTGACACATCCCTCCCCCACTATCTCGAAACCCCATTTGCTCTGGCTTTCCCGCCCACACAAGGCACTTGAACATGCCTGGTGCGCTCCCCAATCTCTCTCTTCCTTTATAACTCCTATTCATTTTTCAGATTTTGGCTTCTTTCAGAGAAGCTTCCTCCAAATCCAATGTGGATAGCTTTCTTTGTTATTACCTGTTGGAACTGTATTTCTCTTTTCCACAGCATGTACTTATGCATTCTTTATTATGATTATTCAATCCTGTAAGATTAGGGACTGTATTTGTTTTTAATCACCACAGTAAATCTAGCATCTAACACAATGCTGGCATTGAGTAGGCCATCAATTTATAGTTTCTGAATGGATGGAGGGAGGGAGGAAAGAAGGAAGGAAGGAAGGAATGGCAGATGTTTATGAGGGACAGAAAACTCACTGCCTATCTCTTTCTGGTAAAACAGAACAAGCCTGGGGATCTGGAAATGGCAAGTATTATGAGTAAATGAGCTCCAGGTCCCAGCCCAGAGCCGAGATGGCAAAACTACCCACAGCCCCAGACTACACACACACACACTCACACACACACACACACACACACAGAGGACACTCTTAGGAGAGCAATTCAGCCTGGCACCAGCAGCCAACTTCATTTAAAGAGGCATAACACTTTAATTATCATGGCACTCCAAAGGGCTAATACAGCTGAAAACTAATCGCTGGTAAAGGCGCCTGGGTGAGGGCAGTGAAAGCTCAAGAAAGGTACCAGGAAACAATGAGACTTTGAATTAGTATGCCAGAAACATCCGAAACATATTCATTGTGTTAATAGAAATACCTAAGTATATTAGACATTTTTGGGCTTATTATTCATATTAGTTATAATATGGAAATCAAATTTTATTTCTAAATTGCAATCAAATGATATTTTCTATTAAAACTTTAATAGCAAGGCAAATTAAGCAATGCTACGGTTACGTATTAGTAATCCAGTTTGGTTATAACTCATATTTTTTTATTTTGTTATGAATCATCATGGGAATGAAATAAAACAAGATATTTTCCAAAATGAACTGAAAATACCTTTCTTTGGCAGAACTGAGAAACTGCTTAAGAGTTCAAATTAGTAATGCTGTCTTAGTGAAATAAACAAAGACAAACTCTGATGATGAAGCTTCACATTCATGAAAAGAATTAACCTTCTATCATATTGTCCCGCAGAGCCAAGGGCCAGAAGGTCCTAAGAAGTCAATTAATCAGATCTCCTGCTTCAAGACAAAATTGCATTGAATCCTTCTTTAAAGACTGACACCTCATTAAAAATCAACCTTGACTTATTTCTTTGTCCAAAGTGTAGTGGCCTTTCCTTAAATGTATTTGGATTCCCCATTACCTCTTGCACAGAGTAGGTGCTCAATAAAAGCTCGGTATGTTAATTTAATAAATAAATCAATTACAAGTTAACGTCTAAAAAACATCTATTGATATTACATAAACATATAAATCACCCAAAACAATGCTTCACCCATAGAAGATGTGTATAAATACGAGGTCTCTTTTTCCTAATAGGCACAGTTCAGGAGAGCAGTGGCTTCCCGACCCCATCTAAAAATCATTATGTGATAATGGATAGCATTTATTGAGTGGTTATCATGTGCCAACCTCTTTACATATATTATCACATTTATTATCCACAACGATCGTAGAAGTGGGAGCTACTATTAGCTCCATTTTACAGATGAGGACACTGACAAGGAAGTAACTGCCCGAAGTGAAGAAACTTCTAATTATAGAGCCAGACTTCGAGCTCAGCAGTTTGATGCCAGTGCTGGCGCTCTAACCATTGGGCTGTGCTTCCTCTCACACACAAGAAAGTTCAATAGCGCCTTTCCTTTCCCTCCAAAGCTCTGTCCAAGCCTCTCCCAGATACTCAGGGTATAGGGAGTGGTAGATTTTGCTTCAGGATTCACTTGCTCACCCTCCTGTGCATCCTCAGGAGCTATGGAAGAGAAAGCCCCAAGTACTATAGGAATTCTCTTCCTGCTCCTACAAACAGAGCTTCCTCAGGTCACCACTGCCCAGGGTACAAACATGGTTATAATGAGAGTATCCAGATGTCATCCAGGACTTCCTTGCCCGGTAGGGATCCAGGAATAACTGGTCCAGACTTTCCCAAGTTCAAAGTCCAAATCTGGCCTCTGATTTTTGCCATGCTCTCCTAATCCCCTCTGTCTCCAGTGTCTGGGTCCATTCACACTACCTGTGCCAAGTTGAATAGGGAAGAGCATCTCCACCTCCTCAAATTCCTGTCCACCCAGGACCTCAGAATGTGGCCTTATTTGGAAATAGTGTCTTTGCACATGTAATCAAGATAAGATGAGGTCATACTGGGTAGGCCCACACTCAATGATTGGCATCCTTACAGATTTGGAGACCTGCAGGGAAGATGGCCAAGACTGAGGCAGAGATTGGTGTGATGCAGCTACAAGCCAAGGAATGCCAAGGATTCCCCCAGAAGCTGGAAGAGGCAGCGAAGGATCCTTCCTCAGAGCCTCCGGAGGGAGCATGGCCCTGCGGACCCCTTGACTTTGGTCTTCCAGCTTCTGGGACTTTGAGACAAGAAATTTCTATTGTTTTAAGCCCTCCAGTATGTGGTACATTTTTTGTGACAACCCTAGGAAGCTAATCCACTCTTTTCCCATTTCCTTAACCCAGAAGCAGCCACCCCGTCACCTGCTGCTCCAAGCACGTGTGTCCATGAGTCAGTGTCCAGGTGAGACTTAGTGTGGACCCAAGCCAGGCCCCGAACTTTTGATACCAGACCGCAAATAGGTAAGTCCAGAAATTGAGAATAAGCATTTAAAAACTTATGTCAGTTTGACAGAGTAATTTTATGTCTGTTGACTTTAGCAATAAAAATTGGGGATTTGTATGTTGTATATCTGTTTTTTTATTTCATTTTTCTAGTAATTCATTTTTTGCTGCTTTTTACAAAAATATCCATCCATGACATATTGAAAATTAAAGGAAAAAAACCTGATTCTTCAGCACTGAAAGTCTTGTAGGGGACCAAGGACCCTTCCTGAAATAGGACCCACTCTCCTTAGAAGGCAGGCAGCACCATAAAGAACACTTTACTTTTTTTTTTTTCCTTTTCTAACAAGCTCACCATTTTTCTGACATTTATCCTGCCCTCTCCTCTGGCACTTGCCGCCACCTCAAATTTTTGCCAAACTCCCAGGGGCATCTCTAGCCGTCCTTGAGGTTGGTGTGCTTTCCTGGGCCCAGCCTCCATGCATTTCCCGAGACTCCTCTACTCACCCTCACCCCATGCTCAGTTTCACCAGCCCCGAAGCAGCAGGTTCTGCCCGGGGCTGTGTCTTACAGACATGTTGGTTGCCAGCACTTGTAGCTTTTGCTAATTCTTTACTTCCCTGTAGCCCTAGGCCCCTTTAGTAATCAGGCTGGTGGGGCACAGCCTAAAAACTAGGCATTGTGCAGAATCACTGCTTTCACAGACCTGGACCCACATACGTGCCTTCTCTCAGAAGGGCTGCATCCTCAGCAGGCTCCTAAGTGCCCCATGTGGGTAGACTAAGACAGGCCCCTTCCTCTCAACCAATCATGCACCAACATGCCTAAGCTTGCATGGCATACCCAGCTTAGGCCAGGACAGACCCCGATGCCTGCACGAACACTAAGCCATAGTAACAACAATCTTAATGGCAGGTGTACATATAGCATATTCCATGTGCCAGCCGATGTCCCAGTGCTGTACTATTTTAACTCATTTCATCCTCACAACATCTTGTGTGGTAGATGCTACTATTGCCCACTTTACAAATGAGAAAACTGAGGTATGGAGAGCTTGAGTAACTTGCCCAAGGTCGCCAGCAAGCAAGTGGCAAAACTTACTCTCTTCTTCCAGGGCCCACCCTGTGGTCACGAGTGTGTCCTGCCTCTCATCCTACAGTCGAAATCAGACACCAGCTCAGAGCAGCATGTGCTCACTTCTAATGAGCATATCCTCCATGGTTTTGCGGAGTTCACACCATGCCAAGGTTCCCAGAGGCCCCAGCCCCCTCTGTGTCCTTTAGGAAAGCTTTCAGTGCCTTGCAAAAATCTATAGTCTATAACGGCTTCAGGGGGCATGCGTTTGCATCTGCATTTCTAGGCTCTAATAGGTTTGCTTCCTCCAGCTCATATCCCCTCTCTTTGGCCCTGTTGACCAACCTCTTCTCCTGGAAGGCCAGCCCAGGAGCACCTCCCACAGCAGGCAGGTGATGTCAGGACTATCAGGGTTGTCAAGGAGAAGGATGACCACCCTCCTCTGGCCAATGCCTTAAATGTCCTCTTTAGGCTGTTTGTTCATCTGCTTGAGATAGGAGATGGTAATAATAAAAATCATGCATCTTCACTGGAAAAAATGTCAAACTATACAAAAGCATAGACGGAAATAATTAAAGCTCCTTTCCAGTTCTCCCTCCTTCACCTCCCTCAGTTCTAGGCCCAGGAATAACCAGGATGACCCACATCACCCTTAGAGTCATGTCTAACTATAGAAGTTGCTCTCTATAGAGGTGCAAATACCCCTAAAAAGAGAAAGCCGTTACATTGCCTTGGGTCATGTACCCCTCTCCTCTCCCACCCCTGCCCTCATACCCCAACTGTAGTCCCTGAGATGAGGGCTTGAAGGCAGCGGGGAAGAGAACCTGGGGGCCCTGTGTCTGGTTGGGGACAAGGCAGCCTTAGATTAGGGGTGGTGGCAGATCAGGGGTGGTGGCAGATCAGGGGTGGTGGCAGAGCAGGGAGACAAGAGCCCCACAGGTGAAATGTATGAACTTCACACTTTTACTAAGGTCTGGGCCTAGGAAGAAAAGCTGGGGAGAGGGATGACCTGCTGGAAGTCCAGACGTGGTCAGCGCTGGGAGGAAACTTAGATGGTGCAGAGGGGTGAGAATCTGGCTGAGAAAGGCAAGTGGAGGCGGCCAACAGCCCTAACACACAGCCTTCTCCATGTCTCCCCTTTCCCTGAGTACCCACAGCAGGAACTAATATTCTTCCTCTCTCTCTTCCCCTCTCCCTCTCTTTCTCTTTCCTCGTAGTGACTTTCCAGTCTTAAAAGCAGATTGTGGTTCAATCTAAAACCGTTCTGTCTTTGGAGCTGTCTGCCTTTTCACTTGCATGGGTTAACAATCCTGGCTGAGGCAGAACAGAGCAGTGCCAAGGATGCTTGGCTAATTCCCTCACTATTAGCCTACGGAGAGTATCACTGCAATCCCCCTCCCTCTCTCCTCCCCCCAAACCAACAAAAAAAAACAACCTTGTCATTTTCTTTTCCCCTGGGATCCACTGCGCTCCCCCTTCGGAATCGGGAGTAAATTATCTCCAAAGAAGGGTTCATTAAGAATAAATAATAATTTGCACTTCTAGTGCACCTTTTGTCTAAGTATCTCAAAGCGCTTTACTTAATTAATTAATTAAAAGAATTAATTAATTTGGAAAACCCTCCTGGAGGGAGGGCAGGCATACTTAATGATACCTGTTTTCCAGATGAGTAAACTGAGGCCTAAAGTGATGGGCTCAAGGTTACAACAAGAAAAGTGGCAAAATGGGGTTGAGGGGTAGGGTGGGTAAAAATGGCTTTGCTTCAACATATTGAGATTTGGGCATCAAAAGGGCAGGCCAGGGCAGGCCCAGGAGGAAAGAAGCAGGAAGTTGGTAAGAAAAAAACACTGATACGGTTGGCTTTTGAAGTCATGTGGGATGAGGCCAAGACAAAGAACTCAGCAGAGGCTGTAGGGACAAGTCCAAGTAGATACTAGGGGCTATGACAGAGGGATCAGGTACCCTTGACCCAGAACCCAGGCTGAGTGGGCTCCTGACAGAGTTTCTGAGCCACTCTCAGGCCAGGCACCCACACCTTAGTCAGCTGGGTTTAAGTGACAAGCACATGGCTCCCTTGGCAAGGTGGCAGTTGGGACATAATTAAATGCTTCTGACCTGCCAGCATCTCCCCAGATGCTCTCTATTGGGACTAAAGCTAATCAGAATGCAGGGCCTTTTGTCTGCAGGCGGAACAAGCAGGGTCCTCTGCTAGGCCAGGTGATTGGGAGGAAGAGTTGGCACTCATTGAATACCCTCTCCCCAAGCCTAACCCCTGAGGTGGCCCTCATCCCCTCACCAACATCCTGGTCATCCCAGACACTGCTCTGGGACTCAAGTCCCAACATCGCTTTGCTAACTTTTGTTCCAAACAGGAGACAGGGATGCAGGCATTTCCCAGCAGTCTGCAACCCTCTCCATGCTCCCCTTGTGCCAGTCCAATCCATCACTCAGACCACCTGGCCCTCACTCCCTGGCTGCTCCCGGCGAGGCTAAATAGGCCGCATGTGCGCGCACACCAGCAAGTACACATGCACACAGACCCCATGAACACGCAAGGCTCTACAAATTAACAACCCAAGCTTGTCTTTTTCATTGTGTTTTTATTATGATGCTCCTCAATGATGTTTTTAAATGAATTTTGAATAGTCCCCGTAATTTGGTTTGTTCTACACTGCAATGCAAGTACGAGGCCCCGCAGGAATTGCTGTGAGGAATACAATATTATGTGAGCATGGCTTCTGCTTGCCTTTCTGCTTCCTCATAATTAAGCTTTATTGAGTTGTAAAATGAATAACAATTAAAAAAAAAAAAACCTGTTTATCGATCCAGGTGCAACATGCAGACTTATAAGAAAACTTTCTCCAGTTCCTGACCTCACCGAGTGGCTCCAGAGTCTGCTCCCTTGCCCTTCAATCTCAGCTATGAGCAATGGATCCCCTTCAGCTGCAATGGAGCTTTCTTTGACACCGTGAAGCAAACTGCCGGTGTCTGCATTGGGAAGGAAACCTTAACAAGGGCTTGTCAAGGGCAGACGTCATCTGAGATTCTAGGGACTCCTGACGTGCCAAGAGAATTCTAATGCTTAGAATTCTGTTACTTGGGAAGTCTACCATTTTGGTGAAGATATTGCGCCCTATCAAAAAAATAACTCAAAATGGATCATAGACTTAAATGTAAAGTGCAAAATTGTAAAACTCCTAGACAATAACATAGGAGAAAACCTAGATGGCCTTGGGCGTGACAATGACTTTTTAGATACAACACCGAGGACACAATCCTTAAAAGAAACAATTGATAAGTTGGACTCCATTAAAGTTAAAAACTTCTGCTCTGTGAAAGACAATATCAAGAGAATGAGAAGGCCAGCACAGACTAGAAGAAAATATTTGCAAAAGGCACATTTGATAAAGGACTGTTATCTAAAATATACAAAAAACCCTTAAAACTCAACAATAAGAAAACGACCTAAAAAATGTGCCAAAGACCTTAACAGACACCTCACCAAAGAAGATACACGGTTAGCAAATAAGCATATGAAAAGATGCTCTACATCACGGCACCAGGGAAATGCAAATTAAAGCAACAGTAAGATACCCCTGCACACCAATTAGAATGTCCAAAAGCCAGAACACTGACAACACCAAACTTTGGTGAAGTTGTGGACTATCTGGAGCTCTCATTCATTGCTGGTGGGAATGCAAAGTAGTATGGCCACTTAGGAAGACATAAAATTAAACATACTCTTACCATAAAATTAAACATACTCTTACCATATGATCCAGCAATCGTGCTCCTTGATATTTACCCAAAGGAGTTGAAAACATACATCCGCACACACACACACAAAACTGCTCAAGATGTTTTTAGCAGCTAATTGCCAAAACTCGGAAGCAACCAAGAAAGCTATCCTTCAGTAGGTGAATGGATAAATAAACTGTGCTACATCCACAGAGTGGAATATTATTCAGTACTAAAGAAATGAGCTATCAAGCCATGAAGAGACATGGAGGAAACTCAAATGCATATTACTAAGTGAAAAAAAGCCAATCTGAAAAGACTACAAACTGGATGAGTCCAACTATATGACATTCTGGAAAAGGCAAAATTATGGCAATAGTCAAAAGATCAGTAGTTGCCAGGGGCTGCCAGGGAGAGGTGAATAGGTACAGCACAGAGGATTTTTAGGAGAGCGAAATACTCTGTATGACACTGTAATGATGGATACATGTCTTTATATATTTGTTTAAACCTGTAGAATGTACAACACCAAGAATAGACCCTAAGATAAACTACAGAGTTTGAGTGATTGTGGTGTGTCAATGTAGGTTCATTAGTTGTAACAACCGTATCACTCTGGTGGCGGGTATTGAAATGGGGGAGGCTATGCATGTGTGGAGGCACGGGGTTTATGGAAATCTCCGTACCCTCCACTCAGTTTTGTTGGAAACCTAAAACTGCTTTAAAAAAAAAATAGTCTTTAATAATAATAATAATAATAATAATAATAATAATAATAAAAAAACTAGATTGCTGCAAGTAACTACCCACAATGCTACTAGTAACATAAGGGAAAAGGTATTAAAGAGGGAGAGGAAAGGTGGTGAGTAACAATGACAGAGGGACGTGCAGATCTGCACACATGCAGACACTTTCACTCTTTGTGTTCCACACGGCACGAAGCAAAGTGCTCCAGGAGTCGTGAAGATATTGGAAGATTGGTGCCTCGCTCATGTTTTCTGTGATTTTAGGGTGTATATCTTCATGTGTATGTTGTATATGTGTGTGTATTGCATATATGTGTACAAATTTTGTGCACACATAAAGTTTATAGGTACGTAAGCATGCGTTGATTTTATTAACTGTATTTGCAAGCCGTATTCATATATTGATGCATTATGTTGTGCACACATATTCATGTGATTGTTTTATATGTATCTGCGTGTGTGATGATACTGTGCCTAGCAGTGAGGAGAGGACCAGCTAAAGGGGGAACCTCTGAGTGACTGGCAGGGCATGAAGACCTGGGTGCCCAGGCAGGTCCTCTGCTGGGAAGTGGAGCCTGCAGGCATCGGAGCACTGAAGTAAATGCCCCAAGGGCACTACCATAGCTAGAGGGCTGACGTCAAGGGCATAGGGGCCCATGACCCTGAAGGGCAGGGCAGCTGGGCTCTCCCCAGAGGAGGAGAGCTGAGCAACATTAGGCACAGGCTGACCCGGAGGTCAGGGCAGGAGGGAAGTCAATACACAAATAGGCTTCAGGGTGTGAAGATCCTGGAAGTCCCTTCCCCCTGCACTCTCCAGATTTGCCCCCTGGGAGCTGGGAGGAGGCAGGCAGCAGACATATGTGAGATCTGCCTATGAAGAATGCCCTGGGTGATGTTTCTGAAGCCAGCAATGGAACATTCAGCTCATTCTGGTCATGCGGAAACTGAGGCCTCAGAAGGGCTTATCTGAAGTCGTGCCAGGAATCAGTTTCACCCAGCACACAGTACGCGATGAATGATTATTGAGTCGGATGAGTGAAAGGGAGGAAGGAATAGAAAGGATTGGGTGGATAATAGGGATCATCTTAAACTCTGGACTGTCTACTTTTTATTTCGAAGGAAGGAAACAAGAGAAGCTAGCAGAGATGAATTCACAAAACATGAAGAACTTGATCTTTCTATTTTCTAAAGATGGAGAGGAGGTATTGAAAGAGAGTATGCATGAAGTATTGTATTTTCATATATGATTATTTTGAGATATATTCATGAGTATAAAGGGAGTTTATGTGGATATGTATTTGGATATATGACTCATACTCTGAATGAAGAAATAAAAATCATTTGCCGAAGTCAAAGTCCTTCCAAGACAAGGGATATTTAACATAATCACAAACAATCATGATCGATACATTCCACAAACGTAGTCAGCTCTGAGCTGGGAGCTGTAGAGGGTGCCCAACGGATCAGACCCACGTTATCCCCAAAGGAACCCACAGAGATAAGGCGTGTCTGCCAACATTAGAATCAAGGGAGAGATTGCAATGAGCCAAAAGGGATATACAAGTGAAGTGCAAGAGAAGTTAGGAGGAGCCAGGAGGCAATAGCGTGCATGCGTGTGTGTGTCTGTCTGTCTGAACGGCTTCTATAGTTGAGCATTAGGTTTTTGACTCTTACATTCATACAGCTGTGTTGGATGTATATTAAGTGGTGAAAAGTTGCTGCTATGATGTCCTGCTCCCCTCGATCACTCTGAAGTATGTTATCCGAAGGTCATAGGTGGAGTGACCATGTAATTTATTGTGGTGACCATGTAATTTATTGTTCAAACTGGGCACTATGAGTAACTATGCCAGACAACTGGCATAACCCGGGACTGCCGTGTGCATACTGGGGCTCGAGGCTACCTGGTTATAGAGGTTTGCAGCAGGCTGTCCTTGAGGCACCAGCAGCCACAGTATGGACATCCCAGTTCACCCCCTGCCATTCTCCATTCCAGAAAGTGGGCCCAGCCTGTCCCACTCAGGAGGGAGGCTGACCCATGGGGCCTTGGGGAGGGCAAGTGAGGGAAGAAGCTCCCGGGGCCTCAAATGTCCTGCCGCCCACAGCCGGACTCAGCGCTCGGGGCCCTCCGTGGTCAGCAAGCCTGCTGCTCAGCCTGGGATCTTAACACTTACTCTGTCCACTTTAGCACCACCGTTTTTTCCCCGTGCCAGCCCAGGCAGGCAGCTCTAATGGATTACTTGCATTATCTCCCTCATCACTGCTTAAATATTTATCAGACCATTATGTATTTAGTGGCCAGGAATGGGGAGTGGAAGGGGCAGAAGGGGCAGAACTGCTTTGGCCAAATGCAAGAGTTAATTACAGATTGGCTAAATCCCCCCAATTTAAAAATTAAATTAAAAAACATGATTGGGAGATTAAAAGGGGACCGTTACTTACATGTAAGGAAGTCCAGAGCAGCCTAATCCAGGTCTTAATGTCTTCCAGCGCCTCATTTTATTATCTGTCTGTTCCCTTCCCCTACCTGCAAACTTGTGGGCTGCCTGGGCCTTAAACCAGCTTCTAATTAAAAACCATACTTCCGTTTTCTGCTCCTCAAGCAACCAGTGTGTGGGAAAATTCAAGCTCTCCTAGAACTGGCGTCAACATCCGCCTCATAAAAGAAGTTCTGAAGGTAACTCCAGGGCTGGCACTGTGAAATATTGTTCATTATAACAAAGCAGCTGAGATAATGCTGTTTTCTAATTTCCCTTTCTCAGTCAGAAATTAAATAAAAAGTCATGTCTAAATTACAATACTGGATTGAGATCAGACAAGGGCCCCATGCAGAGAGCTCATGATCTATCCTTCCCACATTTTACAGCCATTAAAAAAGATTATTGTCGGCTCTTTCCCCTCCCTTTTCTTTGAGGCCATTTACATTTGTTCTGAACTCTCACTGTTTTATTCGAATCTCTTCAAAGTGCCAGTGCACATAATAAGCCAATCACAAACTTAAATTAAAAAAAAAAAAAAAAAAAAAGCACCCAGGCAAACTAAGGCTCTGAACTCCAAAATCAGCTGTCTAGAGGGTTCTTAACTTGGCTGTTAACCGTCACCTTCCTGGCCCTTCAGTTTTGCCCACTGCTCAGTTGGCGAAGCCTTTTCCAGGGAAAGTCAGGATGGGAATGATTCACTCCTTGAAAAAATAGCCTACTTTTCTATAGTCCTCCCTGTAGCAGAAATGTCCCTTGGCTAAATGAAAATACTGGACTGGCTGGTAAAGGATATTTTAAAATACTAATGAGCCTATAAATCATATTTAATCAAGCACTTATTTGACTACTCTACAGGGGAGAAGAGGAACATTGGCATGTCTTGACAGTTGTAATTCAAGCATTCTGTGTTCTGAGCAGTTGTTGTTTTTGCCAGAATGTTGCACAAAAGTCAGTGCTAAAAATCATTATTTTTGATGGAATTTATTAAATAGCATCATTATGAATCATTTTTACTAGGTATAAGTTATTTCCTATCAATCACTCAGTCGATATAAATTGAGCACCTACTATGTGCAAGGCACTGGGCAAAAATGAGGAAGAATGGTCTCTTCTACTGGAGTCCTGTGATCAGGGTCCCTGACACCAGCAGCTGCACTCGGGTGTTCGCCTTCCAGCAGGAACAAGAGCATGGTTAGAGTTTAAGATGTAGTGCAAATTACTGTGAGTTCAAGGCTGCCCTTGGGCAGACTCTAAAAGTTCAAGGGAAGTGGGTCTCTGTGGGACACATTAGTTATATAGGACTCGGCAGAGGAGAGAGGCTTGAAGTAGGCTTGACAGACCAGGTAAGATTTAACTATGAGGACAGAAGATGAGAAACCCTCCAGGAAGGGCGAAGTGTTAGGAAGGCCTGGGGATGAGATGCACAGGACGTTAAGGATGCAGCAAGCAGGGCAAGGCCTGAGCAGAGTGCCTGGGGGTGGTCTCCTGTGACCACAAACAACCTATCTATGGCTCCTCAGAAGGCCACTCAAGATAGGTGGGGTCTGACAGCATACTCTGTGGTTCACACGGACAGTGAATGTGACAAGTGGCATCTGACCCATGCTGCTTTTCAGAGCTGCAATGAAAATAACTAATATTATTCTCTATGGCAGGACACAAACTCCAACAGCCAGTTGTGAGCCCCACAGGCCACCATCATAGAGATACTGGTGTGGTTCACCTACCAAGGGGCATCTTGTGCAGCCCCAAATGCAGCAATCAGAGGAGAAAAAGGGCAGAGAGTCTGGGTGGGGTTTAATGGCAGGCAGAGTGGCAATGGCCCTGGGTTAAACTCATATATGCCATATACTTCTGTCCGTTCGTGGTGTTGGTACCTTTCAAGTGTCACGGCCCTGGGTTAAACTCATATATGCCATATACTGTCCGTTCGTGGTGTTGGTACCTTTCAAGTGTCATCCAAGCCAGCTGCAGAGTGAATGCCCCAATGACACATCCATGCTCTGCAAGTTAAGATGCCATCATTCTTCTGATTCCTTGATGTGAATAAGTTCAATTGAACTTGAAACCCATCCACATCATCACAAAAACTTTCAACACTACATTTGTCAATGAAAGAAAAGGAAGGCTGTTAAATTCTTTAAATATAATTTTAACGGTTATGAATCTTTAATGGTTATAAAAATGGCTTTAAATTTTTTATCACTCACTTGTGCTAACAGTTTCTTATCCAGGGTGACTACCAAGAATTTGTAGAGATCATTAAAAGAGTCTTGATCAGGCATGGTGTATAGTCACTTCAAACATAAACCCCGATATGAAACAGTTACATTCATGGAAGGACGTAAGCTCACATTTCTCATTCAAACTAGGAAAATGTTTTATCCTAATTCAACATATAATGTCTTTTCTAATATACCGTATTTTATTTTTCATTTTGTATAATATAAAGAAAATGGAATGACTTTTTTCCCAAGCTCCATTGAGACACCCTAACCCCCTGCAGGTTGGAAAGCTTTGCTTTAAGGTATCTTACTTCAGCAGTCCCTAACCTTTTTGGCACCAGAGACCGATGCTCCTATGAGAGTCTAATGCCTAATGATCTGAGATGGAGCTGAGGCGGTGATGCCAGCGCTGGGGAGCGGCTGCAAATACAGATGAAGCTTCGCTGCTCACCTGTCGCTCACCTTCTGCTGCATGGCCCAGTTCCTAATAGATTCCTAACACCAACTGGTACCAGTCTGCAGCCCAAGGATCAGGGACACCCATCTTACTTGATCTTCATGGACTTCAGGTAGTACATGAGTCTGACTGGCAGTCAGCTGTCCCTTTGCCTTTTTAAGCAGATCACTGAGGCCATAAGACTTCCTCAGACCCAACAGGAGGGTCTACACGGGCCAAAGATGGCACTTTGTGGTCCTGAGGATGTTCCCCCCTTGGAGTTGCTCTTCTGATTTCGTCATCTTGTGGGTGCTTCCACGGATTGAGTCCCCACTGGTAACAAGACATGGTATAGTGAGGGAGGAAGGAGTGTGTCTGGGGACAGGGGGAGGTACAGCGGCAAAATAGCAAAGACGTGCTCACTGGCCTACCCAGTCGAACTCTCTCTCTCTTTGGTTCTTCTAGGCTCTCTTCTCTACCTCTCGATTTTAAATAACTTCCTGAACTATAAATGCAAGTGTTCCAAATGAAATCTGATTGATAGCCTCGTATAATTATATAATAAAAATGCACCGATACGCATATACATTATGTGTGGGCTCGTATGTCTATATGCATCTGTGTCTATTCCAGAGGGAAGAATATGCAATAACGTCTTCTGAAACAAATTGTCAAGGTGTCAATAAGGAATCTCATAATGAATGTGTGGGTGTGATCTGGGGTAATTTCATTGCAATTATGTTGCTCAGGCTGATTTCCCAAGACAGGTCTTAAAGGCACAAGTCCCATTCCCAAGTGGAAAGCCAAGTGTTTTGCATCCTACGGCATCGTCAAAGCGTCACATTTCTAGGCCACAATGCCTTCCCTCAAGTGAGCCAGACCTGTCTGAGGACATCAGGCAACTAAACAGAGTGTTCAGAGTTTTAGGCCACAGCCACGAGCTTTAAAAACCTGGGAGAATTTTCTGTGTCTGACCCTCAACGATGTTGGCAACTGTTCGTGGTTAAGAAATAACAACAGCGCTACCCAACCAGAGAAGTTAGATGTTTCTACGATGAGTACTAACTATATCAAACACTGTTTAAAATGCTAGGAGATGAAGAAAAATAAAGAGGGGGACTGAGCAGGCATATGCTGGAGGAGGCAAGGGGAATATGTGTGGCCTGTGCCCCCAATGAATTTCCACCCTACCTGAAGTGATAGATGCGTGAATAAATACTGATAATTCAACATGAAATGGAATGTAATGAAGATCTAACCATGGGAACCTGGTGGGGGTGAACCTGGGATGAGGGTAAGAACCTAAGAAAGACTTTGTAGAACATCTGTCATTTAAGCTTTGAAAGTAGAATAAAAAGTGCAAACGATATCTAAGAGATTGTTTTTGCATAGTACTCTGCTCTATGTTGGGCACAAAGGAGGCCTTCCCTTGACAAAATTTTATTGAATGAAGTCTAGGCTGCATTCAGGAATCTTCTCAGGAGGAACAAAGGTTCCCAGTCACCCATCGCTGAGACCAATCTACAGAATGTGTTGTCGGGAAAGCCATTTGTGATCCAGGAGATTGTGTGAATGCTGTGCCTCAGCCGTGGGGCTATGTCTGGGCCATTCAAGGAACAGACAAAGAGAGGATAAGAAATAGCGGGATTCCAGAGGAAATGGGGCAAGGGCAGAAATGGTTTTTTCTGGCTTCTCAACAACATCAAAACCTAGACCAGCCGACTTACACCAGAAACATGTGAGTTTTTGCTGATGCCTCCTTGCCCCACCCCTGCAATGCCCTTAATACCCTCCCCTGCCCCATACTCTCCTGTCCCTGAGTCCTGTCACCTTGGTCTTTGTAATATCTCTCAACTCTCTGGATCACTGCAATCGTGTCCTGATTCGCCTTGTGCCCATTCAATCCTTGCTATCAGCCTGATTTTTCAAAAATACTTAAAACTCCCCTCCTTTAATCCTTCCATGCATTGCTCCCAGATTAAGCTTAGACATCTAGGCGTGCCCAACAAGACCTGCACGCTCTCGTGCCTCCTTGCCTTTCCAGTTCTATTCTTTCCTTAGACTGCCAAATCTCACAGTCATACTGAACTCTTTATAATTCCTCCAATGCTTCCTGCTTCCTCTCAATTCCAGATCTTTAAGCTGTTCTCGCCTTCTGACATGTCCCTATCTCCTTTATCTATTATGAGGTTAACTTGCAGACCATTTTGATAACCCTACTCAGGCCCTCCCTCTGGGATTTGCTGTCTGGGATAGATACCCCATCTCTGCACTCCAGAACACTTTGTGTGTGTTGATCTCTAGCAGAAACAATGAACTGTCTCTGAGCTGTGAGTAATTCAGTGGTAGGGACCATGCCTATTACCTGCATGAACCTAGCACCCAACAACCAGCACAGTTCCTGGCACACAGCATGTGCTAAATCAATATTGGCGGTCAGGGGAGGGATATTTGGATAGATGGAGGTAGAGGGAAAGAAGGGAGCAAAGACACAGAAGCGGGAAAGCCCAAGGCAGATCTGAGGAAGCCTGAAGAGTCAGAGTGAGGAGCAGAGATCTGTGAGGGTGAGCCATGGGAGGTAAGGTGACCTGGAGGGGGCCTTAAATGCCCAAGAGTTACTGTGATGCTACCTCACCAAGGCTGCTTCCCTCTCCCGCCTGGGCCAAGCAGGAGGCTTTGTCTCCGAGACGTTTAGATATGTGTGCATGCTGTGTACGTTTCACTCTTTTATGACGGTTGTTGTTTGTCGGAATTGATTAGCCTTTCTGCATGGGAACCATCTGCTGTCTGTCAGGCTCCTGTCTCACCAGCATGTTGATTTCAATAAATTATTATGGCACTTGGAGTTGGCTGGGTAGTTTGATGCTGTGAATCCTGCACGTCCAAATCAGAACTGGATTGAAAGTCATTTAATGCTCTACCCCCACTGCCTTCTCTCTTGGACAACAGCATCTAAAGTGAACCATAGTAAGCATTATCTTGGGCTGCCTGATACATTCTGCATCATCTCCTTTCTTCTGCCCACAAGACAGAGCAGTTGATCCTGGCCTGATCACCACAATAGTCCACTTCTCTGGATACAGAGACCGATCTTGGGTGAGCCTGTTAGGTGAGAGAAGTCATCTTTCCACTGGGGTCGCAAAGGTGGGGGATGTGTATTTGGAGCTATTAGGAGTCATCTTTGCTGGCATGCAGAAAGAGTTGAGCAGAGACAGGCAAAGAAGAGACACGGAGAGTGTCTTAGAGGTACTGAGCCTTGGTTCATGCCTACATCTCCTCCTTCAACTCTTGGAGCTATGTCCGTTTCTTCTCAACTCCAGGAGTCTTTATAATTATTTTTGCTTAAGCTAATTTGACTTGAGTTTCTGTCACCACAATACAGGGATTCCCGAATATACAGCATCACTAACAATCTAGTTGTTCAAATTAAATATATAGGAATCATCTCTCAAACCTCCTTTTTTCACCCCAAAATCTAATCAGTTACCAAATCCTCTTAATTCTACTTCTAAAATGTTTTTTTCAGTTACTCTACTCTGCTCCCCAATTTTCTCTCATCTAGATCATATAATGGCTTTCTAACTGGGCTCCCTAGGATCCTATCTCCTCAAAATTCATCTTCCACAATGCCATTGAGTTGGTCTTTCTAGAACCCAACTTTACTTCAAAAACTTCAGACAGCTTCCATTGCCCATGAGACAAATCCAAACCTCTAAGCCCAGGATACAAGCCTGCCTCTATCTAGCCCACCTACCTTTTTAGTTCCACCTCATAATGTACCACATCTTCCTGCTCTTCCATGCTTCTGAGCCTTAGCACATGTTCTTCCCCCCAGCCAGAGACCTTCCAAACTTGTTCATCTGGTTTCTGCTCTGGCCTTCTGTGATTCAGCTCATATTGCACTTCCTTTGCAGACTGATCCCGGCCCTACCTTTGAGAACATGAGCATAGCCTTCCTCTGTAATTCATGGCACTTCAGTGTTTGGATTAATGACAGGGAGGTGACATGGCAGAGGATAGGTAAGAGCATGGGTTCTGAGCCAGCAGACCTCAGTTTGAGTTCTGGTTCTCACCTTTACTCACTGTGGGGACTTGAACAAAGCACCTAATCCTGAGGCTCACTTTTCTCAATGGCAAATGGGAGAAATAAAAAAGGTAGCTGTAAAGATTACGTAAGAAAAATAGGTAAAGATCTTGGGTTGAAGATAGTAGATACTCAATAAATGACAGCTCTAACCATTGTGTTTATAACTTTATATTATCAGTATACAAATCTATATACCTCCTTCATCTATCTCACCCCACCCCCCATTGCGAGCAGGGATGGGGGTTTCATCTTACTCTGTTCTGTATCTGTGACATCCAGCACTGTGCCAGGCACAGAGTAAGCATGCAATTAACATTTATTTAACAACTTTATTCATTTCTTTTTGCCCACTGTATTACTGGTGGGGGGCAGGGGCCAGAGTTGGGGAGGAGGGCACTGCTATGACTCTCATATTACTACTGGGACTATACATGGCTAAAAACTCACTAATGATAAAGCCTTCATAGGAAATAATTCAGAGGGGACAATCAGTGAAGCAAAGAGCCTTATAGGGGATACAAGTATTAGTTTCCTTATATAGCAAATACAATTGGTTGTCTATTCATAATCCTTTTCCCCATTCTTCTTTGCTAACTAAACTCCAATTTTGATCAGTTTCAACTCTCAAGGAAGGCGATTCTATTCTCAATTCATAAATAAGTCCTAAAAAAAATCTAAGCCAGTCATGAGAATGCCACTCCTCTTGGTGGAGCTTGGTTTGAGGATGTGCATATGACCCAGTGTGTGCTGAAGAGGAAGTCCTCTGTGGAGCTTGGGGAAAGATCTCTTTGGTTTTAAAAAGAGACACAAGGAAGAAACTGTTCCTTTTCTTCTACTCCACATTGTTCTGTCCGTAGAAGATTCCTTGAACAATGACACTGCCATCTGGTAACCATGAAAGGAATCTGCTAGGATGGCAAGGCAGGAAAATGAAAAGAACCTAGGTCCTTAATGGCACTGCCGAGCCATAGAACTAGGCAGGCCTGAAGCAGCCCTACCTCAGAACTTCTTGCTTGATGAGATGACAAATTTATCTCACCATTGAAATCAGTTAAATCAGAGTTTTTTTATTATTCGGAGTGAAAAACATCCTATCAGATTCACCTAACTATGGCTTTCTCCCAGCATGTCCCTTCTTAGAGGTCACATAACACGATCACTTCTCCACACCATTTTTAATATATGCTGTTCCCTCTTCTTGAATAGCATAATTCATCCTTTCCTCCTTTTCCCCCTGGCTGGTTTTTACTCACCTTCTGAAGCTTTATTTGCCCTCCCTAAGGGTGAGTATCTGAGTATAACCGTAGTTCCTCTTAAAAGTGTTCCATGGTTCCTCCAAGGACAGCTTAGGTAAGGCTCCCTGTGCCCCTCTTCTGAACTCCATTCGCACTTTGTGCACATTTTAAGTCACATTTAATTATAATCACTGATCTTTTTGTTCTCTTCAACTATAAGGAGAGCCCCTTAAGGATAAGGACTACATCTTATTCTCCAGTATTCCTCAAACCTATCAGAGGGCTGAGACTGGAACATAATAAGCACTCAATAAATGATGGCTATATGGCTAGACAAATGGATGATGCAGTCTCTACCACTGACAGGCTTACAAACTTGTTAGGGCGACCAGAATAATATGAACAAACTATAGAATGACAAAGAATGATATCACATTGTGTGATGCACAGACTTCCTAACAATTAAAGAAATGCATACTAACGTGACGTAAGGTTTAATTACGTGATACTAAATTTAATCAAAATAAATAAAACATATGAATTCCAATTGGGTGGACTATGGGGAAATAGCATGCCTATGTACTCTCAGTAGCACTGTAAATTGGTTTGGTCTGTCTGGAAAGCAATAGGGCAATATGTAACAAAAACTATAAAACTGCTTATACCTTTTTTAAAAAATTTATTTAAATTAGTTTCAAGTACACAGTACATTGTTTAGACATCTATACAGTTCATAAAACGATCCCCCCAATTGCTCCCTCCCGCCCCTAGCCCTCCACCTAGCCATCATATTAATGCTAACTGCATTCCCTCTGCCATGCTCCCCATCCCCATGACCAAATATCAACTACTAATTTGTACTTCTTTAACCCTTCACTCCATTCTCCCAGCCCCCCGACTCCCTCCTCTTTGTTCATCACCAAATTGTCCACTATATTTGTGAGTCTGTTTTTGATTAGTTTGTTCTTTTTGTTCCTTAGATTCTGCATATAAGTAAAATCATATGGTATTTATCTTTCTCTGTCTGACTTATTTCACTCAGCATAATAACCTCTAAGTCCATCCGTGTCATTGTAAATGGTAGGATTTCATCTTTTTTAATGGCTGAGTAATATTCCACTGTATGTATGAATTATAATTTCTTTATGCAATCATCTGTTGATGGGCACTTAGTTTGCTTCCATATCTTGGCTATTGTAAATTGTGCTGCCTGCTTATACTTTTTGACATAGTAATTCCATTTTAGGGAATATATCCTAAGGAAATAACCTAAGCCAAAAAAAAGAAAAAACAAAGCAATTTATATGAAGACATTTATAGTGACAGTGCTTAGAGTAAAGAAAAAAAGCCAGTAATAACCTAAGCTCTATTAAGTCAGCAAAGCTAAGCAGTTTATGGCATTTTAGGTAAAAGTGAAAATTGGCAATGTCCACACATATAAATGTATATATAAAATTATGATAAGTGAAAAAACATAACAAGGCAATAACATACTGATTTAAGTTATATAAATTCTTATTTAAAAATATATGCTTACATATTACAAAAAATGTTAAAGAAAATTTTTTTTAATATTTATTGGTTATTAAGTGCCTGTATTTTCATGGAATTCAACTCCCATCTCTGGAATTCATGTATCTTACCCAGATATCTATAGCACATACATCTCCTGTTCTCTGAGTCCTATCAGCATGATGTTGTCAACATCCTGAATCCACTTGATGTGTTGAAGAATGAAGAGATGACTAAATATATCTATGGACTAAATTGTGGCATGGAGACAAAGAACTAAGGCAATACAGTCTACGGCAATCTTTGCCAGGTGAAAGCAAACTGTCTTCTTATTGGAAGTGAGTTTTTAAAAAACCATCAGCCACATAAATAGCTGCAGAGTAAGTGTCAAGGGCTGAGTTATTTTCTCCAAAAAGATAGTCACATCTGAAATAGCTGTAATTGGAGGCCACTTAGTCACATTTATAATAATCTACTGCCTTTCCCTAAGAAATATCTGCTTTCTGCACTGGACAAATCAGTGATTTAAATGGGATTATGATAAGGATCACCATCCCTTTTGAGTCTCTGATGGCTTTAACTATTTCCCCCTGGGGTAGACTATTGCTTTTGGTTTACTACTTTAAGTCTTCCATTTAGCAGTTTCTAACAAAGGACCCCTTAAGGGAATGGGGGGTGGGGGGGTGTTGATGTAATAATTCTTCCTGGTATTGTGTGTGTGTGTGTGTGTGTGTGTGTGTGTACACATACATATACACACACATACATATATACATATACATATATACACATATAGTCAGAAACTGAGAAAATTACATGGAATGGACCTCAAAGTCCACTAGACCAGTTATGATATCAAAATTCCATTTATCACCTAACTACCATAAAATATCTCACTGACCATTGGAACACAATAATAATGGATCCCTAGGAATAGCTCAGAACCACTGAAAGATCTAAGAGATATAGATGCATCTTTTCTCGCCAAGCCACCATTACCTTGGTAAAAGACTCCAGATCTCTTTGAAGACAGGCAGGGAGTAGAATTTGCAGCATATACTTGTATATATTCCACAAGTATACACTCCATACTTATATGGAGTAATTGCAGAGTCTTTCCTCAACAGTGTCTGGGCTCAGGGTCTCTGCCTCAAGTTTAGGAATTAGATGAGGAGCAGTGTTTCTCTATACTTAGTGACTCAAAAGAGGGTTCTGTTATCTAGGTCTAGCATTTGTTATTTGTTATTTGTTTATTTGTTTTGATTATATGGACCAAGAAAGCTCTTAGAAGACTGCTTATTTCAGTGAAAAAAAAACTTTATAATCAGTTAGCCATCTCAAAACTTTATAATCAGTTAGCAGCTATGGGTCCAGGATATTCTGATTACCATGTTAGGCTGCTGCCTGTTATGGATCCATACAATGTTAGATAATTTGCTGCTTACCCAACAGCCACTCCCCACAGAAACAAAATATGTTGCAGTAGCTAATGTGTCCAGCCAGAAGTTCTCACATTCCCCAGTTCTCTTGCACTTAAGTTGCAGATATTTGACTTAGATTCTGAAAAATCAGACAGATGCGTAGAAATTGGATTGAGAAGTGAGCAAAATGAAGAGGAGGCTAAGTGCAGTGGAGCTGACATCTGGCAAGCACATGTGAAGATAGCCAGCTCTGCGATGGTGAGAGTGCGGAGAGCCTGGTACCCAGTCGTAAGCATTACCAGCGTTAAGGAGCAGTGGTTTCACTCTAAAGCCACCCCACAGCCCCAGGCTCTGCTCTTTAGTCACCCTATCCCCCATCCAATGTACCCTTTGTAGGACCTAATATCCCGTTATAAAATCTCTCTTCTGCTTAAGCCAGACGGCATGGATTCTGTTGCAATTAAGAACATTAAATAATACATGTACCACCTTGCCTTTGGAGATTTTTAAAGTGCCCCTCCTTGGTCTCTTCCCTTGGGGATTCTAGTATCCCTAATGAAATCAGGGATCCCACTTTAGCTACAGCACTTTCAGCATAAAGATAAGAGACACTATGGCTCTCTTCAGAGATGCTGGCACTCTCTATTGTGATATTTCTCAGTGGTTTGGTAAAGAAAGCATCTCTAGTCTGCCTTAGGAAATATAGTTAATAAATGGGTGAGCAGGTTGCATATGATAAATCCATGTCAACCTTCTTATCTACCTAATTTTTTGATTCTTTACATTGTATCAAATTTTTCTGACATCTTATTTTCATTCCTTGTGGGCCATTATTAAGTACAGATTTCAGTAAGCCACCTAAAAAAATATTAGAAATCTCAGATGCTTGAGCTATCATGTTGAATTAAACATCTTTGATAAATCCATTCAGCCTGATCTAATTCAGCCGGACCTAAAATCGTATTCCCCTAGAATGGAAAGCCAGTTTAGATGCTGAGTCATCAGAATGAATGACACTTGCCCCCTACAGTCACCAATATTCGTTCTCAAGTATCCTCCAAGAAGCTCTAAGGTTTTCAGAGTCCCTCTAGGAGCAAAGAATGAAAGGCTCTGGGCACCACCACACTCCTTTACAATCAGAAAAGCTTCAATTTCAGCTTATAGTCTTCTAAGTATGCTTTTGTTCAAGAAAGAGACTTAAAACTTTAAAAACATTTTTTTTTAAGGTTGGAAAAAACCACTGGAGAACATCTTTGAAGTTCACCTGGACACCTTCATGGTTTTTCTAATTACTATGGTCTGGTTTGATGTCCTCTGTTGGAATTCTAAAGGGAACCTTCAGAAATGGTTGCCTGTTTTAAGGTTGTTTTCTCCAAAATCCACTGGGCCTGTCAAGAAGTCATGTCTTCACTTTCTAAGAGGTCACCATGCCATATATGTCTCTTGGTGAAAGACACAAGCTAGCAATCCCCAACAGTAGGCAAATAGGATAGAATGGTTCCTCCAAGGCCATATCAGGACCTACACAGCACACTCTGTGTCCCTGGATACTGGGCATGAAACTTCCTAAGAAAAGAGAGAGATGAAAGAAAGAAAAGAAAGGAAAGAAAGAAAGGAAGGAAAGAATGAAAAAAGGAAGGAAGGAAGGAAGGAAGGAAGGAAGGAAGGAAGGAAGGAAGGAAGAAGAAAGGAATCTGTGGAAGGTCAGTAGTATCAAAGAACATCCATCATGTGCCCAGCCTGTGCTAGACTCAATGGAGAATTCAAGAAAAGAGAATATAGTGTTTCTTCATTCACCTGTTTCTTTATTTACTGAGTACCCATTATGTGCAGGCACTATGCTGGTGCATACAATCCATCTCTCAAAGCATTTACCATCCAAGATACAAGGGCCTACTAGAAACAAAGCTCTTCCATATAAAACAACTAGAGAATAGCAAAAGAGTATAATAATGTGGGTTTCTACAGTTTAGAAATGTGCTTTGCATTCAAAGGAAAAGGAGATGAGTGATGGCTGAAAGTCAGAAAGTTTTCTAAGAATGGGGTTTAGATTGCAATGAGAGAAAAATGAGTATTTTCCAAGCAAGAGTAAAATGAACAGAACAGTGTGCATATATAAGGGCCCTCCTCTGCAGAGGTTTGTTTATCTTATCTCCCTCGGCATGGCCTGGTCAGCCCAGTTGGCTAAAGTGCTGATGAGATCAAGGTCTCTTCCAGCTCCACATATCTGTGATTCTGTAATTCTCAGAGAACCACTATCACACCTGCAAGCCAGTTTCATGTGAAGAGAGAAACCCTCTGACCCCTGGCTCAAGACCATGTTGTCTCTAGTCTATGAATGTGTGCAGGTCCTCAGACAAGGAGGAGTTGAGAGATTAGAGATGTCCCAACACAAATCCCAACTCAATCCCTTTGAGTCAGTAGCATCTTTTCCAACCATAGACATTAGCTCCTGGCACATGGTAGATACTAAATGTTTATGAATGAAATGTGTGTAGAGGACAGGAACCACATGAATGTGGCCAATGAAAAGTGAATTTGGGTCCAGGGCCTGACTGAAAGCATCCCATTTTCATAAACATTTGTGAGGGAGGCAGTGGTGTTTAAGAACACAGCTTTAGTTTCAGACTGTCTGAGTTCAAACTCGGTGCCACCACTTCCCAGCTGTGTAATCTTGAGCCTTGGTTTCTCCAACTGCAAAATAAGGATGGTGATAGTTACTGTGAGTGAGGATTAAATGACAAAGTATTTAGCACAGTGCCTAACAAATATTAAGGATAATTAATATTGAGAGATTGATCGATGATACTTGCAAATCATATATTATTCAGAAGAAAAGTCATCTTCGTTCACCTTTACCTCAAACAGCTAATGCTGACAATCAAAGGGACCACTGTGCAAAGAATCAGACTATCTCAGAAACCTAAAGAAACTCAGTCCTCCTAAAGATTATCCTCTCCTTGCAAGAGGCTTTCTTTCACCTCGTGGGTCCTCCCTCCTATGCCTTAGGAGATTCTTCTGTACCCCCTTCCTACAAGGTCCCAACACCCTAAGATATTTAATAGAAAATTTCAAAGTCGAAAGATACCATAGAGGTTGTCTAATCCATGCCCCATGATGTTAGACTTACAACACTGTTAGACTTATAACACTGTTAGCAGATAACAATTTATAACACTGTTAGCAGATAACATGTGATTTTTTAGTGTTAGACTTATAACACTGTTAGCAGATAACATGTGATTTTTTTCCTCCAAGTGTCTGAGCTTTAAGCTTTCAGTGGAATGAATATCTACTAGAAGAACCTCAGATCCACAATGAAGCCGATGGTAAGTATCACCTAGCACACGTGCAATCTGTGCCCGTGCTAAGCACTTCACAAGCATTATCTTATTTAATCCTCCCATTAACTCAGAGTCAGGCACTTTTATTCACCCCACTCCCATTTTCCAGGAGGCTCCAAGAAGAAAAATAAGTTGTGCTAGGTCACACTAATGCAGGGAGGAGGCAAAAGAATTAAAATGTTAATCAAGCTTCATTCAGAGACTGCAATATGCTGATCAGCCCTGCAGCCAGGCCAGGAGGACACCCGCAGAACAAAGGAAGATTTCTACTGGGATTGCTAGCAACCCGTTCCCCACCCCTGTGAAGGGGAAACAGGAACTAACAGAGTGTCTTCTAAGGCTAAAACCATAGGGAACCTATGGATTAAAGGCTGGGAACTGTCAGCAGGCCTTTCGCTCTGCATATTCTTACTTTTTCATACTACATACTCTTCCCCTTTCTCACTGTACGTCCATATCAAAGGAAATGGGAACTAAAGAAAGACATATAAATTGAATTCCTCCCGATGAGGTCCCTCTCACTCTCTGCCTCTGAGAGGAGGCCACACTCTGTTTGTGTAGTCTTAATCCCTTTTCTAACTAATTTTTCTTTTTGTTCTAACTTTGGCACATGTGTTTAACTCTTTCTACTCTCTCTACCAAAGGACCCTCTTCTCTCTGTGCAGGGCTTGGTGTCCCGACTGCCCATCCCCACTCTGGGAAATTTGCACTGTCCTGCATCAACACAAACCAGTAAATAAGAAGATATAACCTGAACCCAAGTCGCTGACTCTTGCTTTGCAGGCTTGATTTGTTGAGATTTAATGGAGCTATAATGAATGGCTCACAGATTCTTGTGTGGTTAAGCCAGGCAGGAAGTGTCCATGAGGCCTGGCAGTGGATGTGGAAGTCTTGGCCAGGCAGAAAATCCTTGAGAAGAGCCTGGACCTCTATATGTCAAATGGAGAGAACATATCTACTTCTTAGGTGGTTGTGTGGTTTCTCAATAAATAGTCATTTTTATCCAAATTTGAAAAACAATGAAATAAAAGAATTCTTTTGTTGTGAGCTTCTGAGAAAATGAACACACTGCTAATTCATGGCCTGTGTGCTGTTGATATCATTTGGGTATAAAACCCTGGCAACTGTCTAGACAAGTGCTGCTCTCCACTTGGACTGCAAACAGGACCTGAAAGCCTAGAACATTCCATGGCCAAGCTTACCTTCACAGACACCAATATAGGCTATCTGTCTGCCTGCCCGTTCCCTCTGTCTGGGGCCTGAAGCTCTAGGAGCAATGGAATCTCTTTTCATCTCCCATCCCAACATTACTGTGCAATTAAAGATCCTCTTTGGTCTCCTCAGATCCCTAAGCAGGAAACACTGGCAGCTTTCTCATAGGCCACCTACTGCAGAGGTCACAGGGCCTCAGGCCTCAGAGTTGCCCTGATCCTAAAACAGGTTGGGAGGGGCGGAGCTGGTCAGTGGGCAGGGATCAGTTCCTTCTTTCCCTTTAACTGGAGGTGAAATGAACTGTGATAAAGCAGAACCACTGGCAAATGTAAGAGAAAAACTGGTTGAAGTAATAATGCTCTTCATATGTCTAGGGACTATCACGTTCTATAGTCCTCAGTCTAACCACCTCTGTGTTTTCATTTATGCGCAGACTTGCCAAGAATATTATTCCCATTTGACAGGTGGGGAAAGCAGGACAGAAAGCAAGACCAGAGGCTGAGCTAAAGCCAGACCAAGACCTCCAAGTCCTTACCCAACATCCTTCGCCTGTATGTCTCTGACTTAGTGTCTCCAACCATCTACAGATGAGGAGCCCGCACCTTCATTCCCAGCACAAGAAACACTGGGTCTAATCCATCTCACTTGGGTTTTGGGAACAACACCTCTTCCAGAAGAGCAGCCCTTCTCTTTTATCCGGGGGACTCCATTCATCCCTGAGAACCTGGAGCCAGTTGCCTCCCATGAGAAATCAGCTAGAAAAAGACACAAATGCAGCTCTGAGAAATCACTGCCTGGCAGGCCAAGTGGTCCCCTGACTCCACTTCCAAGAGGGTCTGTGCAACGCGGCCTTGAACAGAATGGGTAATTTATCGGTTGTGTGTCAAACCCCAGTCAGGGACAGCGTCCATCTTCTAAAATCGCTGGGGAGTGGGAAATGGGTTAATAATCTTCTGGGAGTCCCACCCATAAAAGTTGTCTGAATCTTTAACTAAATCCTCTTCACTGAGGATGTACTGCAACATCATTACACTAGCCTATGACAAGCATGACGAGCATTTCCCTACAAACATACCAGCCCTGCTTCATCTGCCTTCACTCAGCTGGGGACGCGGGCTCTGCCTTCTTAAGTGGGCTCAACTGTATTACTGGCTTCTATGGTGGTGTGGGGCTATAGCGAAGCTCCATTTTATGTTCTTAAATATTCATAAGGAGCTTTGCAACATTAATATCTTAGATGGCTTACAAGAACACTTAAATACTGGGTCCTCTCTCCCCTCCTTTCTCCCCAAAAGTCCCAGCCTGTTCTAATTTGTGTAATGCATTGGGCCATTTTAATAATTGTCCAGGGATTTATTTGGTGGTTCTGCTGCCCCATCACACAGGGTGTAATTATGATGCCGGCTTCTTTTATTATGCACTAATCCTGCTTGTTTCACTAGCAGGAAAGCCAAGATTGGAAGGGGTGAATGCAGGACAGGGCTAATGCACAGGAATTAAGTTATGGGCCTCAACCATTTCCCTTAACCTCCTCCGCTCCTCCTCCAGCTTTGCTGCTGCTGAATGAGGGAATGAGCAGCCATCACGGTGTCTGGAGGATGTTTTTAATTAAAGAGCCTGTTTTATCAAAAGCAGTAGATTCAGGAATGGGAGACCAGGGCCATCAATGAGTACCCAAACAATAAACTTTTGGCACACACCACTCAAAGATGAGAGGCTTAGAGACGTGTCCTAAGGTGTTTGTTGCCATGGTTGTCATGGTTTTCCATAAAAGCAAAATGCAGTGGAAGCTGCCAGTTGTAACTGGGGAAAGAGAAGACTCTAGGTATCTTAGAACTCACTGAAATTTTCTGATATGATTCAAATACAAGGGACTCAGGATAGAGTGAAATTAAATTATTTTAAAACTGGACACTTCTAAATAGATGCAGCCATAGTGGGCTATATGGGAACATATATGGCATCATTTCACATACAGTTAGGTAATCTCACGTCACTGATATCGCCTGATCATCTCTTGCCTCCATCCCTAAGAAAGAAGAGTTTGGAATAGCAAGACATGCGGAATCTACATCAATGCACAGAACAATCTGAGCACCGGCATGCTGGGCCGGACTTATGAGGCTTAGAGAACTCCAACTCTGAATAATTTCAATAGGGAGATAAGCCAGACACAAATAAGAGTACTAAACCCCTTAGAGGTGAACATATAAACACATGCAAAATAATACAAAGCTGATTAAGAATATCTATCTCCACGAATAAGCCCATTGTTAGCTGCTACCATCATTTCAAGGCAGCACTATGACTAATTCAAGTTCAAATGTCTGAAGCTGGCAAAGTTGTGTGTTGGCCTGGAGCCGTGGACAAGCCTAAGACTCATCTTTCTCATCCCTCTCTGCTCCTACCCCTTCCACTTAGACTACAGTATCGTGTAAATATAACTTTTACATGCACCGGGAAACCAAAAAATTCATGTGACTTGCTTTATTGTGATTTTCACTTTATTGTGGTGGTCTGGAACTGAACTCACAATATCTCCAAGGTATACCTGTAATTGGTTTGCCTGTTGGGAAAGATATTTACTAGGAAACTGCAGAAGATCAGGCCAGAAAGAAAGACTGAGGCCAGAACCTCACACTTAGATGATAGAGTAGCCGGCTTTAGAAACCAAAACTCTGAAAGCACCTGGGACCTTTTATCCAAAAAAGATGAAGTAGTGAAGAAAACTGACTAGTCTATCTGTCTTTCATCTTCCTTCTGGGAGGCAAAATTTGAACAGCTTGGAATAGTAGTCGCTCCACTCCATCTTAAATTGTTCACCTACTCACACCCGTGAATAAGAAGCTCTCTCTACCCAAAGCACTAATCATCATGCATTACTTTTATTCACATTCTCACTTTTCAGGTCCTAAGAGCACAGCAAGACCTCTCTATTTAAAGGAAAACGCAGGTATCTCTTCTTTCATCACACTCCACCTCCATAGGACCACCCCTCCACAAGTGTGTTAGTCTCCCACTGGGCTTGTTGACATAATGAAGTCTTCCAGGACACTGGCTCTTCCAGACCAGAACTCAGAACAAAGCGGGGTCAGGTCCTGCTGGAGGAGTCTAGGAGTGAGAACCACCCGAGAAGCCACCAGTCCTAACTCTACCATTACCTGCATGATCCTGGACAAACGGCTTCCCAACCTGGGCCTCGGTTTCCCCATCTACAAAATGAAGGGGAGGGTCCTGATAATCTCCAAGGAGACTTTGTGATCTAAGTCCTCCTGCATCTCTATAGCAAAAGCATTTTATTGGAACATGATGTCACCCGGTAGACAAATTCTCCACACATATTACAAAGATGGCTCTATATAACCAAGACTCCGTTAACATTTAATTAATAACAGCATTCATCTCCACCTAATCCATGGAAGATTCTAAATAGAAGGGAAGGCCAACTGCTCCCACAGCTGCTTGGCGCAGGCTCCTTGATATCCAGGCACCAGGATCACGGACTTTCCTTGTCAGAACATGATTTACAGCACTCAGGACAGTTACATAAATTTCCATAAACATTCCCAAATGCCATACATATCACATTCTATGGGCATGAGAGAGGGGAGGTAGAGAGGGGATTCTGGGGATCATGGGTGATGAGGCAGCTCCCCCAACTTTAGGGCATTAAATTTAAATTTGACTAATCGTGAGTTCTTCCTCTGCTGAGCACCTGGGCACTAATTACATGCCTGGTTAATTCAGTAATGTACACACACTGCTTCCTCCACTGCACGAGATTAATGAGGGGAAGAAGAAGGTTGTTACGAACCTGTTTGTGGGGTTGTTCTTTACACCTCCTGTAACAATGGCTGAAAACGATCCAAACCACTTGGTGTGTGTCATCCCCACCACTTTGCGGGGCACATAATCATCATTTAGCATCTGGCGCCTCTCCCCCAGCAGCCGAGCACATGGGGCACGGTCGGCAGTGAGGTGGTGATCGTGAGGAGACTGGGGCAAGGGTGCCGTTCTCAGTGGCACTTTTACAGTAAATTCCTCTGCGGTGTCCTGCCATCACATCTTCAAGAGCAACTGCTTCCAAATGGCCATCCTGGGGTGTTAGTTTCCACTGTTTTCAGGATCATTGAAAGCTTTCTCGCCTCCCCACACCTCCCTCTAGATGCCACTTGGGACTGCCTTGTAGGGATTGAACTAGGCATGCATTCCAGAGTCCCAGCTGCCCTTGAGGGCAGAAACCAGAGATTCCAAGGCCTCCTGGGCCCAAAGGAGGGCAGAGACTCATGAAAACAGAGGACACAAGAAGGAGGTTTGCCAAGTGGAACCAGGGAGAAATCTGGAAGTCTCCTAAACATCTAACACATCTAAGACAACACGGCCACCCTTGCTGACGTCATGGAACAGGACAGAGGAGATGGCCCCACACACCACATGCTGCCCTTCTTTTTCCCCAGCAGAATTTGCCTTTGTATTTATAGCTTTGTTTCTTCCTTTCGAAAAATGCTTGTGAAGGGATAGAGAGCATATCATGTCATTTAGTCTGGGCCTGGCTCTCTAGAAATGTCCTTGGCTCTTGCTTTCATGCCCCTTCAGAGATGACCTTCAAATCTGGCCTCTTTAGGTGTAACCTGCTCACCTCAGGCCTGGCTGGGCATCCACAGAATGGAAGGAACCCCAGCCACAGGCAGCTCTGCCTGTATTCAGTTCAACAAGCATTTATTGAGCACCTACCACAGGGATACCATTTACTTAGCAGACTAGGGATACCAAGGCAAAATAGACAGGTTCTTGCTTTGAAGAAGCTTTTGGTCAAGCAGAGAGTGAAACAAATGAATCACTACATCCACTGATCATATACATCTAGGTACAGGGCCCAGCGGGGATGCAGAGAAGAGATCGCTAACTGCTAGGAGAGGAATGCTCAGGAACACTTCTCCAGCAGAAAGGAGATCTGAAGGAAGACCAGGGGCTGCTAGGCGGATGGGGCAGAAATGGGGCAGCAGGAAAAACCAGGGAACAGCGGATGCACATGCGCGGAGATTTGAAAGTGACCAAGACAACTTGGGGGTGACTCTCTTTTCCTACCTCTCCCATACTTCCCTCTCCTCCTTTCTCTTACCTCCCTTCTTCCTCCCCACCTCCTTCACTAGTTCCCAGGGGAGCACTGCCAGAGGCTTATGGCCACTGCAAACCCTCAGGGGACCCTTAGGGCTGAGCATCCCTGTCCACACCATGACATAGGAGACAGCCAGTCTCTATTTCCTCATCTGGCCTTTCTCCCTTCTTCTCAGGACCACTTATTACTAAACTGACCACCTACTCTGGACTGGTAAACCAGGGACCTGCAGGGCAGATTGACTTCTTAAACTAAAGAGAATGTGATGCTTAATAAAATGAATATGCCTCTAATGGTAGAATTTCAGACATTAAGAACAGGCCTTCCTGAGCGCTGTTTTGGAGAGTGAGAGCACCTTCTTAATTGCCCCTCAAATAATAACGGGGAGGCTGGACCAACTCAGGTGTGGTGAGCTAGGCAGACGTTTTTAGAGCATCTCATTACATCGAAAGATCTCAAGGCCTTTTAAGAGCAAATTCCTCTCAAGATGAACAATGCGAGCTCTGGGATCTAGGGTCTCTTGCCTTCAGAGTCCTTTTGGTCATGAGCTGGCAATGACTGAAAGGCAGATTGGGATTCCCTCTTCAGCTCAAAGCCAGGAGCCAGGTTGATTCCCACACCCTCCCAGGGTCAAAGGGGGATTGGAAGCTGTGTAAGGACAGCCTTGGCTACTCGCCACTCCTCTGCTTCACTTTGTCTTTGGGCCAATTGTCTCACTCCACTGCCTCTAGCTTTCCTTTCCCCAAAACTTTGTCTCTTTCAGTTTTAAAAGGATATCCCTGGAAAAGGCCCTCCACCTCCAACTGTGGAACCCACAAGAGATTTGGAGGATCCTTGCTTTTCGACAAGCTGTAGCCTGAGCCCCTGGAACAGACTAGCAGTGAGGTTACATCTCATCAGTCCGCACCCTTCCCCAAGCCACCCAGCCCCTGTCAAGCCAGGTGATTAACTACGCCGGCCCTGCCCATCTCCACTTCCCAGAAAATCGGAAGCTCTCCTCCTAAACCGCATTCATGGGGTTCCACTGCAGCTGCCCATTGACAACCAACAGCTTTAGCAACCACGTGGTCTTTTTAAAAAAGGCAAGTCATCCCAGAGACTGCCTTGATTACATCACGGGTTGTCGCCCAGCCAGGCTTTTACATGGGCCCACAAGAGAACTTGGTCTGCCGCCGGCCCTGGCTGCTGCTGGGCGGCCCCACAGCCACCCGGCCATAGATCAAGTCTGTAAGCCCGTGGAGTTCATTATCTCCCTAATGCTGCTTCTTCTGTAGATCATTAGAAAGAAACTTGACCTGACCTGTGAACTCTGAAATTGATTGTTGCCTTGAAATGGTCAACAGCCCATTTTCTAATCGATGCGCAGAATAATTTTATACATATTTAAATTATATATTAACTTTAATGCGTGTTAAATTTATCTACCACTTTCCTCATGTGCTTCTTTTACATTCGCTTGAACTCAGGAGGGTGTATTTACCATGGCGTGGGAAGAAAAGAGAGAGGGGGGATGTAGGCTTAGACCAAGTGAAGGAGGAAAAAGCAGTTCCAGGGCTGAGCCAGAGGCCACAGAGGACTAGGTTCCAAAGCTGGGTGTGGGGAGGAACGTCAGTGTCCATCTGGGAGCATATATATGTGGGTGTGAGTGTGTGTACATATAGTGTGTATGTGTGTGTAGCTCGCAGTGATGTATATGTGTGTAAAAGTATGTGTATATCTGGGAATGTATGTGTGTATATATATGTGTATGAGGTGTGTCTAAGAATATGTGAGTATATATGTTAGAATGATGCATATGTGTACGTATGTGTTTGTGTGCCAGAGAGCACGTGCTTCTAGGAATATATATGTGAGTCTGTTGGTTTGTAGACGAGTGTGTATTGGTATGAGAGAGGGATGTGTCTGTGTGAGCTTATGTATGTGTATAAGAGTACGCGTGCATCTGGGAAAATATATGTGTGAATGTTTTCTCTCCCACGCACTCTCCCCCAGCTTGCGGTCCAGCCACCTTGCCGAACCCTCAGTACTGAGAGTTAGAAAGAGTTTCTTCCCCAGTACACATTAAGGAGCTATCGATGCAGGGTTTCAGGCTGAAAAGGGCAAACTCAGACCATTATGGTTATCCTGAATGCAGCTTGAAATTTTTAGAACAGAAAAAGGTCCCCAAAATGCTAAACTATCTGGAAAGAAGGCCAGAACTCTTAATGATCTCTAAAGCAGAAGTTCTTAACCTGGTGTCTATCAACACTGAGACCTCTGTGGGTCAATGAATCCCTCAAATTAAAGGAAGTGTGTGTGTGTGTGTGTGTGTGTGTGTGCACGTGTGTGTGTGTGTGTGTGTGTGCGCGCGCGCACATGCATGTGTATGTCCAGGCAGAGGCTTTGTCACATTCATTAGACTTTCAAAAGGTTTATAACTGTGGGAGAAAGAGCCACTGCAGATTATATGATACTGATCCATTTGCAGGGGTAGGACTGCTTTCTCTGTTCTCCTGCATCTACTACTTTCACACACAGCTCCAGCACTCTGCCTTTGCTTCCATCGTGGGCAAGACTCGCCATGGGTCTTTAACATCAAGCTAAAAATGCCTGATAGAGAGCCACTCCTACCCATAGCAGAGCAACAAGCAATCAGCCTCTCAACTGACGCCAAGCTCAGAGTCCAAATCAGTATTCCAGTGCCATCCTTCCCAACCCCAACCTTCTAGAGTTTGGACACTCCCAAGATTTACATTTTTCATCATGCCCTTGTGGATGGGGTGCAAACAGATATAAGCCAATCTTCTAGAAACACTCTTTAAAATGTTCATACCCTACATCTCGGTTATTTTATTTCTAAGAATCTATCCAAAGGAAATATTTAAACTGCAAGCAAAGGTTTGTGCACAGAGAAGTTCCTCAGATTATTGGCACCAAAACAAATCACTGGAAACAACCTACTGTCCAGCATGAGGGGAAGAGCTAAATAAAAGCAGTGACTCCATATGAAGGATTGCTCGCAAGCAATTAAAAAGCATGTTTACATTTATGAACCACATAACTAAATTAAGTACCAATGATTTTAACTACTCATCTTCTATTTTTTAAATATGTTTAATAGAAGTTTTAATAACATGAGAAAATGCCTACCTTAGAGTAAAAGCATGAAATGATGGTATTTCAAAATTTTTTAACGCGTAGAGAAAACAATAAAGGAAGTAATCCAAAATAGTAATAATGATTTTTCTAGCCCTTTCATACATTTCTGTACTTTCTAAGTTTCTGTTACTAGCATGCATTAACTTAATTCTTTAAAACGTTGTTTAGAATATATAGATGTCAAATTACAATGTACACTTGAAAATTATATAATTGTATTAACCAATCTTACCCCAATAACCTTAATAAAAATAAATAAAATAAAAAGTTAAGTTTAAACCATGTTTTCTGTTTTCCAGTCCATCCACTATAAGAGTCATTCCTCACTCCAGACCCCAAATCCATGAATTCCAAATTGCTGTTTCCTCTCTTGGGAGCAGTACAACTAAACTCGAATGCCTCACCAAGATGTGCAGTCTCCCTTAGTGGTCCTTGAAATAAAATCAAAACAGTACTTACCTCTCCTGTTCCTTCATATTTCCACATTCTTCATTAACTCCCAGAATCCTTCCTCAGGCAATCTCTTTTAACTTATGTATCCTTCTTTTGCTTATTCACAATAGCCTAATCCCTCATTTACAAATAAATGTCCAATTTAGATGAGAAAATATAACCTGAGTTATTTCTTCCAGGTGAAAATGAGAAGGGGGTTGGGCAGGGAATTAAAAAAAAGACGTGGTCGAGAAAGAAGACCAGCTTTATTCATGTAGGTTGCTACCTACTTTCCCAGGAAGATCAAGGTCATCTAATACGTACTGCCTTGACTTTCTTCCCTCTGCCTCAGAGATTCTCTGCATCATTATCATCCATCCTTTCATCCTCCCTCATGTCTCAAAGGAAGATGTATTCTTTTATTTTGCCAAGGTGCACCTCTCCACCTGGACTATTGATTCCATCCCTTCCCATCTCTTCCAGACCATTGCTCGATCAATCATCCCCAAGCTCTCCAGGATCTGTGATCTCTCCTCCCTAGTGGCTCATTCCCCTTCTGCAGAGTCAGACTGCATAGATTTGAGTCCCTGCTCTGCTACTTAGTAGCTGGGCAGGCTACTTATCCTTTCTGTGCCTCCATTTTCATGTCTGAACATTGAAATAATAATAATACCTACTTCATACAATTATTAGAATGAAATGAGATACTCTATGTAAAATGCTAAGCATAGGGATATCACATAGACAATGTTAGCTGATTTCATTATTTTTATAGTCCTAAAGTATGCTCAACTGGCTCCTATTTTGGTAAATGCCTTTCCCAGCACCCTTTTCCATCACCCTAATGTTCTGAATCACTCCTTTCTGTCAGGGTAAAATTTCTCACTGCCTGGAATTTCTCGCTTCTATCAGATTTCAATCTCTCGTCATCTGGATGCCACCTCTCCCACTAATAAAATTGCTCTTACTGGCATTGCCAAAGGCAGCTCAAATCCCCAGGGCTTCCCTCAGCCTTCACTCTTCTCAGTCCCCACCGTGATTCAACTGCACCCCCTTCTCCAAACTTTGGTCTCCTTGGCCTTCTAACGCTGTACAACCTGTGGTTGATTCTCCACTGACCTCTCAGAACACTCCTTTCAGCTTCTTCCACCAGCTCTTCCGGGTCTCTTTACTCTTTAGATAGAAGCTCATCCTCCAAGGCTCTGAAGCAAGGCTCTTCTCTTCTTATTCAATCCACTTTCCTTGAGTGGTCATATCAACCTCCACAGCTTCAGTCATCATCGATACATTGATCACTCCCATATAAGGAGGTTTGAAAGCAGAGAAAAAGAGGGAAAAAAGGAGAAGGGAGAGGAAAAAGAAGAGAGGGCCCAAGGGCAGCTTAACTTATAGATTGAGACAGCGGTCAACATGGGATGATTTCTGAGACTTAAAATAGTTTTCCACCCTACAACTGCTCCTCTATAACATCAGTGCTATTATCTGAGAGTCTTCCCTTTAGCTTAAAGATTTTTTTTTTTTTAATGTAGCTAACACATGTGTCTCCATGGTACAGTGGAAGAAAAGCAGGCAAAGGATTCAGGAGATGTGTTTAAACTCCAGCTCTGCCACCAACTATGACATATGTTCTTCCTCTTGTTAGCTCTTCATTGGTAAAAACAGGTAATAAAGTCAATCCTGGAGGGCTGTTGGGAGTATTGTGGACAATTATTAGTCTTCTCCCTCTTTGCCCAACTTGATCTCAGTTTTTTTATCTGTGAAATGGGGGTGACAACGTAGAGGATTTATAAGCTCCTTTCAGCAACTCTTCTTTGAAAGGATTTGGCCAGTCTTCTGCTTTATTTAGGAGGTGACTCTTAATGAGACTTTACAAGTCAATAAATAATACTTCTCTTCCCAGACAAATGACTCAGAAGCAGCTGCGCCCACCAGAGGAAGAACTGGCTTCCTCACTGCCAGACTGGAAGATGCAGTTTTAGATCTGTGGCAACAGTGATTTGTTAAGATTTCATTCCAGAAGTCCAACCTCCCCGCCTATTTGGGAGATCACCACTCCGTTCCCAGCATACAGCAGGCTCCATTCCTTGCTTTTCTCCACAATAACAAAAGTTTTATGAGCACCTGGGAGAGTCCTGAAGTTTTCCAGCTGGGCAGGAGAGGTGGCAGAGTTGGAGTTTGAACGAACTTCCTGGATCCCTTGCCTAATTTTCTCGCCAATGTACCAGGAAAGCCGCATGTGTGAGTAATGCCTATTGCTCAAACAATCACAAAAGGGCAGGGGACCCAGAGACTGAAGGTGCCCCATCAGGTCGGCCAGATCCCCCACAGGGCCCAGACCATAAGCTTAGGATAATAGTAGTTCATATTTGGGCACTGTTTTAGGTATTTTATATCCATGAGCTCATTTAATACTTATAATAGTCTAAAAAGGTAATGACAATTACTAATCCCACTTTTGGGATGAGGATACTAAGACACAGAGAGGTGACTTGTCTCAGATCACACGTAAAACAAGTGGCAGAGATTGGGTACAAAGCCAGGCAGTCCCAACCCCAGAGCCCATGTCTTAACCACTTGGCTCTCCTGCCTCCTCCACTTCCACAGGGCCAAGTCCACAGTTATGACATAGAACACTTAAAGGCTCTGTCCAGTTCACTGCTGCCCACACATCAGGTGCCTACTGTGATGGTTAATTTTGCGTCAACTCGACTGAGCCAGGTACTCAGACATTTGGTCAAACATTATTCTGGGTTCACCTGTGAGGGTGTTCCTGGGTGAGACTGGCATTTGAATCCCTAGACTGAGTAAAGCAGATGGCGCTCCCTAATGTGGGTGGATCTCATCCAATCAACTGAAGACCTAAATAGAACAAAAAAGCTGAGTGAGAGGGAACTCCTCCTGCCTCACTGAGTGAGCTGGAACGCTGGTTTTTCTTCTGACCTTTGGACTCAGATTGAAACATCGGCTCTTCTTGGTTCTCGAGCTATCAGACTAGAACTTACACCTGTGGTTCCTCTGGGTCTCAGGCCTTCGGACTCAGACTAGAACTGCACCGTGAGCTCTGCCAGGTCTGCAGCTTGTCTACTGCATATCTTGGGACTTGTCAGCTTGATAATCATGTGAGCCAATTCCTGCTAACAAATTTCTTTTTGTGTATATATACATCCTTTTGGTTCTTTTTCTCTGGAGAATCCTGACTCACACATTCATATTAGCACAGATTTCCTGGTTTATGATATTACCGATCTGGTGATGCTTACAGAAGGTTCCAGCCAGAGCTACCCTGCTACTGAGCATTGGAGCATCAGAACAGGGCAGCAATGACCACTGGCCACAGAGGGTGAGAAGAAGTAGAGAAGGACACCAAGGAGAATTGCCTAGTGGGATAGGAGGGAAGAAGATAGTGGGGTTGGCAGTGGGGAACAAGAGAGGGTGCACTTAGTCCAACAAGCTGGAGGAATCCACAGTGTGCAGACCTCGTGGCGAGAAGGGAAGAGGGGATGGGAGGAGCCCCCATCCTACGCTGCTTCCTGCAAAAGGGTGTCACTCGCTGCCCAGACCCACTGTGCCCCCAGCACTCTGTGTCTGTTGTCTCGATTCCCTCACTGGCACATGAAATCCCCAAGAAGAAGCCTGTCTGCATCTCGCATCCCTAGCACCTGGCACAATTAGATGCCCAACAATGGCGAAACAGGATGTCTATCAGTCAGATGCCCAAATGCATAAGTCATTGAGGTTTCTGTGTGATGCAGTTTTCTGCTTGAAGAACGAGGGTGAATAAGGGTGAGAGGTGGGAAATGGTCCTGGACAGTGGCAGCCAGAATCCTTGCAAGATAGCGGAACATCACAGGAGAACAGTATTTGGAACCAGGCTGCCAGACTCAGATTCCAACTGCATCTCTGACTAGCTGTGTGGCCACAGGCAAGCTTCTTAACCTCTCTGGGCCCCCGTTTCCTCCTCTGCAAAAGGCGGGTGACACTATCACTCACCTCATAGGGTCGTTAGGAGGATTACATGAACTAATGCAAATAAAGTGCTAGGGACCCTGCCTTGGCACACAGTAAGCATTAAATTTTTGATCATCATCACCATCATCAATCATTATTTTGTACAAGTGGACCATCAAGGTGGCTCAAATTAGTTTTGTAACTAATCTAAGCTGTCTGAGTTCTTTTAAGATTTGACCCTGGGGGCTCAACCTCTTATGGAGGCCACAGATCTGTCATCTGATTCTGACCCTTAAAGAAATGACTAGACCCAAATGAAAACTGTAACCACAGTCTGTTTCCAGGATTCTCAGTTGTCCCGAAATAACGCTTCAGCCATCAAGAAGCTGAGAAGAGAGATACTAAGTCACCAACAGCATTCGGCTTCATTCAAGGAAGGTGGGGGGATTATTTGTTTATTTTCACAAATCTTAAACTTTACAATTTTCTTATAACAGTGGTGGCTTCATCAGAAAGCTGGAATTGAATGCCCAGATTATTATTATGAGACAGGCTGTGGCTTAATCTTCTCGACGTGTTTATATGTGAGAATAAAGAGGCATTTGGCACTTATCTAAAATTACAACAGCAGAGAAGGAAAAAAGCCCTGGCAGGTACATGGCTGTGATCTGCATATGTACATGCTTTTGAGTTCATTATGGAATCACAGAATCAAGGCATCGGAGCTGAAAGAAGCCTCAGTGTTCCCCTCTTCCATCTCTTTCCTCTTATAGATGGAGAAACTGAGGCCCAGAGGAAGGATGTTAATTACCCTTAATCACCCTGCATCACTCAGCTAGTTAGTGACAGGCTAACACTTTCTGTGCTGAAAGCTGAGAAATAAAACTATTTGGCAGAGAGAGGGTCCACTTCTCATTTTAACAAGATACCCTCCGCCTTCCCTATCTGGACAGGAATGATCTCCCCCGTCCCCCCAACACCCCTACCCCACCCT
>NW_006442107.1:5413276-5436709 GCF_000325575.1 Pteropus alecto
TGTCCAACCTTGTCCCATCTTAGCCTTCCAGGCAGCCAGGCTAATCTTCTTGCTACCTGAATGGCTTCCACATTCCCAGCTCCCCTGCCCTCAGTGATGCAAATTATTCCTTTCCTTCAAAGACAAGTGGGAGGCAACTTCTTTGAAGGTTCTTCTGACTCCCACAGCCACGGTGAGCACTACAGAAACTCTACACTCACAGAGCAAGTTCCATCTGCAGACCCAAGGCTGAGAGGCACGGTGAGAAGGAGCCAAGGGGAGTCCAAGAACCCCAGATGTGGCTCAGCTCTGTTTCATGACCTCAGTCCAATTATTTCCCTCCCTGAGTCTCAGGTTCTTCCACTGTAAAAATATAGTTGTGTGTATAGTTGGTTGAAAATTAAATTACCCATCATAGCACTGTAGGTACTCAGGTAATATAACTCAGGTTATATTTTAAGATATATTATTTAGTTCACCAATATATAGTACACGCTTCTGTCTTATAGTTGCTTCCTATCCATGTTGGTTTTGTTATCACAGCTAGATTGTAAGTAAATACAATTAAATTCTATGAGAGGAGGAACTTTGTCCCTTTTTATTCTCTAAACGACCCCCAGTGCCTCCCATAATACCTGGCACATAATAGGCACATAATAGGCGCTCAGTAAATATCAGTTGAATAAATGAACACTTTTCTTTCGTCTCCTAAAATGTTTAGATCCACAATAATAATAATAATATAACAAGCTTTATATTTCTATAGTGATTGACATTTTCAAAGCATTTTCACATGCACAAGTTTATTTGATACTCAGACCATCCAGTGAAAGAGGAAGATCTGGTATTATTATCTGTCCTCATTTCCTAAGTGAGGAAACTGAGGTGCAGAAGACATTTGGTTTTCAAGGTGACAGAACTAGGAAGTAGTGATGCATGGCCTGACACCCGTTTCACAAATCCAGATTGAGTCCACTTCCAGTCTGCCATATCCAATAAGTGCTCCTGGAAGGGCTGATTAATGTGGATTCTGAATCTGATCAACTTGGTGAAGCATTTGATGACTGTATGAAGAGTTCTCTGGCTTCCAGAAGAAAGACATCTCTGATGGTGGTGGCTGGATAAAGGGACTCCTAGGCGGGGAAGCTGGGGCATTGGGGTGGGGGGAAGTGAATTAGAGAAACTCTTCCTTCAGCAAGACAAATTTGTGCAGGGAAACCATGCTTGGCTGGGGAAGCCAATTGGAAAAGAATGATAGAGGGCCGGCTCCAGAGGTTCATCAAAGTCATTTGTTGCAGGTAAGCTCATTTTTCACAGGCCAAGGGGATATTTACCTGGAGTACACCTTTAAGGAATAGCCGACAGATTGAACGGTACAATGCTTTATTATATTTCACACCCTAGTGATTCAATATGATGGAGGCAGAAGGAGGGGGGATGGTGCTCGGGAGGGAGAGCAAAGGAGAAAGGCAGAAGAAAGAGATATTAAAATGTCCAGCAATGGGGTGTCCTCCTTCTTGAGTGCCTGGGGCAAACTTCAGCTACAGTGGAAGGCACTAGAAGATGCACAAACAGCCATGCCTGTGGATGACGTTGACCAGGGAGTAGATATCTAACATAGGTTAATCTCACCCCTTTCTCCTAACCACTCTCTTATGTCCCATGGTGCCTATTCACCCCTCTACCATTTTTAGAAACGTTTTCATACAATTCTTGGAAACCTCAAGACCTGAGTTCTAGTCCTGGTTCTACCACTATTTTAGTTAGGTGAGCTCAGACAACACCTTTGACTGCTAGGCTTCAGTTCCCTCACCGATAAAAGAAAGAATTCCCATGATCTCTAGGCTCCCTTCCAGCCTTTCTGTTCCACGATTCCAAGTCAGCCCCGGAGATCTGCCTTTATCTGCCTTTATATTGGCTTCTTCAGCAGCCCTCCCTCACATCCCTGTCATACCAATCAGCAGTCTAGAAGTCTGCTGCAATCATCATCAGAAAGACCGTCCTCAGCCTGGAGGCAGGCTCTGCCCTGGGCTTCAAAGGAAGGAATGTTTATCTCCTTGACAACAAGCATCCTTGAATAACTCTAGATAGTCTCTCATCCAGGAATTCATCTCAGTCTTCTGGGAATCTATATTTTTAGCTCTTTCCACCATTTACAAAGTATTTTGAGTATACGCCATTCTTTGTGCAACACAAGGATTGGGTTTGTGCTGTCCTCAAATCTTCAAAGTCTCTATGGAGCTCTTCCCATCAGTTTTAATCTTCTCATTCGAGATGACATCATACTCCTATCTTTGCCCCTTATTCCTGAACCACACCCCCCACAAGTGCCTTTTTTCTTCACTCACATAAACCTGGCCCACAATCTCAGCTGGAAGGTGCATCTTTTGCCCTTGTCTCTTCCTTGTCCCTTCCTCACCCTGCTGCCTAGAATGTACATCTGGTGACTGGAGCTTTGGTGGCCATCTTGTGAGGAGGCCACCTTGAGGACATAAATCATGAATTAAAGATGGTGGTCCAGAAATCAGAAGGGTGGGTCTCTGATGACTGGGAGGCAGGGCCATCATCCCAGCCTGACACGGCCACCGCTGGACTTCCTTCAAATGAAAGCAAAATAAACTCCTCTCTTGTTTATGCCACAGTCTCTTGGGTTTTCTGCTGTGTGCTACAGCCTTATCTAAGAGTCAACACCAAACTCACGATTCTATACCCATGGGGCTTAGCACATAGCATGGAGCATGTGAATATTTGTGGAAGAAGGCAGGAAGGAGAGAGCAGAGGTGGTTAATTTCCCTCCCCTGGTTCCTTCTCCCTCCTCCCATTCTCTGGCCCTGGATAGAGAGCCTTGAGAAAGACTGGATGCTGAGCGGGAGTGTCCACTGGGCTGGGCACTCCTAGCTGTCCCTGGATACCACTGGGATCCAGTTTGCACCTAAATGACCCTGGACATTCTAGATACTAAATGGCTAGATATTCATGGTTTAATGATATTGGAACCCAAGTCAGTCCATGGTGAAGAACCCCAGGGATGTCATAACTACCATGCACTTTTCTTGATGCATGGGGTGGCACTAGGAGCCTTTTATGAGTGTGGCTCCTAAAGTGACACAGTGACATGTTAACCCCAGTCCAGCCTCTTCAAAGCTCACAGCACAATTACAAATGAAGGATGTCCATGTGGGAGATGGCAAGTACCCTCAGAGAGTAACAAAAAAAAAAGAGTAAGAGAGAGCTAGAGTAGCATGGAGTGGCACAGAGTAGATGAACAGAGATGTAGGCATAGTCAATCTGGGAGTACTTCCTGAAAGAAGCAACTTGGGTCCTAAAGTGCTGAGAAAACAGGGACTCTGGCATTGGTGGTTGTATCAGTCACCTATCCCCATGTTAATTCTGTATAACAAACTATCTCAAAAGTCAGTGGCTCAAAACAATAATCATTCACTCTCATCCATGTGACTATAGGCTATTGATCCAGTCTGGGCTTGGCTCCAAGTTGCACATCAAAATAAAGGATGGCCATCATTGGTTTGCATCAGTAGGCCAGTTAGGACATGTTCTTCTCTTGGCCATAGCAGAAGAATAAAAACACCTGTTAATATCATATATGCTAACATCCTGTTGGCCAAAGTAAGTCACATGACTGATCCCTTATTCAAAGAATTGAGGTATAGACTTTATCTACTATGAAGTCAAAGCAAGTCATAGCCAAGCCCAGCTCCAACAGGACTGGGAAGTGTGTGTGTGTGTGTGTGTGTGTGTGTGTGTGTGTGTGTGTGTGTGTGTGTAGGGGGCAAGGGTGGATAGAAAGGAAGTGAATCCTTTTTTAAATCTATTACAAGGATAGAGAAAAGGGGAAAGATAGTCCATGTAGAAGGACTACATAAGCAAAGGTACAGAGGTAAGCATGTGTCTGGTGTGGGAGGACAGCCAGGAGGAAATGTGGAACCCAAATCAAAATGGCAAGATGGGCAGGTAGAGAGAGTAGAGACCCCCCTGTCTCTGGCAACAAGGCCAGGAGCATAAGTAGGTGGCAAGCCAGCTAACAATCTCTTCCGTGGGCCCTTGCCTTCTCTCCTTGAAGAATTAAGAAGTTATGAATTGAAAACAGAGCTCACTCCTGTAGGATAGGCTCTCTGAAAAAATATTACAACTCACCAACCTCCTACCTCCTCCTGAGGCTTTCTGGGGTGTGCCCAGCCCTGAGCTCTTGCCCTTGTCTAAGCCACGGGCATGCATACACATGATACCAGAGGTCACTATATTACCTGGCTGGATCACTATGGAGTGTATACCTGTCTTGACTTCCCAACTAGATTCTAAGCCACCAAGAGCCTAAAATTGTTTTTTCTAGTTTTTCTTGCAGTCTCTAAACAGCAGGAGCTCCATAACCACATGTGGGATAAATGGCTGAATAGTATAGACAGTGCTAAGAGAATCGAACAGCACCATTTCTGGAATAAAAAACTAGAGAAAGTAGGTCAGCTGGACCAGCCACAATCAAGACAGTCCTATTAATAGAAAATGCAAACATTATTTAGGGACAGGAGTGTGAAATAGGAAAGGGGAAGGACACTTGAAGATGGATGAAAACTCAGCCTTGCGTGGAAACACAAACTTGAGCAGAAATAAAATTGCTGGGGAGGCTGTCTGTTCCTAAAGAAATATAGTCCCAGGTAATGGCCCTAGGCAAAGATTCCACAGCAAATCAGCCCACCAGCCACCTCCTGCGGAGCCCAGAAAGGGCTCTGCACTAACGACACAGATATTCTGGGGAATGCTTGTGGGAAGTCTTCCCCGCCACACAAGGAGGCTGTCCAACAGCCACACCGCCCCGTAGCAAGATTTTCCCTGCCTTACAATGAGGTTCCTCCCACTGGAATGCATACCCTCCCTTTGCCTCCTCCAGAAAGCCTTCCAGGATAGATAACTCCATAACCCGACTTAATCTCAAATAAAGCGCACAAATTCTCTTTCATTGATGATCGACTTTATATATTTAATTTAACTCTTGATCACAGAGTTTTTAAATCGTCTCTTGTGTATCAATCTTACAGGTTAGTTGAAGTAGCAGTTGTGACTTTCCTTTCCTGCGGGCCCCTCCTCCAGGTTAGACACACCCCTAGTTCTTATTAATTCCCTTCAACAGAACGTGGGATAAATATGCGATGACGCTGATGAAGATAAGGGCGCACATCAGAAATCCAGGGCCTTAGAGTCGAAGCAAGAGATTTGATGCGAAAAGCACTATCTTAATTGGGGGTACGTTGGAAAAGGAAAAGAATTTGCCAGTGAGCGCCCCAATCTTCTCACCTGGGCACTACTCCATACCTCTCCCTCTATGGCAGGGCTCCTGAGCAAAGGGAGGAGGAAAGGAAAGGGGTTGTAGGGTGAGCCACTCCGTCCACATGCACCCCCCAGCCCCACCTCCCAGCTTTCCTTCCGCTCCTCCTCAACTTAGCCTCAGCTCAGTTTCTCTCTGCCTCATCCCAAGCCCTTGAAATTGACCTGAGCTGCAACAAATCCCTCCCACTGCCTCCTCTAGAAGAGAGGGTTGAGAGCAGTTTGTGTCTCCCAGTGCTCATTTCTTTGCTTAGATTCACCTCCACCTGACTCGCCTCCACCGGCATTCTCCTCCTTTTACCTCCAACACTCACACTTTCTCAGCCTCTCTCGCAGCTAGCAATCAGGAGGCACAGTCTGTACCGGGAGACATAGCAGATCCCTACTGATCACGTCTCTTTCTTCCTACCTTGGATGGTTGGTGCTCTGCCACTATAGTTTTAATTTGGGGGACCCCAAATAAAAAAGGGGAACTCCCTTTGTTTAAGACACTGTCATTGGATTTCGACTTCGTACAGCCAGAAGCCCTCCTGTGACACTGGTAAAAGTCTCTATCAGTAGTGGAAGGCCCAGGTGGTTGTTCATGCAGGAACCTTCAACCCTGCACCGTCTTTCCTCTCAGCAAGTTTCGTCCCTGCTTACCAAGACCCTGAGGCACTGTCATAAAAAATTGAGATTTCAAAACAGGGCAGCTGTGGTGCCAACTGATATGGGAGAAAGCCTGGCTGGCCCAATCCTCAAGCCAAGGTGGCCTGGTGAAGGGTAGTGTCACTGCATAATACTGACAAGTGCGACATCCAGTCTGGATAATCCTCTTAAGTTAGAGAAGAAAATAACTAGTGTGATTGATGATCCCAGGATACCCGATGCTGGGGGCCAGGACTGAGCCAGCAAGTGCATGGAATATTCCTAGCCAGCCCCTTGAAGGGGCAGGCAAAACTCTGAGGTCTAGGAAAGGCTCTGAGGCCAGAGGTCACCTGGAAGGGCTCAACCCATCCCCTGACTGGTTCGCCTGCCCAACTTAGGGCAAACATGCTGATCAGACCCGTCCCCAGGCAGCCTGAAGAAGAGGGAGGCAGGAGGCCTCCACTAAGCACATCCACTCATGAAATTTAGTTCGCGCCTCTCCTCCAAATTGGGATCCGTCAGAAAGCATTTTCACAAAGGAAGTCACCTTAGTGATTGCCTAGTCCAACTTCTCATCCAAAAATGAAGAGACTGACATTGAGAGGAAAGTCTTGACTCAAGGCCCCCAGAACAGTGATGACAAAACCGTGCCAGGAACCTGCATCTCCCGGCTTCCTCTCTTAGCCATTTGTCACTGCGTATCCTCCCTCTCATTTATTGAATTAGTTCTTGGGTCCCAAAGATTGTGCTAGAATGGTAATGAGCATCCTACTCAAGAAAGAATGTGGAAATGTATCAGTTATCAACTGCTGCATAACAAATTAATCTACAACTTTAGTGGTTTAAAACAACAAGCATTTATTATCTCACAGTTTCTGTGGATCAGAAATCTGGGATCTGCTTAGCTGGGTGGACGTGGTTCAGGGTGTCTCGTGAAATGGAGGTGTCTGAAGAAAGAAGAGAAGAAGGAGAAGCAGTGAATTCTTAAAATTAGTGAATTCTTACCAAGTAAATTCCAAGCCCTGTGCTAAGCAATTTACATAGGCAAAGGGGTAATATTTCTGAGGCAATAACTGACTTTTGCTTTTCCCCAACTATCTCTTTTGCCTTGGTATCTCAAATCTTGGAAATCAGAGAGATAGGACCAGCTTAGAACAAAGAATTCAGTGGAGTGGCACCTCTGGTCTAAGGCCACCTCCTCTAGCCGTCTCTCCCCGCCCTCCCCTATCTTCATTTCTCCCAAGCCTGCATCTTCCCCTCATGCCTCCTGCACACCTACAGATCAGCAAAATGAGAGAGAACATGCTGGACACAAAGAGAACAGCCCTGGTTCCAGATGGTTCTAGCACTACTGGGCCATGAGTCCAGAGGCAAATCATTAGACCTCTCAGCCTCAGTCTCCATATTATAAAAATAGAGATATTGGTGATGAAATGTATCCTCACACAGTTGCTGCGAGGCTCACACAAAATAATAGAAGTATGAGTGAAGCACGAGAGCTAACGGTCTTGAAAGCTCACCACATAGGAGCCAGGCACTGTCCTAAGTACCTTCTGTGGATCAGCTCATTCATTTCTCAGTAACCATTTCACAGATGAGACAACCAAGGCCCAGAGAATGTTCAGTGCCTTGCCTGAGGCCACCCAGCACCAGCAAGCAGCCAAGCCAATGTCTGAACCTTGACCGTCAGCTGTAGGCGCTGACCCACCTGCTGCTTTCCAGGGAGCTTAGGTCTCCTGTCTCCTCACAGCCTGGCCCTCTGCTCACCTCAGCCAGCAGCCCCATCCCTTCTGGTGGTTTGATGGTGGTAACACGGCACCCGGTACTTTCGAGGAGGTCTCAGGCGGGAGAGGAACCAGAGCCGTGGACAAGGCACTCCAGGAGTTTGGGCAGCCAGTACAGAAGCATTTCAACATGTTACAACCTACAGGACCCTCCGGAGCACACCAGCTGGTTACTGGCTCTGGACTTGTCCTATTCTGCCTTCTCAGTGAATGACAAAGCCTATAGATGCCCAGTTCACTATCTCAACCAGTCCTCCCTCACCTGAGCAGCTTTGAGAAAAGGTGCTGAAAATCTGTATGGTATCTTTTTCTTAGCTGTCAGCTCCCTGCTGTCCTCAGCTGCCTCTCTGTCTTGCCCAACACCTCCCAGACCAAAGTATAATGACACCGCAACCAGTCCAGCCTCGGAGGGTGCTGCCCAGTCCTGGACTCACCCTTCCTTGTCTGGATCCCAGACTTCCTATTCCTCCCTCCTTGCCCTCCCTAGTGCACTAGTACAGAACTCTCTAAGGGCCTGATGTAGAGCCTTTGCTGATACCCATGGTATGAATATTCCTGCCATAGCTGATTTCAAGCCACCTAAGGTAAAACAACCAGCACACAGAATTCTTGAATATTTAACAGTCGGTTCTAGTGCGCTGGTAGGAGCCAGCTCCAGCACACCCTCACCCAACCTGCTCAGATGTCCACACGCCTGGACAGTATGGCAGGAAGCTTCTGGGAGGGGACGCCTTTCCCATCCCTAGGTCAGGGCAGGATGTGCTCTCTTTACTTCCAGCCCCCACCTCCAGGCCAGGAAACCTGAAGATAGTGCAACTGAGAATCTTTATTCCCTTTTCTCTAAACCCAGAGATGGAGAGAACAAGCTACTACCATAGGATATAGATAGAGTGAGAGACAGAGATATGTCTCATATATTATACAACCTAGTCAGAGTTTAAAAATGAATATATATTAATTATTATCATATTTGATTCGATTGAAGATTGTATATAGTCCCGGAGAAGCACCTAGGTTTTACGCCCCAGCTGTGAGATTATTTATGCTGGAGTCAACATCCTCATAAAGAATACGTGGTTTTCTCTTCCTTTCTGGGCTCCCTTTCCCCAGGCCATTAGCAGGCAGCTAGCGCTCTAAGCAGCTGCTGACACGTATGAACGTTGCCGGTGGGCCAACCGTTTGTTTGCTTTTCAGCAGTGTGAAGGTTGAGTTGAGTCATTTTGCACCCAATTACTTTGCAGTAAATTTGCCGGATGGTTCTTGTCCCGCGGTATTGATCCAGCATCTCACCTTGAGCTTGTTTATTGACACATCAAATTCAGAAGTCAAGCCCGCTCGATTGACCACTTCCCAATTAGGGCATTTATATGATGTCACCGAGGCTCCTTGTCATGTTCCGATGAGAGCCATTTGTCCCCCAGCCACCGCCACCACCCAATCGCCTGCAACGAAGTTGCCATTTTTCTTTGACCTTTCTGGAGACAGATGGCAGTCCATAAAATACATCATTAGCAGCATGTCATTTTATCTTGCTGCCGTTTCTTTACGTGAAAGGTGCTTCGTTCAACAAAAGATTCTGCAGCCGAGTTTTCCCCAGGGAGAGCCTTACAACTGCTTTTTTGCTGGAGTCATGGATGATGGAAACAAATGCTTCCTTTCTCATTTGGGGGATACCCCTTGGCCTTATTCAGAAGGGACATATTTGGTCAGTGATACAGAGCAGAATTCCAGGAGCAGGGGAACTGAGATGACGGCAAAGTGTCAAAAACACAACCAGATGTCAAAAGACAGAGCCCAGTGACGTGGCAATGAACTCACTCCCAGTCTCCTCAGTCAACTTCTGTCATCTCTTAATCTACCTATGTCTGTGGTAAGGGTAGGGATGATTGTGAAAGGCAGAATGCCAAGAAACATGTGCTCTTAGCATTGAACTTGAGGTCAGGAGATTCTAGCCCTCTACCCAGCAAGGTGATGTTATTACCGTTTCAGGGACAAACTCACAAGTAGAGGGGCGGTGGGGTGAATGCAAGTCTTCTACTCTGAGATAAAGCTAGAAAGAGCTGAACTGTGGGCTCCATGGGTTTTTGCTCACCATTATATCCCCTGGTACTACCATCTACCATTCCTATCCAAAAAAGGCCCTCCCCAAAATGTTTATTGAATATTGACTGAAGGAAGTTTAACTCAATATAGAATGGTACATATTAAACAGAAATACTAAATATATATTCTTTCCACCAGCATTGGCAATTTGCATAGAATTTGGAAGGTCATTCTCATAATATGGTTGAGAAATATGAGGGTCTAAGACACTCCTGCTAGTGGGAGGCAGAGCCAAGATGAGAGACCAGGTCTCCAGACTCCAGGTCCAGAATGCACTTTGGGTCACTTGAGTATAGTATAAGACAGAGTCTCCCTATTTTTTTCAAGGCAGACAAAACATCAGACTAATGCGAAGGATGCTGAGGGAGATGGGGCAGATTCCTGGAGGCCAAAGATACCCAACCTGGGGACTCTGCTTGCCAGCCCTAGAGAGTTAAGGGATCAATAGCTCAGCAACCGTAACCCATTCAAGGCACTGGGATTGGGAAATCTGGTGTGTGAATGGAAACACAGAAATGGGAGATTAAATCTCTCAGTCACTGTGGCCATGCAAGAGTGAGCAGTGGTCAGAGCTGTCCCCAGAGTGAGTCCCCTGTCCTTCCGCTGGCCACTCATTGACTCTCAGTGCCCTCTGAAGAAGCCATTAAGTCTCGGGTGAGAACGGGGTCTTAAGAGGCTACTCACACCATTTCGTCTTGAAAATCAAGGCCCCTTCTTAATCTTAAAGACCCATGGCAATGTCCTCCATAAATTAATACCTAGTAAATCTCTCAACACAGAGGCCCATTCTTTGTCTTACTTTCATCTCTCTTACTGTAATCAGAGTCCGATTTGACTTGGAGCAATTCTTGTCCTCGTGGGGCTGGAGAATGGATGAGCAGGGCCTTTACTGACCGTGGGCAACCAGGAATTGTAGGGGGGGTGACATTTTATCATAAAGAGTAGTCAGCCCCTCACTTGAAAGCCCACTTTGGTATAAGACACTTCTAATCCAACACAAGTCTTTTTTTCCCCTTTTAGCATGCTCGTCATAAGAGGAACATAAAAAATGCACAGGGCCTGGTTCCAGCCCAAAAGAGGCTTACGATCTACTTAGGAAAATGAGGAACATCCAGGAAACAAAAGAAAACAACACTATGTTGTAACAAACAACAAACCATATATTATAAAGGATAATGAAGCTGAGTGTCATGAGAGATGGTGCAACTGGTAATTTCCACGAGTTGTCAGTGAAGTGGAATATTAACTGGACTATCAGAGGAGGCTTCGTGGAGGAGAGACTGACAAATGGCAAGAATGTGATTAGTTCCACTTCATCTTCATGCCTGGAAAAGACCTGAACTATGATGCCCAAAGTCAGCTAAGAATTTGGACAAGTAGTCACGCTCTGGGCAGTTTTTCAAACTACAGTGAATAACTCCATTAGTGATGATGAAATCAATTTAATAAGTTATTACCAGCATGCTTTTAAAGGAAAGAGAATGGAAAGGTAGATTAGAACAGAACAGAACAGACAGACTAGATCAGAGTAAGGAGAACCACAATAAAACACTTCGGTTTCATGTGTGGTGGGGAAGCATACTGGGTCCCAATGTAAAATGCATTTCTCTCTATGGGTCACAGTGAAAACGATCTGAAAGAGACTGTTGCAGGAAATCATTATTTTCCTTTATCTTTTTCTTTGATCAGAAGAGATATCCATCTATCTATATCCTTGGCCCAGTTCAAAGCAATTCAATTCAACAAACGTCTTATTGGGCACCTACCATATGCCAGGCCTGAGGGGGTTACAGAGCTGAGTTAAGCATTGTGCCTATCCCGTGCATGACATTCTGGAATTAGTCCATATTCAGTATTCAACACTCACTATGTGCTGTATGCTGGGAACACAACCTTGAACTGGAGAGCCATGAGCTAGAGCCCTAGGGAGCCCAGAGTCTAGTGGGGAGAGAGGCAAGTGAACAGATAAACTAGCCCAGGTGGGGAGTACAGAGCTCGGAAAAATGGAGGCCCTGGTGAAGGCTAAGGGAGAGGAATAGTCAGGTACACTTGTCTAAGCTGTGCTCTAAAGGGTGATTTGCCTAAGATTTTCCTGGTTTGGGGCATTAAAACTTCCACATTCCAGGAAACTCCTCAGTTTCAGGCAATTCAGGATGATTGGTCATCTTAGAGATAAGAGAAAGTATGGTATAGTCTGGAAACCGGTTTAAGCTTAGGACAAGTTGAATAAGAAAAGTATCTTAGCATTTGTCTAAAGCATCATATTTAAACATTAAGTTTATTTATTGCCACCCAAATTCAGTTGTTTTAATTTTGTTAAGCTATGCAATTTAATTTTTTAAATTAATGTTTATCTCTAACTCTAGAGCAGGCCTAAAGCTTAAGCCAGGGGCTTTAGGAGGCCGACAAGTAATGTGAGAGACTGCCAACCGGATGAGGACAGCGGCAGCAAGAGCCTGCATACCCTGCCCAGAGCAGGCAACCTCTACTCCCGCCCCAGCAGGCTGCCGGCCTGAGGGAATGTTGCCAAATGCCCTGATATTTCAAGGGAAGCCCCAAATCGGGATTTTATGTGCAGTCTCCTAATGTTAAAGTATTAGTGACGAATTCAGGATTTAAAAAAAAAAATACAGTACCAAACAAAACATTCTGTGACTGTTAATTTGTACCATTACTATTCATAGCGCTTGGTCAATGGAACTACTGCCCCCTTTTGGCAGCATAGCCAAATTGCAGGATATTCTCTTTGAAGAGTAACAGGTGTCTTTTGTTAGAGTTCCCTAGGGTAAAACAGTCTTTGGTGAACCCCTTGACATGGAAAAAGGTTGCCTGAGAAGCAGAAATAAGGTTAAAACAAGAAAAAAGGGCTGAATGGAATGCGTCAAAAATCAAGCTTTGCCAGTGTCCCTGTTTGGGGAGGACTGACCCAGGCTTCGTGACAGGGAATCAAACTCAGCCAGCAATTGATCTTGGGTTGGGCCTTGAATATGACATCTCAGCATGAAAGTGGCTGTCTTGCTGGCTGATTTATAAAACCTCAAAGGAAAATCCTCAGGGCAGAATCCTTGGCCCCCCCTTAACCAAGACAGCCTGCACTCTATCAGCAGCAAGGCCAGACCCCTGGGAGGGTAGCCATGTTGGTCTCTGTACTGTAGATCTGAGCCCACCCTGATCCACTACAGCCAAGGCAAAATGGAGCTGCCCTGGGCCCTTGTCCCTCATCAAAGACTAAATGTTTACACTAGAGCAGGTAGCTCCGCAGTGGATTTCCTACACCTCCTCTTAATAAACTACACTTTCCAGGTTCCCCCAACCGGCTGCCTTGGCTTCACTTGAATCCAGAGCTCTCCTTCATCTTCTCTTAGACTGTTGCTCTGCCTGTTTGTCTGCCTCCTTTTCCCTGATTATCAAGAGACAAGTTCAATTCCAAGTTCTGATCGGGTAAAAATAGGTATCCACCCATATGCTAAGATTTCAGGACTATTTCTCTGCCACCGATTTTTCCTTATGCGCTTCTTGAAGTCTCTATTCCTTAGCAGAAGAGAAAGCCTTTAATTACATTGTGTGAAACATGGCTCAAAATGCAAACAGCAAACACATGCACATACACATGCATGTGCATACGTATGCAGTGTACATCTGTACACACAAATATATACACACATACAGTTTAGACCAGGGGTCAGCAGTCCTGAGCTCCCCTCCCAACCTGCCACCGACTTCTGTATAAAATGGGGGATACACTTCTCGTGGCTTCAGTCTCCTTCTCTGTAAAATGAGGGAGTAGGCGTGAATTACGTGACTTCGGTCATCCTCTACAATTTTCTATAAAGTCACACTAAGATGCGAGCTAACTAGTAGAGAGTGTTTCTTGAACCAGGATTTCATAAAGCAGAGGCAGTACACAGGGCAGTGGTCAGCTGAAAGGAGGGTGGGGGTCGACTGAGGTGGGAAATGGCCCTGGACTGGGACAGGAGCTGAAGGCCCTGGAGACCAACAGCACCAACCTCCCTTCTGCTCAAGGCTGACCCAGCTGCTAGGTATCTGTCATAGTCATCTCCTGTGGAATTCCACCTCTGATCCTCCCCTTATCCCTCCTACAGCAAACGTTCCATGATGCTCCTCTATGTGCAAACCACTGTTCCAGGTGCCAGGCAGGGGCACCTTTGCTCCAGCTGTTCTCCCTCTTTAGAAATGTCTCCCACCTCCACCCCCACCCCCATGGAGAGGTCGAGGCTCCAGGAAGCTCTTGTAAGATTCAAAGCAGGAAAGGATATCCCACCAGTGAGGTAGCATAATACAGTAGTTAAGAGCAAGGCCTTTGATGCCATACAGTCTTAGGTTTAAGCCCCAGCTCTGTTCCTTGGGCCTGCTACTTAATCTTTCTAGGCTCAGTTTTCTCATCTGTAAAATAGGAATAATAAAGTATCTATTCCATAGAATTGTTAATAAGTAAAATAATTCAGACTTGGCAAATATTGTCAGTGCCTATCCAATATCTAGCCCCTCCTTCCTTTCTAACAGAATCCCATTCTGTTGGAGGGTCACTAAGCCTAGCTAAGTAAACTACACTTCTCAGCTTCCCTGTAGCCAAGGATTGCCGGAGAACACAATTCTGCCCAATGACATATAAGTGGAAGCCCCATGGGGAGTTCTGGGAAATGTTTGCTTGCCTAATATAGGTCTTGCCCACTTTGTTCCACCTTTGTTCTTCCTCCTGCTGGGAACACATTTGGTGGCTGTAGGTGCAGCCATGTTGCAGTCACGAGGGAAAGACCAAAGGAATCGTAAAGAACTAGGCTCTAACTCACACAACCAACCACCTGCACCTAGCCTTTCCGTTTATAACCACTATTTCATTTCAGTTGCCCTCGTTTGGGTTTTCCGTTTCATGTACCTGAGCCTAATTCCCAATTGGCACAAGTGTTTAACTCAGTGCCGTGCACGTAGTAGGCATCTAATACCTCCTTTCTACTAGATGGGATAGATCTCTGTTGGCCCATTGCAGGGCGTCTTGTGGAGAAAGAGACACCACACAGGACTTCAGCAAGACATAGTAGTTCTAAGATTTCTGTCACTCTGTGGAGGTTTCAATGAGTTCTTTGGCTGCCCCAGCCTTTAGTTTCTCATTTGGGGTTTGGACCAGAAGATGTGCAAAGTCCCTTCCAACTCTGACTACCCATAGACCCATGGCAGTGACGTCCATGTCCACCAGCTGGCCCTTCACACTCTATGCTTGGGTGCAGGCCCCACACCCTCCTCCGATTCCTCCATCTCTACCCCAGCCCCCAGCAAGGTTTCTGAGATTCTCAGAATTTTCCAGAAAAAAAAAAGAGAACTGTTGAAATCAAAGGCCGTGCCGCCCTAGTTAACTTTGCCACTCTGTTTAAATAAGAAAGAACACCAAGTATAACATAAAACCTAACTGAATCAATAAATTTGGTAACATTTCACATTACTAAATAATTTTGGTAACATTTCACATTAAGGTAGCATAAATACTTTATTAAGAGCTGAGCAGTAAATTTCCCTTTTTCTTAAATTATGCTAGGATGTATGAAGGCATAAATAATTGCTGGAGCTGCTGCTCACAAGTTACAATATCTATTAACTAGTTTACAATCATTTCGACAGGTCTCTGTGCATCTTGGAATAATTTGCCAAGCAACTTTGAGGAATTATTTATTTATCATTATTAAAGTATTTATAAATGCTGCTTTAATTTAGTCCTCTGTTTCCTTTGCTTCCCTGCAGCATATGGACCAAAAATAAGAATGTTTAGGGCAGGACTTCTACTTTGCTTCTTCATTGTATTTTAACCAAAAAAAAAGTGCCATTGGAATGTACAGGCCACATTATAAACCCATCCCCTACATAGCCCTAGTTCTGAACTTCAGGGTTCTTCTGCCTGCCTACCTGGCCTGGTGCTGTGTGTGTGTTGGCTAAATGACAAAAACTGGAACAAAGGAGAAAGAAAACCAATATTTATTAAAGATCAACCCTTTGTTCCAGGTACCTTAGCAAATAGTTATTGAATATTTAACATGTACCAGACACTGTTCTAGAGACTTTTCATGCATCATCTCACTTAATTTTCTCAATAATAATTCCAACATGTACATAGCCCTTTTAAGATGCTAGACTGTGCTCTAAGTGTTTTGTCTGGATTAATTCACTTAATCATTACAACAGCCCAACAGATTGATACTATCATGATTCCCATTTGAAAGATGTTGGAACTGAGGCCCAGAGAGGTTGAGTGAATTGTCCAAGGTCACACAGCTAGAAAATGACAGAACTGAGATTCAGATCCAGGTAGTCTAATTTCAGAGGCTACACCTTTAACCACCATCCTGCCTCTTGATAACCAGATAAGGCAGGCACTATTTTAAGCCCATTTTTCAGAAGAATAAACTGCAACATACAGAACAGAGGTGATTTTCCCAGTTCTCAAAGTTAGTAAGAGAATAAGGATTCACATTCTGGTGATCTGACAACCCTTAGCCACCACCCATAATGCTTTATGCATAATCTCACCACACTCCATAAATTAGATGTTGCTGTTTCCATTCCACGGATGAGGAAACTAAGCATGAGAGTTTGTGTAATTTACCAAAAGATCGCATAATTATTAAGTGTCAGAGTTGGGATTCAAACCCAGCTCTCCCTGGCTCCTTCAGTCATAGCGTAACAGCAAGAGAAGAGGAATACCTTTAATTCTGGGAAGCACTGGTTGAGGCCCACACTTCATTTTCTTCACCCCTTTTAATCAAGCCTTGGATGCCAGAGTTCTGCCAGCTTTTGACATCCCTGTGCTGACAGAAGGGATCAAGGCAAGGGAGGTTTCCCAGATACTGTGAGGAGGATGGAACAAGACGGGGACACTCAAACTCAGGAATGTCTCCATGTGTCCCCCTTAATGCAGGTCTTTATCACGGTTACCACTTTTCCCAGCACCTTTGGTCAGACACACCAGGGGCAGAAGAGAAGCAAGCTATTTCAATGTACAGATAAAGCCTTTGGGCTGACTTTTCAATTGGAAAATCAGATCAATACTCAAAACAATTGGGGTCTAAATCCACAGAAGACAGAAGCCCAGAAGACTGAAGAATCTTCTCAGGAAATCTTGAGACCTTCAGATGATTTAATAAAGTCCAACACTGACGCAGGAGAATGCACAGGGTTTCTTTCTGCTCTTTGTTTCCAGGAGAGCTGGCTTGAATAGAAGTTGCTCTTAAAAGGTTAAAATCTACTCCCGAAGGAAGCATGCTTTGAAGAACAAGGGTATATAACTGACACTCTCAAGGGTATATAACTGACACCTTGGAATGTGGCACTTATCTGAGAAGTGACTTTTTGGTGTACCCCAATTGCACAGGAGAGGAGGGGAAAGGAAAAAGAAAACCTTAGGAACTTTTCTTCAGAGCTGGACTCTTCTTAAGAAGAATGTTGCTAATGCTGACAATAAAACATTAGGCCTAACACAAAACCTAGAGCCAATTAACAGTCCTTGGATTCCAATACAAGATGTTTTTGTGAGTTAGTGAAAAATGAAGAGGCATCGATGAAAGAGACTCTTCATTTGCATTGGGTGTTGGACTAATGGTGGAGGTTCAAGAAGTCAAGGAGGCCATGAATGAGATATTTGGACACAGAACATCTTATAGAGATTCTCAAATCATCGAGTCATCACTACTCTTAAATGGCTGCACAAACCAGTACAGACTGAAGACATCTGCCCTATGGAATATGCTAATACAGCGGTAAACGTATCTCCTCTATCAATTTCTTTCTTTTTTTTAAATTTTTAAATTACAGTTGACATTCAACATTATAGTAGTTTCAGGTGTACAACATAGTGGGTTAGACGTTTTATACAACTTACAAAGTGATCACCCCGTTAAGTCTAATACTCATCTGACATCTTACACAGTTAATACAGTATTATTGACTATATTTCCAAGGCTGTGCTTTACATCCCTGTGATTGTTTTTATAACTGGCAATTTGTATATCCTAATTTCTTCCTCCCCTTTTCAACCATCCCCTCACCAATTCTCCCATCTGGTAACCACCAAAATGTTCTCTGTACCTAGGAGTTTGTTTCTGTTTTGTTTGTTTTGTTTTTTACATTCCACATGTAAGAGAAATCATATGGCCTTTATTTGTCTTTCTATTTAACAAACATGACCTAGATGAATACCAAGGCCTCATGCTGAAGGTAAAGACATGAACAAGACACAATCCTGTCCCTGAGGGCCTCTGGCCTAGTAAGGGAGACAGTTGATTATATGTACAGTAGTTCCCCCCTTATCCACAGCTTCAGGTACCCACAGTCAACCACAATCTGAAAATATTTAGTGGAAAACTCCAGAAATAAACAATTCATACATTTTAAATCACATGTCATTCTGAGTAGTAGGATAAGATCTCACGCCATCCAGCTCTGTCTCTCCTGGGACGTGAATCATCCTTTTGTCCACAATATCCACACTGCAGACACCACCTACTTGTTGGTCACTTAGTAGCGATCTCAGTTATCAGATCGTTTATCTCAGAGAGAGAGACCACATTCACGTAACTTTTATTATCATATATTGTTATGATTGTTTTATTTTATTAGTTATTGTTGTTAATCTCTTACTGTGCCTAATTTATAAATTAAACTTTATAATAGGTATGTGTGTATAGAAAAAAACATAATACATATAGGGCTTGGTACTATCTGCGGTTTCAGGCATCTACAGGGGGTCTTAGAACATACTCCTGTGGATACTAGGGGACTATTGTAAATGGAAACTGGAAAGTTTTATTACAACTCAGAAACACACACACTAAACCCCCTGCAGTAAGGGTTATTCTGGAAGCTATAGAGATGCCCTGATCCCATGTCATTTGGACATAGGACACTGGATGTCCCAAATCACACAGTAGTCCTCTACTTTGAGTCTCTGCTTCTAAAGGTCCCAGGTCCAGCCCTCAAATCCCTTAGACTGAGTGGTTTGCAGTGCCTGTCACTTTCACATGCCAGCATCATTTCCTGCATCCACACAAATAACAGTGGACAGCAAGCCAGTGCCATCTTGTTTGCTGCTATTGGATTTATGACATGTCAAGTTTAAATAGCACGTGCAAGGCTTACAATGGAGGCAATACAGAAATTCATTTTTCAAGCCCATCAAGGCTCTGAGCTCCCCTCCCCCATCTCCCTGCTGAGGCCAGGAGAACAATTTCATGAAATCCTGATGCTGAGAAAAGGCCTCCCCGGATTTCCACATTTAATTCTGCTTCTGTCTCTATCTCTTTTCTTTTTCCCTCAAGTCCCTCGAAATACCAAAATAGCATAAATGCCACTTACCAGTACCCAGTAGATATCAATTAACCTTTATGCAAGTTTGCTTCTGCTGTGTGTAAGCCCTAACCTTATTTCTGGGACTGAATTATTAATCCCTTACAAACAAACCACCAGCACACCACACTCTGTCTTCTTGCCGCCCAGCTGACGTAGCTGGCTCTAATTTAGGCCCACTCCACCCACCTTTTGTGCTTTTCTTTATCGGGATATGAGAACCTTTTCCCTGTCTTCCCTCCCCCCTCATCAGCAAATTAAACTGCTCAGTTGCCCTCAGGTTTCCTCATAATAGAGGCAACTTGGACTTGACCCATTAAAGAAGAGAGCCCAGAAAGACTTACTACAGTACCCAGCAAGTCTCATTTTGATAATTGATTGGTAAGACAAGCATTTGGGTTGCAAAGCAGCCTTGGTCAGGTTTCCATTTTGCAGCAAACCCCCAAATTAAAAATCACCTCCAGGGGATAATTCTTTTGCAAATAATATGAGCTAGGCTATTTCTGTTTTTTGTCAGGCGCACTGTCACTCCAGGCTGGTGTCTCATATGTTATTCTGGCTGCATAAGAAAGGCCCATAATAATAGCATTGGCATCAGAAATGACGGCAAGATGGGGAAGGTCAACTTACAGTCATGAAACAAGGTGAAAACCATACTCAACAAAAAGTTGAAGCCCACTTTAGAAGACAAAAAAATTACAAGGTAAGATTCCTAAAGCTAGTTGGTTTAATCTGTGCCAAGGCAGGCAGTATTTGGGGTGCCATGTTAGGCTGTGGTCAGACTTGGATTAGGCTAGAATTGCCTAGGAAGCAGGGGCCTTGAACTCTTAAAAATCAACAAATGTAATTCAGCTGCCTCATTTATTTTATTCTCAAGTCGCAGTGAATCATGGCCAGATACTTTACATCTCTGCCTTTACCCATGATGTCCCTTTGGAATACTATACCCTTCTCTGCCCTTGCCAAATAGATCACTCCTTCTCATCCTTAAAGACTCAGTTCAAATGTCTCTTCTTCCAGGAAGCCTTTCTGATTTTCAGACAGATTTTATCTCCCATCCCTCATTGTATAGTGTTTAAATAGCACAGTCGAACAATTGTTGCTTGACTTTTCAGTCTCTTCCACTACATTCCTTAAGAACAGAGAACACATTTTACTCCTCTTTTAATCTCCGGCATCAGAGTGCCTGGCACATAATACGTGCTCAGTAATGTTTATTGAATGAATGGATATGTCAGAATAAGGAACTTAAAATCCAGACTGATTATTCTGGACTCAATCTGTTGAATACAGTGATCTACTTATTCGACTTTGTGTTAAGTACATTAAGCTGATATGAGGACAGGACAAGTCCCTGCTTTTGAGAAACTTATCGTCATATTTGTACATTCTAAATGAGAATAACAGAAAATAGTCCAGGGCAGAATAAGTGTCGGATGGTTGTGCTGGCACACCAGTTTGGGAGTTAAAACGTATCCCCTGTCACAATCCCACCACTGAGTCAGTATGTGACCTTGGGCAAGTCAGTCTCCTCGCTGGACCTCAGTTTTGTCATATGTAACATCAAAGAGTTGAAACGATACTGAGACAATTGCGACTCACATGGAAGAAAAGTAATTTTCACATGGATTAATGACCTAATGATGTAAAATAGTAAAACTCTAAAACTTAAAAAAAGACTGTAGAAGTGTATCTGTATACTTCAGTTTAGAAGAATTTCCTTAACAAAAATGTGACGAGCAAAATCCATAAAGGAAATACCTGACAAATGGGATTACATACCCTAATCAAAATGAAAAATTAAGCTACAACCTGGAAGAACATATCTACAACAATCATGATGAAAAATATAAGAGTAGTCAGAATATCTAAAGAGCTTTTACAAATCCATTAGGAAAACAAAGACATCCTAGTAGAAATATGGTCATAGTATATGAAACATAATTTACAAAAGGGGAGAAAGACTAATAAACTTGTGAGATGTTCAATCTCACTAAAAATCAGAAAAATGTCAATTAAAAATGACAATGAGATACTAGTTCATACCCACCAAATTGGAAAAAATTGAAAATCCTGATAATACTTAGTTTCGTCAAAGATATGTCATGATGGAAACACATAAATGCTGCAGATAGGAATGTAAATTGGTACAGCTATTTTGGAAGACAATTTGGCAATAACTAGTGAGGTTGAGGTTGTTCATACCCTATGACTCAGCAATTCCCTCCCACTATATACAAGGAGACCTAGACAAATATATTCCTTGCAGTATCATTTGTTAATATCAAACATTGGAAACAACTTAAATGATCATGATCAGTATATTAGAAAAACACAGTACAGTAATATAGCATAGTATACTCTATAGCACTATAGTATAGTACTGCTCTAGTATTGGATAGTAGTATAATCATACAATGGAATCCTGTATAGCAGTGAAGACTAATTCACTAGATCTACAAAATAGCCAAATCTTGAAAATGTAATGCTGAGAAAAGCAGAAAGTTGCAGAATTCTCTGTACTAGAAGATGGCATTGATGTGAAGTTTAACACAAAGCAATACTACATTGTTATAAATGAAGAAAAAAATATAAAAACTGGGCAGGAGACATGCTATCTAGGTTCAGGATAAGAGTTACTTCTGGGATGGTGAGGAAGGGATGGCAGCGGAAAGGGGTTTTGGAACAAAGGAGGCTTCAACTATATGGTAGCACAAGAGTGTCTGTTATATTATTCCCTTTCATTTTCATTTCACTTTCATTTTTTCATGTGAAATATTTTATTCTATTAAAAGGTGGAAAGAGTACAGACCAAAATGTTCATCATATTTATCTCAGGGTGGGATGGGGGAGGTGTAGGATTATGAGTAGTTTTATTTGTTTGTTTCTGGTTTTGCTTGCCTATGTTTTCTAAGTTTTTTTCTAGCACTTTTGAAGGAAAGTTATAAAAATTATTTATAAAAAGAAAACAAGATGAAGGTGTTTGGACTAGATTATTTTAAAGGTCCCTTCTAATTCTTGAATTCCACGATCAGGACAGGCTTACCATCAGGATAAGTATGGCTCTGTCTTTGGCCAACAGTTATTCTAGGTCCATGTGAGAAACCAGCAGGGCAACACCAGCCAGCATCTAATCAAATCCAAGTAGATTTTGGTGTCAGTGTTCCAGGATGTAAGGTGAGGGGAGCACAGTGCCATCGAGTGTCTGAAAGGCCTCAGGACGAGGTGGCTGCTAAGTAAGCTACAGGCTGTCTTGGGCTGGGTTCCCAACTTGCCATCAGTACTCAAGGCCGTCAAGAGCCTGGGCTCTAGAATAAGTTGGGATCCTTGTTGTACCATCTGCTAACACCCATTCGCAATATGATATTGGACAGACTATTTTAAATTCCTTATGCCTTGATTCTTTCACTTGTAAATTAATAATAATAGCAATTCCCTCACAGTGTCATTGGAGAATTAAATAAAATAATCTACTATGAATTTGTCCAGCACAGAGTCTGTGGCCATTGTCAGCGGTAAGGCCCAGGCTGTGTGTGCACTGCAGGCTGGGCAGGCTGGGAAAGCTAGGAAGTTTCATCGTGGAGAAGGGTCACAGCAAAATCTTCACTGCAAGGGCTCTGTGGGCCAGGCTACTTGGCTCCAGAAGGAAATAAATGAACACAGCTCTCAGAGGCAGATGGAACACAGAGTATGGTTCTTTTACTAGTGGAGGCTCTTTACCCAGGATTCCTTACTGCCTCAATGAGCAGTGTCATCCCTCGAAAAAAACTGGAGTCTCTGAGGAATCATGGATGGGGAAGGGTAGATAATGACCTGGCTGTATGGCCCTAGGTTACTGCACCTCTCTGGGCTGCTGTTTTTTTGTTTATGAAATGAGGAACTTGACATCCTGGAAATAGTATGAAAATTGCAGGAGTAAGGAGATCTTGATTCTGTCCAGCCTTACTTTTAACTGGCTGTGTGGCTTTAGGGAAGTCTCACCTTCCCAGTCCTCAGTTTTCCCCTATATAAAAAATGATAGATGTCAATGCAACATTCTCTAAGGACTTCTCAGATACCAGGATAAGTCACATATACACATGTGCACAGGCACAGGCAGTAGGTGCCAACTTTAATCCAGAATAGGGCTTAGGGCAAACTAAACTACCTAGCGTATTAGAATCACACACCCAAACAACCATTCAAGTGGGGCTAACTTTAGAAATGCTTGCCTACAAGGTATGATTGAGAAGGCACTGAGCAGGTTCTTTCC
>NW_006442107.1:5436903-5438629 GCF_000325575.1 Pteropus alecto
AATGCCTGAAATACCACCGTTCACATGCCATTCCATTAGGCATTGAAGATCTTTCTTTCAGATCCCCTTTGAAAATGCCTTGTCTAACATCAAAATTACAATGAAACTACAGAACAACCATCATTGGGGGTCATCTGAGATCTGGCTGAACCGAAGTCCTACAACTGGAGACATACATAAGAGGCCACCTCCAGAGAGGCGGAGACGTGAAATGGGCTGGTCACACAACTGCACGTGGTAGTTGAGAACCGGAAGGGATATCTCAGCTGCAGAAGTCCCCACTCCATGAAAGAGAGAGGGATCTCAGCCCCACACCAGGCTCCCCAACCCAGAGTTCCAGTGTCAAGAAGAGAAGTCCCCACAACCTCTGGCTGTGAAAACCAGTGGAGATTTTGGCTGAGTGGGACAAAGCTGCAGAAGTCACAGATGTTCCTGTTAAGAGGCCCACGCATGGACTTACTTGGTGACAGACTCACTTGCTCTGAGCTCCAGCTCTGAGGCAGCAGGTTGAAAGGCACCAGGGACATTCAGGGAGTAACTGAATTGTCTGGCTTCAGGGTGAGGGCTTGAGGGGCAGCTTTCTCTCAGACAGAAATGCTGGCAAAATCTATTGTTTCTTTGTTGAGCTCTCCCTGTTTCCGGTGTGCAGACACAGGCAGCCGCCATATTAGAGTCTCCAGCAACCTGGCTAAGACTAGTTGCTCCGCCCATGTGATTCCATGAGACCCCACCCTGCTCAAATTGTGGGCCCACCCAAGCTGCCTCCAGTTGTTTTTTCTCCATATAAATGGCCTGTCTTGGCTCATGCTGTGGACTTTCCTAAAAATCTCTCAAAGGTTCACAAAACCCAAAAAGCAGCACCTGGCCTCAGCGTGCCCCATACCTCTTGCTGAGTACCCCTAAGCCCAGCACTAGTGGCAGCTGGCCTCAGTTTCTGGCTTGGCTTTTTGAGGCAGCTTGAACCCAGCACAGGTGATAGACATCTGCAGATTGCTTGATGATTTTGCCAGGTGGTCCCGGGCAGTGCATAGGCTGTGGCTGAACTTGGCCTGTGGCATATCCTTTCTCATGAGGCCCTAGGGCCAGCACACCAAGTGGAGCCAGAGCTCCACTTGGAGAAGGACACACCCAAAGGGCAGACTGAGCAGGCACAAGAGTCCTGCTAAAGTGAATCCCGCTTCGTAGGGTCAGCCCTTCACTGGCCAGTTGTCACAACCAATCAGCCCAAAGGTCAATCCCTCTCCATTGACACACAAACAGCAACCAAAGCTCAACTGCAATAGGATAGCACACACATCTGTACAAGGGACACACCCTGAGCACCTGACTCAGATGACTAGGAAAGTCTGTGCCAGTGGGCCCCATAGGACATCTACTACATAAAGCCACTCTACTAAGATCAGGAGGCTTAGGAGCCCTACATAATACATAGAAACAAACACAGGGAGGCAGCCAAAATGGGGAGAAAAACATGTCCCAAATGAAAGAACAGAACAAAGCTTCAAGAAAGGAACTAAACAAAATGGAGACAAGTAATCTACCAGATGCAGAGTTCCAACCACTAGTTATTAGGACGCTCAGTGAATTCAGTGAGAATTTCAATAAAGATATAGGAAACAAACATGGAGATACAAAACATAAAAAAGAATCAGTCAGAAATAAAGAATGTAATAACTGAAATAAAGACTACATTAGAGGAAATTGACAATAGATTGCACGACGCAAA
>NW_006442107.1:5438825-5464890 GCF_000325575.1 Pteropus alecto
TCCAAAGGTTAAAGACAGAGAAAAGCTTAAAAGCATCAAGAGAAAAGCAGTTAGTTACCTACAAGGGAGCTCCCATAAGTCTGTCAGCTAATTTCTCAATAGAAACTTTGCAGGCCAGAAGGAATTGGCATGAAATATTCAAAGTGATGAAAAGAAAAGACCTACAACCAAGATTAATCTACCCAGCAAAGCTGTCATTTAGAATAGAAGGACAGATAAAGAGCTTACCAGACAAGAAAAAGCTAAAAGAGTTCATCACCACCAAGCCAGTATTACAGGAAATGTTGGAAGAACTTCTTTAAGAAGAAGAAATATATGTATCAAAAATATGAATAATACAATAGCAATAATTACATATCTATCAATAATTACTTAAAATAAAAAAAATTAAATGCTTCAATCTAAAGATAGAATGGATGAATAGATAAGAAAATAAGACCCTTACATAGGTTGCTTACGGGAGACTCCAAAGCAAAAGACACACACAGACTGAAAGTGAAGGGATAGAAAAAGATATTTCATGAAAATGGAAACAAAACAAAACAAAAAAACTGGGGTAGCAATACTTACACCAGACAAAATAGACTTTAAAATAAAGGCTATAACAAGAGACAAAGATCCCACTTCTGGGTACTTATCTGAAGAAACCCAAAACACTTCTTTGAAGGGACATGTGTACCCATATGTTTGTTGTGGCATTATTTACAATAGCCAAGATATGGAGGCAACCTGGGTGTCCATCAGTGGATGAATGGATAAAGAAGAGATGGCACATATATATATAATATGTACATATACACAATATAAAATCTTGCCATCTGCAACAATATGAATGGATCTAGAGGGTATTGTGCTGAGTAGAGTAAGTCAGACAGAGAAAGACAAATGCCATATGATTTCACTTACCTGTGAATAAACAAAATAAACAAAACAGAGACAAATTCATAGATACAGAGAACATTTTGAAGGTTGGGAGGGTTGAGGTAGTTGAAAAGGGGAAAAGGCTTAATAGTTACAAAATAGTCATGGGTATATAAAGCATAGCATAAAGAATATAGTCAATAATACTGTAATAACTATGTACAGTGTCAGATGGGTACTAGATTTATCAGGGTGATGATTTCTTAAGTTATATAAATGTCGAGTTACTATGTTGTACACCTGAAGCTAATATAATATTATATGCCGACTATAATTGAAAATCAAAAATATTAAAATTTTTTAAAAATGCCTGTCCAAAGCAAAGCTAACTCTAAGGGCATGACCTCTTCAACTTGGTCCCCAATTTCATCACTCTAAGCAAACTCCTAGCAGGATAGGTTACAGATGGGGCTAATTTGGGCCATCATGGAAAAGGACAGGGCTTCCAAAAAACAAACTGTCTCACACAAGAGTCACAGGAAAAGCTGCTGAGTGACCAATGTCCTCTCATCTTCTGTCTGCTCTCTACACAGAGCTGTCTCTGTTGCTAGGCTTATAAGAAGAAATCACTCTTCCCCTTATACAGTAACAGCCCAGAGAGGTTAGGTTGCTTATTCAGCCTGATAATTAGGCTGAGACCTAGAGAGATGAGACCCCTTTGTTCAAGGTCCCGTGGCAGGTTAAAGGCAGGGCTTTTACCAGAGCGATAATGATGATGATAGCATCAGCCCCTTATTGAATCCTTACTAAGGCCAAGCCCTGTTTTTCAAAGTCATTTAACCCTCACAACACCCACAAAGCAAGGACTACTAACATTCTCTTTTCACAGATGAGGAAACTGAGGCACAGAGGGATGGAGTTTCCCAGCTGCTGGGACATAGGTCTCTGGCCTCCCGGTCTTAGGTGCTTCCTCTCCAATAATTTGCCTAACACTGCGCTCTAGTCCTAAATCTGGGCCTCATCTCCATTCCACCAACCTCAGACCCAGAAGGTTCTGGAGACTGCCCTTCCTCACCCCCATCACCTTCTCTCTCTCCCTCCACTGAAAGGGAGAGGCTGCAACAGAAAACGTGTCAGAGAAAGTGACAAATGGAGGCTGACCCCAGGTCAGAGCAAATGTGGTCTGATTCTCGCCCCCCATAGAATCAGCCCTCCTCCTTCATACTGACCTGAGGAGCAGGACGCAGTGCCCGGGGGCAGAAGCGGGGGCCAGGGCATGCCCTTCACATCACTGGGGCAACTGTGCAGAGACTGCCTCACCCCACCTCCAGGGCACAGTCACCACCCCTGCCAGGGCCTCAGGCTGGCCAAGCTACCCTTCAGATCCAGATGACACACACTCCCCAAGTGCTGGTGTTAGGAGCCCAGGCGGAAAAATGATGGACTGCGTGATGGGGACAAACTATGGATTTTCCTTCATCAGAAATGACAGCTGCAGCTAAGGCTGGAGGTAGCAGGACGGGGCAGTCTCACACAGGCATGCATGCACACACATATATGCACACACACGCACGTACACTTGCTCACCCACTCGCTGCATCCAGTCTGAGTGGATGGGATCCAGGAAGATGAAGTGAATATCAGTTTCTAAGGAGAGGTGCCAACTGACACCACCTCTCTCTGGAAAATGAATGGTAATAGCAGTGATGACTTCCACATGCATTGTGTCTTACGGTTTGCAAAGTATTTCCACACTCACAGGTTAATAAGGTTAAAAACTGGAGCTGTATAGTCACTCTCAGGCTGGGAGATGATAGGCAAGTTACTAAACCTCTCTGTGCCTCTGCTTTCCCATTTGAAAAACAGGGCTAATTAGAGAACCTGATGAAAGCCAGTGCTGCTGAGGAGTTAGAGCAGCTCTACTGAAAGCCAGAAGAAGCCATTCAGCTCTGCCCTTGCCTACTTCAGCTGCTGATGGTTGCTGCTTCTCAACTGCCCGCTACTCTAAATGTATTGCCTTCCAGGTACCCTTCTGAGCCACCTGTGAGAAAGGGACCATGACAAGTCATGTGATGTGCTCATATGCAGCACATTAGCCTGGCCACTGAGGGCTTGTGTGTCCAGTGGTCTCAGGATTGTGCTGGGTGCTAGGCAGAATCTCCAGCCCACTACAAAGATTCCTAGGATAAGACTGGGAAGAAATGGAGCCACACAACAGAACTGCCAAGAAACAAACCCACAACTCTTTCAAGACAGCTGGTGACAGCGTTTAGTGTGCAAACATTAGTGTGGAGTGGTCAGAGCATGCTCACTCATGGCCATGTTTATTCAGCAGTTTCAGTTAATTTCCCCTGAATGCCTTGCCCAGCTCTGAAATGGGTAGTGCAAGGTAGGCAGGAGCTAGGGAGGACATTTCTCAGGCAGACCCCAGACGTAGACAAAGGAGACAGAGATTTGCCCCAGCACCCACCACAGTGCCTGAAATTCCACCATGAGGAAGAGCCTCTGGCCATCATGTCCATGTTTGTGTATGTACACATAATGGAGAAACTCTGCTCTTTTTTATGGAGTTCCTCCCATTTTTGTTTGGTTGTCTTACATGGACAGAATCATAGAATGTCAGATCTGGATGGGACTTTAAAGAGCTTTTAATTCTTCCATCTTTAAACAAATTCTAAGTCAACATGCAAATTAGACAAAGGTAGAGGACAGGCCATTAATTTGGGTCAGGAGTATGTAAGAGAGCTAAGCCTAGCATCCTTGGACCCCCTTTGCTCATGATGGCTCCTGAGTTCCCTTGAAGACTTTGAAAAGCACTTCTCAAGATGCATCCTAAAGATTGGGTTCAAATGCAGGTAACAAAAACTCCAAAAACAGTGACTTAACCAGGATAGTTAAGTTAACCAGGATGCCCAACGTCTACTCTGTGCGCCTACATCTGACTTTCTCTCTGACGTGAAAGTCAGATGTAGGCAGCACAGAGTGGATGTTGGGCATTTATAGCCATCTGTTTGCAGACTACTTCCAGGCCTCACTCCGTATCCTCATGGTCTGAGATGTTGGCATTTGATTCTAGGCAGCTGAGTCAAAGAAGTGACAGAGAAAAAAGGCTCTTAGAAGGTGCTGAGGACCCTCACATCCTCACATCCTCACATCCTGTTGTCCCTGGTTTAGTCACATGGCCTCACCTAGTGGCTTGGGCTGCTGGGAAATGTAGTTTTACTTCCCGGTGGCCATGGGCTCAGCTAAAAACTCTATGACTGTAAAATAAGGAGAGAGTGACTGTATGGCAAGCAGTTAGTGGTCATGTCCTCCTAGTCCAGTCTCCCACTTTATAAAAGAATAAAATGAGATATTAGGGTGATTGTAAGATCAGTGATTAAGGCCCTCAGGCCTAAGAAAGCTTCCCCCTAATTCACCATAGGGGCTGAGTTAGACGAAAATGAAAAGATAAGCCCTGCCTAGTATTAGGGTGATTGTAAGAGCAGAGATTAAGGCCCTCAGGCCTAAAAAGCTTCCCCCTAACTCACCATAGGGCCTGAGTTAGACGAAAATGAAAAGATAAGCCCTGCCTCACCAGTGGGGAGGAAGATATGCCAACCAACATTTATGGCATAATAAATGATGTAACAAAGCTTAGTACAAAATAGAGTGGGAGCAGTGACACGAAAGCACCCAAGTCTGTCTGTGAGAGTCAGAGGAGGAGTCATCAAAAGAGAGAGAGAGCTTCCCAGCTGAGACTGGATTGGTGAACAGGTGTCTGCTGAGCAGATGAGAATGGGGGAGGGCAAGCCAGGCATAGGGAACAGCATATGCAAAGGCCCAGAGGCACTTAGTTAAAATGCCCATAGAGAGCTGGATGAAGGTGGAGTGGAAGCTAAAAAGAGGTGCAGAATTGTCAGTGTATAGAGGCAGAGAGGGTGTGATGGTTAATTTTATATGTCAACTTGAAGGGTGTTTTTGTATGTAATTAATATTTATATTGATAAACATTGGCTAGAGCAGGATAGCCTCCCTATTGTGGGTGGGCCTCATCCAATCAGCTGAAGGCCTGCATAAAACAAAAACAACGGCCTCCCTAAGTAAGAGGAAATTCTCCAGTGACTGCCTTCAGACTTCATTAGCTCTCCAGACTTTCAGCCCACACTGAAAATTTTGGACTCACCAGCCTCCACAATTACATGAGCAAATTCCTTATAATAAATTTTATATATATATATATATATATATAAAATAGGTGATAGATAGATAGATGATAGATGATAGATAGATGATAGATAGATAAATAGATAGATAGATAGATGTGGGTCTGTTTCCCTAGAGAACCCTAATACAGAGGGAAACTGCAGAAGATGAGGTTGGACAGATTGAGAGGGACCAGATCATGAAGAGGTCTGTGTGCCATTTAAATCCATTCTGATTTTATTCTGTAGAAAATGGGGGAGTCATTGGAGACTTCTGAGCAAGAGAGGGATCTGACTTGCACAGTAAATCACATTTACTATTGCGGTGAAGATAACGGTAGACCAACATGTATCATGTGTCTGCTGTCTGTGATGGGCACTGTTCTAGGAGCTCTCAGTTGAGGATCAAGACCAGCAACAAGGACGCAGGTTGAGATAACCGGGTGTGCTCGTGCTGGAAAGGGAGAGGGTTGAGGACAACTCTTAGGTCTTCGGCCTGAGTAGCTCTGTGAACAGAGACTGATTCTCTTTCCACCCCCAGCACATGGCCCCATGTCTGACAGTATGTCTGCATATATTAGTGAAATGAAGAATGATTAGAGAAAGAGATGTAGACCCTGACAAAGGAGGATTGTGGGCCTTGCATAACACCATAAACAAATGGGTCCTTAATGTACTTCAAATACTTGTTGACTGAATGAATGAGTGAATGAATAAGCCCAGGATGTCAGCTACAACCAAGCTCCTTGCATTGGCACAATGTGCCCTCCAATCTGAATGCAGCACTGCCAGTAAAGGCAGGCTCTTACAGGGCGAACCCAGGTTTCAGGAATGCTGCGTTCCCACCCTTCTTCTCTCAGCTGGACAGACGAAATTCCATTGTCCAGTTCAATATTCTCACGCTTTCATCTAAGTTCAAGTAAAGGCAAAATCCAATGGGCAAGGGTCCCCCTCTAAGCTGTTCTAAGTCATTTCCTCCCAGCGTTGGTGGCTCTGAGAGCAGGAAGGGATGAGGAGAAGGTGTGAAGGGAAAGCAGAGTAGACAAATGGAGGCGGGCGCCCAAGGCCAGCCTCACCCCTTTGCTGCTATGCCGAAGACGAACTTTGTCTTTGAAGGGGGAAGGCGCAGAACTGAGGGGGACTCGGGCCCATCCAAATCCTTGCTGCCCCTTTGGAGGGCACCCAAGCGCTGAGGATGGGAAGATCAGATCCAGTGACTGAACTTGGTGGCAGTCCCTTACTATTGGCACGCGCAGACCTGTTCATACCACATTTTAAATATATTTCTACCCGGAAGAAGCAGTTGACAGGCTCGGGAAGACCTAATGGAAAACAGCAGCTAATACTGCAAGTCAGCAAAGCTTGTCAACCCGGGCGCCATCATCCCTCACCTCTTCTTTCATTTTTATAGAAACGGCTCAGAAACAAAGAGGAGAAATTTCAAAAGCCAAACAAAAAATCAATACTGTGGGAGATAACCCAGCATTAATACAAAAACCAGAGAGGGCTTCTTTGTCTCCCGCCTCAGCAGTGCTATCAGTCACACTCCGCGGATGGATTTGGGAGGCCGCCTTTGCTCGGAAGCTGGCGGGAACCATTTTAGTTAAAGTGCCCATAGAGAACCGGGTTTAGGTGTGGAGCCTGAGCCAGGGGCAAGGAGAGAGAACGCATAGTCCAGCTCCGGGTTGCTCCCCTAGTACTCATGGGCCACAGGCATGAATACTAGGTCTAAAAGACAGGAGGATGATGAGGATAGAAACAGACAGGAAAGGCAAAGTAGAAGTTCATTTGAGACTTAGAGGAGCCTCTTATGAAAATAGCTCCCCCTATGTGCTGGAGCTCAAAGGCCAGAGATCAGTGTCACACACCCCAGGACCATCTATTCCAAGGGCAGTGAGGATCGAACTCAGGCAGCCAGTTCTCATCCAGTGTGATCGTGGAGTCCAAGAGGTGGCCCGTCCTTCAGGAAGAATATAGGTCAGGCCCAGCTGTGTACAAGCCCAGGATCTATCTGAAGGCCCTTGCTCACCTCCCCACCCCACTCCCCCACCTCCCAAGCACCCAGGACAGAAACAGGTGCTTCTAAATCAGGCCTCTCTGATAATGTCTCTTGTTTTTCCTTCCAAACCCTCACCATTACGCATGATGATACATCTGTAGATATGGTTACTTGTCTCTCCCAGGCAGGAGTTCACAGGTCTACTCCCGGCAACCAGCCCAGGTAGAAACGTGTAACATGAGGAGAAGCCTCCGTGATTTGGTTTCCTCTCTGCACCTTGATTCACATACCTCCACCTAAAATGGCTTCTCCCTGCCAGTTCTTCTGTTTAAACCTAACTTCCTCCAGGAAAACCCCTGAACAATTCATTCTGCATAAACAATCCTGAGCGTCACAGAGAGACTCACTGGACCTTGAACTGGGAGGGACTTAAAAGATCATCTCATAATCTCCGGGGAAGCTTTATAGAACAATGCCAGTGCCCAGGTCCCATCTTGAAACCATTACATGGGATCACTGAGGAGGGGGCTCAGTGTTGGTATTTTTTTAAACTCACCAGATGATCACTGTGCCAGAGTTAAGAACCACTATCTAACCCAACCCAGGCAGGAACTCTGCATACCTTTGGGCAGGCTGTGTTCTGCACAACTCCAGAGGGCAGCATTCACCTGTAGTCCATGTCGGCAGTGCCCAGGGAGGAGTCGTGCAGTGCACAACCTGCCCAAAGAGACCACATGGTTTTACGTAAAAGAAAACTCAGGCTGAGAGCCAAGTGATTTCGCCAAGGTCATGCAGCAGGTTAGTGTCAGAGCTCCTCATTCAGGCCAATGCACAGTCTTCCCCCTGGTTACTCAAAGTATGGTCTGTGTTCCAGCCTGTTAGCAACACAGAATCTCAGGCTCCACCTCAGACCCCCTGAATCAAAATCTACATTTTTCCAAGGTCTCTGGACAGTCTGAGTGCCCATTAAGTTAGGGAAGCACTGCCCATCACACTGCATTCACAAGAAAGCTTCGGGAGGCTGAGCTGGACTTTCCATCTGCTACTCCTCGTGAACTGTCTTTGCACGTAGTAGGCGATCAATACATATCTACTGATTGACTGACTGAAAAATCTATGGTTTGCATGAGATACAGGCCCCATGAGTGCTTCCGTATTGGAAATGACCAACTTTTCAAGTTCCTGTAATCGGCGATTACTGAAACAGGGAATCCCGTCTCATCACAAAGAGGGGTCCCTTTGCAGCTATAAAAACGGTGACACTGATAACAAAATAATGTCTTGCTAAGCACTCCAAGGGTTCAGTGGATGATTTCATTTGCCCCTTGACCTTTCTATAAATAACATCTAATCACCTTACCCAGCTTCATTTGGATAATGGCTCCTTTTTCATCTCTACTCAGAAAAAAATTAATCCAACAATAAAAAATAAATAGAGAGCTTGGGAGTTCTTCAGGGCTTAGGGCATCTTTTGATGAGAGTTTATCTACTGACTCTTTCTAGTCACTCTGAGTAAAGGAAATGTGGATCAGGAGAACACTTCCCTGCAGAGCCTCCGTCTTTCTTCCCTCCTTTGCTGGCTCCTGCTCTGTGTCAGGTGTTGACTGAGTCCACAGTGCTCTGTGGTCAATGGCTTAGATGGCTGCTAGGTTGATCTGGCCCTTCTCACTTTTAACTGGGTGTTGCCCTTTCCATTTATTTGTTCCATAAACACTTGGCCATGCTTTAGCTCTGGTCCTCAGTTCAAGCATGCATGCTCAATGGGCAACTCAACTTTCATTGGAACAAGGAAACTCCAGCCTAAATCAATTGGCCACCTTAATCTGCAGCATCAAATATCTGATTCTATGTAATCATTAAAGAAAATACCTCCAAACTCCTGGCCAAATAATACAGATTAGGAAATAATCTATGGAGATGCAGTCTATCCATTTCTTTGCTTTAGTGGTTTTGAACCTTAGTGGGGAAAGTTATGGGCTCTCGCCCAGAAAAATGCTCATAAACATGCACTCAAAACTGTGCATGCAAGAGGCTCATAGGACTCATAAAGGCCAGTTTAAGGACTATTCCAAATATACTAAAATGTTGACCTAAACTGAGCAGAGTCATCAGAGATCTGGGTGCATGGACCACACGTTTTGGTGTCATTGTAGAAACACTCTTACTAGAATGAACTGAGCTGCTGGCCATCAGCTACCATTCAAGGCCATTCCTAGATTTGTCCCCATGGTTTTATGGAAAAGGTGTGACTGAGATGATTGTCCATCATGTTACATGGCTTTTTCTTTAAGAGAATCCACAGGAAAAGTTTCTTTCCAGCTTCAGTGCCAGGAAGCCTTGTTCTTCACTGATACTGGCTCGTTTTTGTTTGATGGGCATGGTAGATCCTGGCCCATCACATTTCCTTCTTCGCATGGCCTACCAGGTATCTCAGAGCCCACGTGTACATGCCTCTGTTTGGATATTAACTTCACTTGGAGCATTAACCTCATTCAGATATCAAATTTTCTCATTTACTGATTTTTTTTTCTTCATAAATGCTTTCTGAAACATGGCAGGGTAGAAATTTTTTTTTAATTATGTAATCCTTTTAATTTTTACTCTTCTTGCCCTCAAAGGTTAATGAAAAAGACAGTCATGTAAACAGATAAAGTACACTGCAAAGAGGCCAGACCTAAATTTGCAGAGAGGCTAATACAATTGACCCTTGAACAACACAGTTTGAACTGCGCAGGTCCACTTATACATGGATTTTTTTTTTCAACTGACTGCAGTTTAATTGACCTGCACAGTTCAAACCCCTGTTGTTCAAGGTCAATTACCAGTTTGGGAATTTGAGTATGCAGAAGGCCAACTGTAGTTATACATAGATTTTCTATGGGATGGGAGGTCAATGTCTCCAACACCTGCATTGTTCAAGGGTTAAATATAATTGAGAGAAGTGTTCAAGGAAGGCTTCCTGGAAGAGAAGACACCTGAACTGAGCCTTGCATGCTAAGCAGAAATGTTTCAATCAAGGCTAGTTTTGCTATTTCTCCACCATCTGGAGGACACATTCTACGGGCTACTTTTCCAATAAGTAGAGATATGTTGAGAGAAGCACCGGGGGAACGGGATTCAGGAGACCTGTGTAGTCTTAGGCAAGTCACTTAACTGGCTTGTTCCTTGGTGACTTCAGCTGTTATGTGGGAACAGCCTAGCTGCCTGCCTCAAAAGGGTTGATGTCGGGATGAAATGAAAGATGAATGAGAGCTGTGAATTAAGTTGACTTGTTGGCAGAGTTACTCAATTCTTTCCTGTGCACAAGAGAATGCCTGCCTGGGGGTGACCAGGGTTCAATACACAGTCCTGGCTGTAAGACATTTTCCTTTCTGCTGAGCCCCCTGACCCTACAGGGGTTATGCTCACTCCACTCCCCTGTCTCTTTCCTGACCTCATCCTCAGAAACATTTCCACTGGCTGCCCAAGCTCTTCACAGACTTAGAAGGTGAGAGCAGGTTGACTTTCAGGTATTCCCACCAAGGTCTTTATGAGAATGAACCACACCCACCAACTAAACACATGTCCAGCTGGCAAGCCAAGAGAAGCATGGCAGGGAAATGGGATGACAGACACTGTTTGTTGCTGGTTCCCCTTCCTACTAGTAGAGCACAGATTTTGTTTGGGCAGCAGCACGCTCGACTTCTGATGATAAACCCTGCCGCAGCCTGGTAAAGACACAATTTACATAAGTGTCTTCCTTTGACAACAGACCTCAGTGGGAAAACTGATTCACAAATCCACCAGGGTAAATTCCCGTGGACAAACTACGACCTCTGCCCAAGAAGAGCCCATGGCAAAGAGGCAACTGGTCCCAGGCAATTCCCAGTGGGTGGGCACCCCGAGGCAGGGGGTCGTGATGCCTCCTATGTGTTCATCTTGTGCCAGGTTCTGAGGAGAACAAAGAAGTCCCAACTTTCAGAGAAGCTCCAAGGCTGGTTCTGAGAAGTCAACCACGTGAAGTCACAAGTGGTGTGAACAGGAGCTGATGGAGTAACTAGGGGTTATTCCCTATTGTGGGCTCAGATTGGGTATATCATTCCCTTTGGACCTATAAGAATGTAGAACAGTCTGCTTTCTACCTGAGTCTAATAAAAACTCCCCCTTCGTCTCATTATCCCTGCTCGAAAGCTTTCCCTGGTCACCTTCTCCTAGGTTCAAGTCCAACTATCAGACTCCACCAATTTCATAATTTTTATGCTTATTCTCTCCTCGTTAGACCTTAATTCTATTAAGGTCAATAGTCTTGTTGCCCCCAATTGCCACATTCATTCTGCCTCATTTAATCTTCACTATGACCCTATGAGGCAGATACTTTTATTATCTCTATTTAATGGATGAGAAAATGGAGATTCAGAGAGGCTGAATAACTTTCCTATGGTCACACACCTCAGTGGCAGAACTGAGATTTAAAATAAGTGTCTAGCAGTTGAGTCCATGAAATGCATGGGCTTCCTGGGTTGTTTGCTTTCAGTTTATATACTCACACTGGGTTAATTATGTTCATCTCACAATTATGTGAGGGTAAACTCTCTAAGGTGTTTTTTTTAAAGCCCTGATTTACAGCATTTTAGATTTTGTAAGTATGCAAATATTCCTGAATATTTAACAGCTGTCTCTCACTATCCAGCACAAGCTGGTTCCAACACAGTACTGTATCCCTAGTACACATTATTGTTCTTGGTTAACAGGAGGGCTCAGTAAGGGGTTTTGAATGAATGAATGAATGAATGAATGAAGAAATAAGTAAATGAATGCAGAATGGGGGTTAGCCTTGTCCCTCTGAAATTCTGAGAGTTATCTCTTAACGACATATAGCTCAGGGCCCGTCTCTACCACTGCCAGCTCTGCAGCTGTGACCCAACCCCCTCCACATGTTCCCAGTGCCAAAGGTTTTCAGGGTGCTGGGTAGACACACATGCACAAAAGACATAAGCCAAATCACTCCTGAAATTACCATTGACGAGAGCAGGATGTAGATCATTCAGGTGGTGCTATAAAGCAAGTGTTCCCATAGTTAAAGCTAGAGGCATCTGCAAGAGCTGTTACCTTATTGCAATGAGCCCCTTCAGGTGGAGGAGCGGAAGTCATTATGCCTGTTAGGGTGGTTTATAGCCTGTGGGCCATATGTAATGCTCACTACCTGGAGAACTTGAATTACCCTCAGGGCTGGCTGGGAGCTCCCTGCCTTGTTAATTTTATCTCGTTATGGGGAGGCATTCCCTGGGGCCAACTTGATGCAAAGGGTGATGGTTTGGTTGGATCCAATGTCCCTTATTCTAAAGCTGGTCCTTCTTTGGATCCCAGACATTCACCTAGTGTCCAGTAAGTTTATGCAAAGCCAGAGAAGAAGTAAATTGAAAGGCCTTCAAGGTCAAAGGTTAGAGCTAGACAAAGGTTATCAGCAAACCAAACTATGTGCCACGATAGTAAACATATTTCCTCTTCCTTATGATTTGTTAATAATATTTTTTTCTCTAGCATACTTTATCGTAAGAATACAGTACATAATACATATAACGTACAAAATATATGTTAATCAACTGTTTATATTACCGGTAAGGCTTCCAGTCAACAATAGGCTATTAGTTAATTAAGTTTGGGGGAAGTCAAAAGTTATACACAGATTTTTGACTGCACAGGGGTTCAGCACCCCAACTCCCACATTATTCAAGGATCAACTGTACATTGAATAGATAAATAAGCGAAATATGTGAATGTATTCTGCCTTAGATTTTTTTACATCCTTGAATTCTGAAAGGTTTTGCAAATATAATTGGAAAATGATTGATCAAATCTTTAAGGAATCATGGTGAGTGACATAAAGGTCAGAAAACTGAACACAGTCAAACATCTGTGGGTTTCCAGAATGAGTTCTGGAAAGCATAAGCCAGGAAACCTTTGTGCTTCTCCTTGGCTGAGTTTGAGAGTAGGTTAAAAGTGACTTGTGTGGAGGGAGATGTGGCAAACATTGCTACCTTAGTCAGGAGATCAAGGTCATTCTCATCAGTGATAAGTCATGTTAATAGCATGTATTGTTGATACGATGTGATGAAAACAGCACTTTACCTCTGTGGTTTTTGTCCCCAAATCCATAACCCCAGTCTAACCATGATACAAACATCTGACAAGTTCAAATTGAAGGTCATTCTATAAAGTCTATGACTAATATTTCTTAAAACTGTCAAGGTCATCAGAATAAAGAAAATTCTGAGAAACTGTCACAGTCCAGAGTAGCCTAAAGAGTCATGACAACTAAAGGTAATGTGATGTTTTTTATGGAATTCTGAAATAGAAAAATGACATTAGGTAAAACTTGTAAAATCTGGAGAAACTATGATATTTGGTTAATAGTAGTATACCAATGTTGATTCCTTAGTTGTGACAAAGGTACTATCTTAATGTCAGATGTTAACAAAACGGGAATCTGGGTGACGAATATACAGGAACTCTCTTTACTGTCTTTGCAACTTCTCTTAAATCTAAAACTATATAAAATTAAAAGTTTATTTTTATAAAGTAAATTATGCACATTGAGGAGACAAAGCTATGATTATAAGACTCTGTCACAGACTCAACAATAATAGGCCTAGGTAGCTGGGCTTGTGTATTCCTATGATGTGGCAGAGCACCTGACAAGACTCTAGGGAAATGTACCTGTAAACCCGGACAAGTGTGACCTGGGTGGCTCTGTGCTGGCTGAATCCTTGGCTCAGAGATCAGCTGTCCCAGGAAGGATATTTACCAGGTCTGCATCACTTGGAAGGTAGACATAGATAGATACAGATAGACACAGATAGACACAGATAGACACAGATACAGATACAGATACAGATACAGATACAGATACAGATACAGATACAGATATAGATATATAGTGTTAGGTCACAGAATTTTCCTTGACCCTGTCCTTTTAGACTGTTGATCAGAGGGAATGGGTAAATTAAATTATATAATCAGGATAACAAAAATATGTACACAGAGCCAGAACTAACAAAATGGAAATTAACAGATATAACAAAAATATTTATTTATATTCAAGGAAAGGATAAGAGACCTGATTAAATAGCCATTTTATGGAAAGAAAAAAAAAAAGCTTTTGGATTAAATTGACATGAAGATAATAAGTCTTTCAATGTAATTAATTATAAACTTGAAATCCATTAAGTATAAACTCAACATTTCAAGAGAGACACTGATATGCGCCCCAGAAGAGAGAACAGGATGGTGACAATTCTGAAAGCCATAGAAGAATAGATGAAGAAATTAACCTAGAAATAGCACTTGCGGGGAGAGGGAGCTGTGGACTGGTAGGATAGCTGCTTTCAAATACTTGAAAGGCTGCCAGGGAAGTAGACCTGCCCCACTTCCCGGAACCTTTAGTTCCTGTGCCACACCTGACCAAGGCAAACACTCCCCAGGTGGGTTCGCCTGCCTCAGCTGGGGGCATCTAGAATTGATCTTGCAGCCCTAAGCCTGTGTGATGATAAAATCTATGTGTCAAGTTGACTAGCCTAACAGATGCCCACAGAGCTGGTCAAACATTATTGCAGAGTGGGTCCGTGAGGGTGTTTCTGGGGAAGATTAGCATTTGAGTTAAGTAAAGAAGCTCACCCTCACGTTATTCACAATAACCCAAAAGTGGAAATAATGCAATGTTCATCAGCCGATGAATGGATAAAATGTGGTACATACATACAACACAATGTTATTCAGCCATTAAAAGGGACTAAGTACTAATTCATGCAACCACATAAGTGAACCTTGAAAACATTATATGAAATGAATGAAGCCATTCACAAAAGACTGGAATCATAGGGTATGATTCCAGTCATATGAAATGTCCAGAATAGCTACGGAGAGTAGATTAGTGTTTGTCTAGGGCTGGATGCAATGGAGGGGTTGCAGGTGATGGTGGAAGGGGTATGTGATTTCTTTCTAGTGATAAAAGTATTCTAAAATTGATTGTGTCCATGGTTACACAACCCTGCAAATATACTAAAAAACAGTTGCACACTTCAAATGGGTAGACTGCATGGTGTGTGAATTACATATCGATAAAGTTATTTTTTTTTTTAATAGCAGAAGAGGAAGAAGAGAGTCGAGGGTGTTTTTTTGGTTTGACTGATGTCTCAGGTCGGGTCCCCCAGAAAACAGACACAGAGGTAGAGATTTGTGGGCAGAGTCAACACCTGTAAGAGAGTGAAGGGAGCGTCCTGACTGGGCAGAGAGAGGAGCTGAGATGCCCAGCAGTCTTCATGAAGTCCTCCGCCCATTGCACAGGGAGCTCTGCAGCTGGGGAAGCTCTTCACATGCCCACATTGACCTGTCAGTCATTGGCCGCCCCCAAGAACGGCCATGACCTTGGACAAGGTAGACAAAGTCCTCTTCAAGCTAAGGGCACAACTCTGGAGAGGGACTCAGCTGAGAGCCATCGTTCAGCAGCACTCCCAGCTGCTGGTAGAGAGCACTTTCTAACAGGCTGTTAGAAATTGAACGGCAACTCCTTTATACTCTGTAACAACTTTTGCAAAATGTTTTTAATCTTCACATTCCAATTAATATGGTTTTGGCCGCCTGATGCAAATCAATAGTGTACTAAATATGGATTTACACGCAAATAGCTCTCCAGGCCTATCTGGTCAATACTACATGTTATTAAGGCTCTCTAAATACGTATTTACAGAGTTGGACCAGTAATCCAGGTTTCCAAGGGTTCCCCAATGCCTGTTGGACCTCAGAAGCCCAGCAGCGACCCCACACAGCAAGTCTAAAAGGAATGGGGTTTGAAATAGCTGTGGACCAAGAATCATTCTTCCCAACTGAGGGAAACTCCACCCTTCGACTCCTACATGCTGATAAGTTTACCCTTCACCCCGTGCTGTGCAGATGAGGAATCTGAGGATTTGAGAGATAAAGGGACCTACCCAAATTCACAGAACAGGTGCAGGAGCTCAGATCAGACCCAACCTCCTGTCTCTTGTTCAGTACAGTGAGGCAGAGTCAGAAGAACTGAGTTTGAATCCTATACCTCTTATTGGCTGTGTGAACTCATGCAAGTTACTTCCTTACTTTGTACCTGTTTTCTCTTTGGCAAAATGGAAGTAATGAGTAATGCCTACTTGGTGGGGTTGTAAAGATTTAGTAAGAGAATTCTCTGAAAGTATTCAGCCCAATGCTTACTTAAAGCATTCAATATTATTATCATGCCACGCTTGTAGCAGTGGGCTTGATTTTGTTTTTCACAGTCTGTCACTCCAGTTATTATTTCAAACAGGGAGTTACCTGCAATATCCCAAGACCTTCAAGAGCAGGAAGCATCTCGCTGGACCAACTCTGCTATGAGAAAAAACACTTTTTGAAGTTTCTGGTCTGAACCTTTCCCACTCTGGCCAGGGGAGTGGAAGTGGGAAGTAGGAATGAGGCTTTTGTCCTCTGTCCATGAGCCATGACATGGCTGGAACCTCTTGGGAGGTATTCAGGTTCACGTTCATTCACATCACTCTGACAGTATCATTTCATGGGCTGCCAGGGCCCCCCAGATCTCTCCTGCTATCCTGAATCCAAGTGTCCTAAAAGTCTTCATCTGAGATTCACATCTCTGAGTATCCTCCTGTGTTTTTCTCCATTAAAACAGTACTATTTTATGTGAATATTATTGTCAGCTGAAAAACAAATGGAGTCCTGAAACTGTGAGGCCTTTCTTGGTGCTAAGAAAGTCCCTCACCAACTCAGAATTCATTTACATTAACTTTTTTAGGTTTTCATCTAATAAAAAGGGATAAGACTTTAAAATTCCCACAGAGTCCAATTTCAAAATCCACGGGGTAACACACAACTACCTCTTCGAGAGAGGCCAGTGCTCTGAGAAAGTCACTACGAGTGTCAGTGGCTTGGCAGGAAAAGTGTGGCATGACTTTTGCAGGGTTGAGAACAGGACTCCTTTGGGGGGAAAAACAGATGGAAGAATTTTGACCCTGCAGCCCTGTCCTGGGTGTCAGTCCCTGGCGACGAGGCCCCCCATGAGCAGGAGCAGTAGTAGAATAGCAGAGGATGACAGCTGGGAACAGACTGGGAAAGAAGAGGGAGGAGTTCCCCAGATAACTCTGTCTCCCCTGAGTCTCCCACAGGCCACTGGGCACTTCACCACATAGACACCGGCTTAGAGTGTCCTCATTGGTTTCAAGATGCAGCGGGGGAGATGAACCCTGAACAGAATCTGTCTTGATTAGGGATCATTCTCATCACAATCCAGCCTCACCAACCCTACAACAATGAGGGCTCCCATTTGTCTCTCTAAAAGGTCAATCGATAGGATGTCTGTTTGTGTTGAGGTCATTTGGTGGCTGGTTCATCACCACCCACAGCTCTGCATCTTGTCAACTCTCTAATGGTTTCTCCCCATTCTCAGAGCTGTCCCTGGATACAGGGTGGCTGAGCATGGCCAGATCATCACAAATGATAAAGAATGTGAGAAACAATTAGGACACTCAGAGCATAGCAGCCCCTCCTTGTCTTCCTGGGGCTCAAGGCTCGGGTAAGAATGCCACATAGTCATTATCATGGAATAAAACCCTTCTCTTCTCACTTGTCTACTCCCACAAGAGGAGTGGTACAGGGCAGTGGCATTCAGGCCACATGTCACCTCTGTGGAGACAGTGTCACTCCCCTAACCATGTCATCAGTTAGAATGCTGACCTGCTCCATGGATGGGCAGCAAGAGACATGTAGGGCCTGGGCCAAGGACTCAGGAGATGCCATGCCCGGCTCTGGCTCTTCGTCCTTCTCAACTTCAGTGTCCCTATGTGTAACATTGGGGTAAATAATCTCACTGGACCCATGTCATCACACTGCTATCAGGACCAAATCAGACAATGGAAATTAGTGCTTATAAACATACAACGTGTCTGAAGAGAAAAAGTAGACTGCAGGTTTGACAGAAATGGCAGCATTAACTGGAAAAAAGATCATAAACAAGTCATTTAGGCTCTCTGGGCCTCAGTTTACTCATCTGTAAAATGAAGCCTCTCATCCAAAGCTCACAAGTCCCTTCCAGCTCTAAATGGGCAGAGGAAGGGTATTTGGTAAATGAGTGCCCAGATGCATCACATTTAAAGTGTTCCATTATAGGCAGGATTTAAATGTTATGCATTGGTCCAGATTGTCGCTCTGGAGCCCTAAGCCAAGCTCCACTGATGTCCAAAGTGTGTGCCTGAGTCTGGTTTTGATCAAGCTGGATTGATCCAGCTGCTTTCTTTCCCAGGTCACTTAAAGCCCACTCCCCTTCAATTATCTTGCTCTTGTCCCAAGGGTAATCTTTTTCATTTCCTCACACTCTCTGCTTCCTCCAGGCTTTGGCACATGCTGCTCTCACTGCCTACCTGGACCTGTCGTCTCTCACTGCCCAGCAGACCTTACTATCCTGCGTCTGTGTGTTTGAGCCCCTTGAGGAACGATGTCTTTGTTCCCCTTTGCATTTCTAGATCATAGGCAGCACCCACCACGTAGTAGATGTTCTATGAATATTTGCAGAATGAATAAACAAACGAATGCGTAAGTGAATATAGAATCTATAGTCAGAGATTTCCAAATTAGAACCTCTTCTTGTTTATATCTAAATAATCATTTTTCACGTTAAAACAGCTGAGGCAGGTAATGCACATTATCTACTAACATGCATCTCCCTCTTTTCTGACTAACAGAACCCAGTTTTGTTCAACGCTACTCTTCAGACTTGGAACTAAGGGTGACCAGGTGACTCACTTCTGACCAATGAATAGCGAGCAGAAGTCTAGTGGGTAGGCATCCAGAAAACCTGTTGTTTTTCTGATAAAAAGAGAAAGACTGCCAGCACACAGATCCTTTTGCAACTGGCAAAGGTCCCTGCCTAGAACTTGGACCTGATCTCTCAATGATCAGGTTCTGAGGTTCTGGGGTTCTGAGGACTAAGGCTACATGTTAGATGTTGGAGTGGAAAGGAGTCTGGTTCCTGTTGAGTTGCTTGAATAGCTACATTAGCTCTGGACAACCTATTCATGGTCCATTTTTCATAAAATCTAAAATCCTTAGTTGTTTAAGCTACCATGGTCAGGCTCTGTTACAGACGGCCAAATGGAAGCCTAATTGAGTCAACAGCTAACCGGAAAGGAACAATACGACTATTTGCACATTCAAAGAGTGTTCATGGAGCACCTACTATGTGTCAGGTACTCTGATAATTGCTTTTCATACATTGCAGTACAAATCTGAACAGAACTCTGCTATTTCCAAACTAAGTGGAAATTTTCTAAATGATAAATGCCTTATGGCAGCTTTTCGATAATCCTTTTGAATTGTTTTTTCAATGTTTTTATTTCTTATCTTCTAGGAGGTCTGTTTACATATGTCTTGCCTCCACAAATAACAGGTTGAACCATATGAAATTGCTATTTCTATGAGTCAAAAATATATGTTCATTTGCTGTGATTTAACGTAAATGTCACACCTGACTCCTTAATGTGAACCATAGATTCTTCTCTGTGGTCTTGAATTGACCCCTGCAACCCATGCAATCATAAGGGAATACCATCCTTAGGATAAGGAAAGGAAGTCACTTCCTGTCCCAGAGCCTCGGTTTCTTTTTCCTTACAGTGGAAAGTTTGGGCTAGAATCGCTCTAGGTTGCTGCTGACACCAACAGTCTAGAAAGTGAAAGTGATGTGTCACCTCAACACACCCAGTGGCTTCACTGCTCACTGAAGATGCCAACCAGGCTCTGAGCTCTGCTGCCATCATGGTCCCATTTAAGTCCAGAATCAGTTACAGCTGGTGACCCAGAAGTCTCCAAGAAGTCTTCTTGTCCACCTCTCTGCCTCTAATACTGGCCTTGCCTGTAAGTGCCCTGAGTAAGTTAGGAGGCCCAGCCCTGAACCAGCTTCTGCAGGTGAACATGAAGCTTCCCAGCCCTGCACCTGTTTCTCTTCCTTAAAAAAACATGACAAAAGCATGTAAAATAATGAGAGCACCTTGATTATCAAATATAAATAATAATAATAATAAATATGTATTTGAATTGGAGCTCTATAGTTATACGCAAATATGAAATTCTTTGTGATGAAAGGTCATTTTTTAAATTTCCTCATTACGTTATCTTTTCAATAATAATTTTAAAAACCGTTGAAGAGCGTGAAAGAAAGAGTTCAAAGTTCCAAGACATACATTACTACTTAAATCCCAAGGATGCCCATTTAGAGCGAGGACATTTATACAGAGACCGAGCCAGTTCCCACAGGCTGCAGCCCAACATCTCTCACCCCCATCCGGGGGAACAGCTGCTTCCTCCCCAGTCTGTCAACTGCCCTTCCCTGATTAATCCATCCTCCCCGGTGAGGGCAGTCAGGCCAAAAGCCCTCCGCCCCTCCCGCCACAAGGGCCTTCCCGGAGCCAGGTTTCTCTGGGTGAACTCCAGGGTGAGGTACATTGAGGAGGTTAATTACACCAGCCCCTGTGCCATCCCTAGCCCAGCACTGACAATTTGGCAACTGCACTACCGGTACGAGAACATTATGCCAAACAGCTGGTGGCAGAGAACTCTGATTTATTAACAAGAGTCCCTGGGATAGCAGCCAAAGTGCCCTTCTTTCCAGAGGAGCAGCAAGGCCTAGCAGTCAGCTTTCATGCCCCTTCAATTAGGGCCCAGCTCACCTGTAGATGACTGAAATTCCACAGGGGTAACACATCCAACCCTTGTTAGTCATTTACATCTCTAGGTGAATGACTCTGTCAGCTCCTTCCTTTATTCAGCCAGCTGAGGCATGTATTGGGATGGAACCCAGCACAGTATGTTAGGGTGGCATTTCAAAGCCTGGGAATGGTATCTCAGGAAAGGACGTGGATCATGTGAGACAATTTGCAATCCACTGGAATGAGGAGAGAGAACTCTAAAAGGAGAGGCCGCTGGGCCCAAGTACAAACACCAGTGTTACCATTTTGTCCAGGGCAGCGCTAGAGCCTTGGTCTTCAGTACCACCTGTCCCACATGGTCATGGCATCTCCCATGTACCAGCTAGCCAGTGCCCTCTCTGACCTCCGGTGGCCACTTCACTGCTGGGCAACCTATGAACAGGAAGCCAGGCTGTTTATCATTCACTCATTCATCCAGCCTCCTGTCCACCTATCCATTCGTCCTTCCTTCCATCCATACTTCATTCAGCGGGTATTTACTGAGTTCCCACTCTATACCAGTCAGTATGCAAACCTCTGGGGATGCAACAGTGACATAGTGGCACAGTCCTTGCCCTCACAAAGCTCTCCTCCTGGTGGGAGAAGCAGCCAAGTCAACGGGCAATCACAGTAGCATGTTGCTAAGTGCTATACAAGAGATCGGCAGATAATATAGGAGCACATAGGAGGAACACTTAACTTGGATGTGGGACTAAGGAAGCTTTGGTCTACTTACCTATAAAATGGCAGCATTGTGATTTGCCCAGCCAACCTACAGAGTTGCTGGGACAACCAACTTAGATTATGCATGGAAATAATTTTATAAACTGAAAAGCACTATGCAGATGTAAACAAGTGTCATTACTGTCATTGCCATTCCAGACTTCTTCTAAACATCAAGGTAAAGGCAGCATCTCTGGGGCTTTTGGCCATGCCATCTGTGTAGGCCATAGGCTAATAATGCTCCCTCAAAATAGGACCATCTCCTGACAGGGAAGTGAGTGAACGTTGGCCCACTGCATTTTTACTGTTTCTTCCAACAGTGGAGAGTAGTTACATGGAATCATCCCATGCAACTACTTTCTAGGAGCTCCCAAACTTGGCCACATTGCCAGTCTTCCAGAGGCTTGAGGGATAGTGTGAGTACATAGGAGGAGCCGACGGGCATGAGAGGGCTAAGCTAAAGGTTCAGACTGTAGCCACAAAGAGTGGAGAAGTGTAAAGGCTGAAACTATGACTGCATGAACCTGCTGTGTTTGCAAGTGAACCAACCAGAAACTCATGTCAATCTCAAAGGACAAAAAGGAAATTTGATTCTGAGACAAGATTCTCGGATGAAAGCTATTTTCAACTCAGAGTAAGCTCCTCGAGGCCAAAGAACAGGTCTGCTTCATGAGACCTGGGTGCAACTAAATACTCCCAGGACAGTCGATGCAGAATTCAATAAACATTTGCTAGATGTTTGAAATAAACTGTACCAGAAAACAACAACAGGAGACCATCCCCACCTCTCTGAGCTGGAAATTGAGAGCCAAAGAAGTGAAGGGCTGAGTGGATACCAGAGCCTGGCCCCCTGATACAATGTTTAGGAATCTTTCCTCTCCCAGGAAGACAGCACGATGTACTGGGAATGGGGCAGCAGCGGGGTGGGGGGAGGGGGGATGTATTTCCAATCATTTACTCACGATTAGCAATCTACTTAACTCCCTAAGCTTCACTAGCCTTTATCTGTAAAATGAATTAGCCCATCTCATAGAGTGGTTGAGAAAATCAAATAGGATAATGTACTTGGAGGCACTGTGTAAACTCCTAGGTCTGGTACACAAGGAAGGGATCATGGTTATTACCATGGCTCCCAAGGATGGTAACCAGGGTGATGCAATTTTTCAAAACTCCCCAGAACTGAGCTTCAAGCCCTGGAAACTAGAGGCGGCAGCCATCAGCTAGAGCCAGAACAGCCTGGGTCTGCATGGTCCTTGTGGAAGGGACTGAGAGGGGCTCTTTTGGGTCCTAAGGTCACCATGAATGACTAAAGCAGAGTCTCCAGCAAGGATGTGCCTTTGAGTGATAGCTACAACCCCTCAGAGGACTGTACTGTTCAGCTTCTATCCCCAAAACAGGGAAACCTGTGTTCTAGATCCATCTCAACCGGGGGCTCATTGTTTCATTCCTCAGGACTCAATTTCTTCATTGAAAAAGTGGACAAATACCTGACCAACCACTGCCAAAAATCTGCATCAGTATTTAATCCTCCAAGTGTTTATTCAATGCCCAAATGTCCATTTTCTCTTACTTGACCAAATGTTGCAAGCTCTGTTCCAAGGAGAAGGCATCACACACAAACAGCTAATGAGATACAAAATTCAAAGCTGCCAAATTAAACTAGTAAATCAGGGGCAACATTTATCAGGCCAAAAGGATGGTTTTAGGGGGTGGGGTTGTTTGTTTTTCCTTTTCTTCATTTGGTTTCTCAGATGAGCATTCTCATTTTGCTCTAGATTGTGTTTTGGCCTCCACAATGGCCTCTTATTTGTTGAGGTCCTTTCAAAGGCCAGGCACAAGGCAAATGCCCTTCAAAAATCCAGGAAAGTGAGCTTTTAGTCCACAGCGTTTGTTCATTTTTAATGTAAGTAATTAAACAAGTGATTTTTTTAAAAAAAGGAACTCCAATGCCTTTGGTTAAACACATTAATATAAATGATTTGAAAAAGCTAATCTCCTAATGAGTTGAGAATTTTATATTGATTCAGTAATTACAAAGCATATTGCAAAATCAATGATAAATACTCCTGAAATTCATATTGATTAGCTAACTCCGATAAGATTATATTGAACAGAGGCAATATATTTAAGAGTGCGAATGTGCATTCACGTTAACACATTTGGTGACAAATGGAAGCACGGGGCAGACCTCGGGCTGGCGTGGAAGGAGCCGCGCTCTCTACATGTTGTTCATGCTCCTTCTACACACTTGGTTCTGGTTTTCAAAGCTGCTGCTTAATGAAACATAAGATTATTACTCCCTCGTGCCTTTAAGTTTTCAGGTCTTTATACAATAATTAATTAGGATTATGTGACAAGAAGAGAATTTCCACTAGGAAAAGAAATACTAATAGTATTGCTTTAACGAATGATGCTTAAACTCCTATTGACTCAACTTAATTTATTTAATCTTTCTACCTAGACCACCCTGAAGGTAATTATTCACTTTAAATACTTTTAAACTAGTATCTTTTAAGTCTGGGATTTCTCACGTAGCCACTTACTGTCTAATAAAGTAGTCTTCCTGGAAATGAAGTGTTTTAAATTATATACCAATGGGTAAATCCATAAAATGTACACATCGGCAGGTCTCAAAGTGTGGTCCCTCAGCCAGCAGCACCGACATCACTTGGGAACTTGCTAGAAATGGGAATTCTCAGGCTTCATCCCAAACCTACTGACCCAGAAACTTGGAGGATGGGGCCAGGCTATCCATTTTCATAAGGTGGTTCCGATGCCTGCTCAAGTTTGAGAACCACGACAATACATCATTAAGATTTTCCTGAGCATTTACTATATGCCTATAAGTCTGCTACATGCTTTGAAGAAACAGAAGAATATGTGGCACCTGCTTACAGTTTGGTTAGGGTGTTCACATTTATATGCTTGGTCCTGTCCCTAACCAGCTTTAATATCTTAGCAAAACTAAACCCTTCTGGACCTATTTCCTCATCCACAAGGAGATAAGTTGGCTTAAGTAATCTCTTAATATTGCTTCCAACTCCAGATACCATTCCACAGGTCTACAAATTAGAGAAAAGGGAGTTTGTTCACAGAAGTTCCACACCAGCAGTATGATTTAAAACATAAGAAGAGATCTTGCCAGCTCTGAGATTAATTCCCCTCTGGAATAGCATGATCTTTAATTTCCTGTTAGTCACTCCTCCGGGTTTCACAGAATGAGCCAAACCCTCTCTGGAAATAGGGAATGACATGGAGTAGGAGAGGAAACTACCTCTCCCTCCCGTGGGAGTCTGATGTGTCACCTACCTAGTGAGAACCATTGTTCCAGCCCTTTTCTACAACCTGGACCTCTGAGCCTGGGCTCCCATCTGGGGAAAAGAACTAATAGGTTCCCCTGGGGCTGGTTGGAGGGAATTCCAATGACCAGACCTTGAGTGGTGGGAAAGATCATTCATTTAGCAGTGTCAAGAGAATCCTGAACTAGGGAGGACAAATTTCATATGATAAAGGGACCAGGTAAGAGAGAAGGCTTTAAATAAACACCCCTACAAACCTACAACTATGCCCAGAGGTGGCTCTAACTGGCCTTTCCTGATCCCTGACCCTCCCATCGTCCACCCCTCCTAGCAACCATTGTGAGATATGACTATTTTTAATGAAGTGAATGTTTGTATGAGGTTCACAGACCCTAAGGTAATCCTCAAAGAGAACTTCTTGACCTGCTTTACAGAAAGACACCATCACTGAGAAAACAGAGGAATGACTTTTCAAGAGGAGAGGGGCATACTTGTTTAGAAATATGACACATACAAGAAAGTCTTAACATCATGTTGTATTAAATACAAAGAATCCTCTTAATAGTCATGGCATGTTAGAGGTAGAAGGATCTTCAGAACCCCCTTGTGTTACAGTCTATATTGCAAAATTCAGCACTTAATTGTATACTCTGATTTGTCTGTTACTACTGTACCTCTACTAGCTAAGCTTGGAAACAAAACTTGAATTCAGAGCTTTTCTCTGAGGCTCGTTCTCTCTCCATCATTGAAGGAAGCCTCATTTATAGCAGAAACAGGGGGTGAGACACAGCAAGAAGATATTTCTTTATGCATGCCTAGAAGAGAAGATATTTCTTTATGCATGCCTAGAAGAGAAGATATTTCTTTATGCATGCCTAGAAGAGAAGGGCCTGTTAATGATGTGTTGGATGAACAATTCCTACGCATGGACCTTTGATAGAAGTGGAAACAGCACATATTCCCCTCCACTCATTTACCAAACAACCTCCTACTTCATTGGGATGGCTCCTTATAATCAGCTCTTTTTCTCCATAGAAGTGGAGGTATCAGGAGGGCAGGGGTGGCCATGCATCTTTAGCTCCGAGTACAGTACTTGACAGATCGTGTTGTTCATCATAGACTTTAGTTGTTGAATAAATGAATGCACGAGGAATGATAACTAGCGTTATGAGATGGCTAAGAAAGAAAGGGAGTGAAGTGAAGAGGAAGACCTAGAAGGATATTTGCACCCAGATGTCAGAAAGAGAAAGAAGCACTGTA
>NW_006442107.1:5464904-5476299 GCF_000325575.1 Pteropus alecto
CCAGCAAAGTTCTATGTCACCGATGCCCAGGAAGGGCTGGGCTGGGCTGGGCTTTTTGCTCAAAGAATATAATCCACCCTCTTTAATCCCAGATAGGCCCAGTTTAAGTCAGGGGATTGTCTAGGTATTCTCTTTTCCTGTACTTGATGAGGAAGACCAGCTCAGTGTCCATCTTCCCATTTGGAATTCTTTGGGATACCCTTTCCTTGGGGCAGACAAAGGCCACTAGGGCTGCTCATGGGTTCTCCTGGGCACATGGATTTGAAGAGTTGAAGCTCTACTCTTAGACAGCCCCTGCCTAAGACAGTCTCTCCATCCTAGAGGCATCTTCTTTGTATCTGGAACCTCTGGGCAGCCAATTTGAGCCCTTGTCTATTAGAAGATTAATTTTTAATGGGTTTTACAGCATGGTGGAGAAATCAGTTAGGGAGAGACAAGGAGCTGGCAATGCCTAATGAATATCGATTGGGCCATTCAGAAGGGAAACCCTGGCAAAAGGGGGACAGCCACCCAGCAGAGTCAGAGCAGCTATGCTGAGTGACTGGGGGCCACCTATGTCTTCTTCCCATCAGTGGCTAAAAAATCTCTCCAACTTGTTGGCCACTGGTGCCAGAAATATCACCACTTTTCATGTAAGGGTCACTCCTTTTGTGAATATTCACATACCTTTGAGGCAGGATAAAGAATCTATTATCAATATATAATATTTTAGAACAAAACGGTTACATAGTTATTTCCCAAAGGACATATGAGAAAAGCGGAGGATCAAGACAAGGGGATCTTGAGCATTTCTCTGGCATTGCTGTGTCCGGGAACCCATAAGACAACTTCTCTATATAAACTCATTTCTATATAAACAGAGGTACAAATACTTTTGGGAGATAGTTGGGGTTTCAGAGGGCAGGCAGACCTTAGGAATGATATGGGCATTTTGCCGTTTTAGTTTTACCTAAAGATTTGATGAAAAAGTTTTTTGTTAAGCTATATTTTCATGGAGGAGAATGAATAATTGGCATCTGCCTAGAAGAAATAATCAGGCCCTCTAGCCGAATAGTAAAGCCAAGCCTCTGATAGGATGGTGAATGTCACCACATTGAAAATCAGTACTTCCCTCTACATAGTTTTCCTGAAGTCTGACCTGCCTAACAGGGGTCTCCCACACCTAAGAGCAGATTTTAGGGCTTTGCCACATCCTGGCTGCAAGGCCAGCTTCCCTAGCTTCTGTGAAATATCCAGTGCCAGTCGAGCAGAACAGTGAGGCAATTAAGTGGCCCACGGATGAGGAGAAAGACTGAGAAGACTTCTCAAATGCTGGGATTTGAAGACTTAAAGGCCGAGATCATGGGTGGAACAGACATGTTGTTGCATCCCAAATGGTAGAATTTAACTATCCCTGACCCCTTAGTCTTAAAAAAAAAAAAAAAGTAAATTACAGATTAATAAAACCACTTACAAAAAGTGGAAATTCTACAATGAGGCCTCGGACTCAAGTAGTTTCTAGAAAAATTTGGATAAACACATGAAAATTTTCTAATGACTAATTAAGAGGAATGTGGGGAGTACTGGGAGCAAGTCCAAAGGTAACGAACCTTTAAAGTGATGTCTGTCAAATGCCTTCTTTCATGAAGAGATGCCAACACTGGATGAACCAATGGATGGCCCATGGTGACACTTCCATAGGACCAGTGCATTCCAGAGGCACACTCAAAGGTCTCCACCCCAATCTCTTCTAGCTCACAAGGACATGGCTGGCTTTCCTCATCACTAACATGAAATTTGTGATTGTCAGCCCTTCCCTGGGGTCTATATATTTCCAGGTCTGTGTGCATCGGTGAACCTTTTTCAAGGAGCTTTGCCTTTGTTGTGGCATCTCATCTCTCATCATTCCTCAGAACCTGAGATTAGGCAGGTGGCCCCACCCCAAAGCCAGGACCCTCAAGAGAACACATGGATTGCTATTAACTTTCTTACTGGGAGGCCAGTATGAGGACCCCACTTTGGGAAACATAATGTCCCTTCCTTCCTTAATTTCCCATCTCAAAGGGCTCGCACTTTTGCCGAGGGCAGTGTTCAGTTCACAGCCTCCCAGGAATGCTGATTCCCTGCCAGAGGGGCTGACTCCCTGGACACCCTACTTCTTCCAGCCTTAGACTTCAACCAGCAGCCCCAGCAGCCCTAAAACATTTCTTCGCCCAAATATGTGACCGTAAAATAGATTGGCTGGTCAGTCAATTTTCTGATTGCACACCCTCTCTGCACATACTTTCCAGCGAGGTAGGAAGTTATGTCACCCAGTGGCTTTGTTGGGACAGGCAGTTTCCTTCCTCACCACATTGCATAGCCTCTGTGCTCAGCCCATCACTGGGAGAGGCCCAGAGCCTTGGTTCTGGATTTCTTACCCAGACAGGAGGATGCCTGCTGCTCTTCTCTATCTGTTCCTGGCAGAGGGAATCTGTCCAGCTTCCACTGCTACAGCTGACTGCAAGATGAAGGCAGGCTGGCTCACAAAGACAGGCTCTGACATCTTGTAGCCATTCCAGATGGGGTCTCTGATGCCCAGAGCTCTGCCAGCTCCAAGAAAAATGTGAAAATAGGTGATCTGAGCCTATTTTCTGTTTTTTTTTTCCCACCCCTTCCCAGTCTTCCCAGTCTTCACTATCTGTTCATTTATTTATTCAATACATATTTATTAAGGACCTACTTTGTGCTAGGTCCAGATGAGTAGGACAAACAGCCCCTACCCTCCTGGAGTTTACAGGAAGAGAAGGAATAACCATATTCGCAAGTTGATGTTCAGTGTACTGGCACAGAACATAGTACTTTTAATAAAGGTGTGTGTCCACCAGAATTTTGGCCCCCTTGGCAGAGTGTATTTTGAACAGGTGTCTTTCCAAGACTCTCAATTCTCACTCCATAAGTAACTTTGTAGTCTAGCTCCCACAACGTTCTGTTCTGCCTATACCCCTGGTTTCTGCCCTCTGCTCCCCTTCCTTCCCAGACTATCCCAGCCCCTCCCTCCTCTGCCCAGCCCCTCCCCACTCTCACCCTCTCTGCCTCCTTCAGCGCACTTCGCCTTCAATCCCTTCCTAGCTGGAAGCAAGAACAGGAAGACTAATTTCATTTCTCTTCTTTTCCTTTGGTGAGTAGATCTGTGACAACCCTTTTTATGCATTTAATTCATTCTCAATTTCTCATAATCAGGGGGAAGGCATCCCCTAAGGTTAGGCAAGAGCTTGTCAGAAAAATAAAATAAAATAAAAGACAGTGTAAATTCACAGAGGTAATCATAGTCTATCTCCACTTCCCACTGCCCATGGAACTATTAACTAATATCGCTCTCTAATCTTTTTTGTACTTATTTATTTTGTAGCGAGAAACTAGTGTTATAAACACCCCTACTGTCAAAACTTGTCATCCCCATTACCTCAAGGCGGGCTTCATCTCTGTTATTCTAATTTCAGAGTTTCTCAAATTCACAGCCGCTGGAAATTGAGTACAAAATCCATTATCATTTGTATATTTTAATTATGCAAATGAGGCAGCTCAGCTGCGATGTCCGGGACCTGCAGGGATGCCTGACTTGATTCTGGGTGATTACAATTTATCCAGTCGAGTCACTTTAATTGTAACAAGCTAATTACATTGTTTCATTTGGCTTTAACAAAAGAAAAAGAGACAGGAAACTGGATGTGGCTCAGGGCCCCCCAGAACAGACCACTGCCTCTCCCCACGCTGAGGTGGAGACAGCCAGGGGATTGGCACAAGCCCTCCCTGCCCAGTTGAGGGGCTAGTGGAGGACCCCAGAGGAAGGGCAGCCAGTGGGCAGGTAGCTGGAGGCAGCTGCCCTCCTGGGCAGAGGTCTGCCTGCCAGTGGCCTCCATCAGGAGGACTTGCGTTCCAGCCAGCAGTTCATTCAGCGGAGCGGTAAGCCTGACCTTCAAGAGATCAGACTATCTTATAGAAGAGCCTTTCCTTTCTTGGCCCCAGGCTGATGTCTTTGAGGACCTAGCTACTCTCCACTGTTTGAGGATCTGTGCATGCGTATAATCTTTCTGGATAAATCTGCAGGTTCCTCCCATCTCTGAGCATTGAGGCCAGTGAGGATCCAGTGGAAGTGTTCCCCACGGTCAAATAGAAGAGGATGCTGAAGTGAGCCAGAGAGTGGAGGGCGGAGAGATGATAGATGAAATTGGAGCAAATTCCATAAAATGCGGACGATGCTTTTTTTAATTGAGGTTGTGTTTTTATTTCTGTGATCAATGATAAACATTTATTTGTTTGAACTGAAAGTAACTGTTTTCTCTTTTAGTCATTCATTACATCTGGCAGTGAGAAAGAAAGTGCTTAGGTTTACAAGTGTGTTCAATATTATAGCAGAATGACTGTCCCCAGGAAGCACAGGACTCACATACACTAACAAATGACCATTTCTCTTAACAGAGTTACAGCAGGACCAGAATTACAGTGTTAGCTACAAGAGTTGACTACTTACGGGCATCAGCTCAAGTCTGGCCATGCAGTCCAGGGTGTGGCTAAAAGCTATTTTTCTAGTAATTCTTTTGGTTCACCTCTCCCAGAATCATGGTCCATGAACTTTCTACCCGTGAGTCTGGGTCACACAAACCCTATGACCTCAGCTGCCTGTGACCTTAGCTGCCTAAGGCAATAGGCTCAACACCAAGGTCCCGAAATTAGATTAACGGCCTAGAGATATCAGCATATCAAATAATCGACTAATGTTGATTGAGGTTTATCAAGATTCTATTATAATCATGGTCTCGATGTTCAAAGTGTTATATTCCAAAGAGAAAAATAAGGCTTACATGTTTTAAAAGGGATAAAACTGAGTGCTCAAAGAGCGAAGAGACCTCTGCAGGGACTGAGATACTATCTGTAATACGCAACTTCATTGTGGAGGGGCTGGGCTCCAAGTGACATAGTCACTGAGCAGGGTCGGAGCAGTGGTTCTAGTGTACTTCTGTGACAGAGATGGCCATTTGTTAGCATAAGGGCTTGCAGGTCCAATGGAAACAACGCACTGAGGCTGGGGCTCCCATAAGGGAAGGACTGGCTGGGAATATCATGGGACAGTTGGAAACAGACTCTGATGAGCCAAGAATATCAGGTAACAGCGTTCGTTGTTGGCCTTGTGGAGTTAAACAAGGGAAGCAAAGGTCATGGTCTTCCCCAGCAAGTGCACCTTGTAAAACGACATGTTTGTCTGCACTGCAAATCTGGATTTCAGTGACCCAAAGGAGCCCAGGGATGAACAGTGTGGACATCTGGATGACATGGCCCCACATTAGCAGGATTCAGGACGAATGCTTCTTGGTGGGCATGGGGGTATGCTTTGAGAAGATTTTTGAAAGGGCGAGTTTGTGTCTCAGTAGATAAGCAGGAGGAAGAGATTTGTGGAAGGAGGAACAGCATGGGCAAAGATGGAGAGGAAAGAGCAGCACCGGGCAGGGCCAGAAGCTGGAAGGAGCTGAATGGAGAGATGGCTGGTGGGTACAGATGGAAGCGTGGGCTGCACAACTCTGTTAATGGAACCTCCTGGCTCTGTGCGACTGAGTTCTAGGTTGGCATTTTCTTATCCTTTCCATGCAGGCTGGACACCCAAAAGAGAAAATCTGGTGTCATGTCCAGCATGGGGTCGCACCATAACCAAATATAAATAGGAGGAAAAAGAAGTAAGGAGAATGGAAGGAGGGAGAAAGGGAGGGGGAGGAAGAAAACAGCACATGGTTGGGAACGAGGAGATGAAGTTTCTTCTCCCAGACTCACGTCCAACCAGCTGGGTGGTTGAGATTACGACATTGAAGGGCTCAGAACCTGCCTCCTTATCTGTCAAAGGTTAGGGTGCAGGGACAATGAGGATACCTATAATGGACTTTGCAGACATAGGTCTCATGAATCAAGACATTGATGTATTTATATCTCTCTAGTCAGTGTCAGTCTCTGCTTGGAAATACCGCTCTGCATTGGGTGAATGGTTGGTACAAAAAGAAAAAAATTTTTGAGGCTGCTGCTTCTGCCTGAATTCTCCAGCTCTAAGTAAATTAGAGCCAGATGCCCAGTTCCTCATCGCTCCATCAGATGACTCCATGGAGTAATTATAATACTTTATGGGCATTAACTCACTGATTCTCATCATGCCCTGGGAGGGAAGCGCTCAGATCATTATCTTCCCTGTACCCAGGGAGGGGGGCGCATCTCATTCTCTCCATGTGTGCATCCCGACAGCACCTGGCCCCTGGATGCACTGGAAGGGGAGCGCCAGGACCAGCCGCACTCCAGGAAGATGGATGAGCTGAAGTCAAGGTCTGGGAAAGGGAAAGCAGTGATGCTGGAGGAGGAAGGTCCAACAGCAGAGGGAGGAAAGAGATGCATTGAGAGCGGGGGAAATTGGCTGAGCTCAGTTCGGTGGTAACTGAGGGAGGCAGAGAACCAATGATAAATACTGGAACAGTCTCGGTTTGGATGAAGAAAAGGAGGGAGAAAGCACTGAGGCCAACCTGGGGAGGCAGCATGGAACTGAGAGGAGATGGAGCCAAGGGGTTGCTGAATAGGGACTTCAAGAGAGTAGCCACCAGCTCTTCTATTTCCCCATTTAAAGACTCACATGGGGGCAAATCTTAAGTCCCTCTTGACCCAGGAAGTCTTACGATTATTAAATTTTAGAATGAAGCTATCATTAAAGTTTAGACTGCCTTCTTATTTTGATGAACAGGTAACTGAAGCCCAGAGAGGCAAAGGCAGTGACCCAAAGTCACACAGCAAGTAGGTGCAGGCCCTGGACTGGGTCACACAGCTCCTAACTCCCACCGGCTCGATTTCACCTTCATCTCTCTTCTCTGAGTTCCTTCTCACACAGGAACTATATCACCTGGCATGTGGTTTTATGCTCTCATTCATTTTCCCTCCTCGTAAATCAGAAAATTGTATATGCCAAAACCACATCTTGACCATCCTTCGTGGCACCCTGGGAGCCTAACCCAGGATTAGGCACGTAGAGTGGAAAAGGATGGTATTCAGCTTGATGAGAGCATGCACGGTGACCCCACCATAGAGTATCAGGAATCTCCAAGAATATCAGAAATATTTGGGGGAACCATCCAGAATAAGCCAGGAAGAGAAAGATAAACCGTGAACGTCTCCATCGCCATCGCTGAAACTACCAGCTAAGCAGCCCAAAAGCCTTAGCACACGTGAGGAACGGAACAAATGGGGTCTCTATCCCAGCGAGCAAGTGATGTCTCAGCTGATAGAAAACCAGGAGTGTGTGCCGGCATCGCCATGACCTCAGAATTATACGTAAGTCCCCAGGTCACGCTCAGTGTGTTCACTCACAATGTGTCCCGTTTTCAGATGCATGTTGGAACGTGAGGCCCATTCTTACGGTAGCTACCAGTTATAGCCCCACTTTACAGATGGAAAAACAGGCCAGGCAAGATCAGTAAATTGGCCCAAGTGACACTGCTCTTTATTGACAGGGCCAGGCTCAATCCTGGTGCCTTAGCCCTCAGGCCCATGCCAATGACCACACAGCTCAGCTGTTTCTGCTCCAGGACTGTTTTTTCTACTTAGACCTTTTCTGTTCTAAATTCTACTCAATATCTGCTTCTTAGGTCCTTCTCTGACAATAATCTCATTCAAGTCTCCCCTGCCCCCCCTCCCCCAAAAAAACACACTCAGCAACCAGTATGCCTAGTTTGGCATTAGGGAGACGCCCCACCTTGAATTAGGCAGACGAGACAAACTCCTGTGAACCAGGAGAGGTAGCAGGGCCAAACTGTCAGGCCAGGCGTCTAGTGCTGGCGTGGGTGACAAGCAGGCCATGCTGGGGGAAAGGGTCAGCCAACGCTGGGCTGACAAAGAGCAGTTAGGTTTGGCTTGGGAGAGAGGAAGATATTTCACAAAAGAGGAAGAGCTAGAGAGGAAGCAAAACTTATTTTCCAGCAAGCCGAAGGAAAATTTTCCCACAGTCTCTCTACCTCTTCCCCAGCTCTCAGCACCTTTCTGCTCATTCTACCCAAGCAGATGGCTTTAACCTGCCTGTACATTATCTTGTTTAAGATTGTATTATTGGAGTGATTTTTCTCTTTGGCTTCTACTTATACAGAGCCTGATAGTCAGCACCACTGCGGCCTTGAATGTCAGCAGTCTCAAAGATGGGAAGTCCTGCTCAGCCTGGTCTGACCCTTTCCAGGACCTGCCACAGTGGAGCTTTCCCCAGACCCATCATCTGAAGACTGACCAAAGGCTGCCCCACCCTTCCCTCTCCCAGTGGCTCAGAGAGAAAGGCAGACATCCCATCCTGGCTGTCCACACCTGCCATACGATAGATGGCGAGCTCTAAATAATTAACGAGAATCATTTTGTAATGCGCTGACCCCTGCACATTGCACATCACTCATTCTGATACTCCTGCTCTCCCCTGCTCCTTCATTCCAACAGCTCAGACTCCTTTCTTGGGCTCCCACCAAACACCACATCAGCGGGCCCCACCGCATTTCTTACAAGCTGCATCATGGTGGCAAAGGTGTTGGCCTCTGAAATTCCTTTGCTAAAACAAATGGAATGGTGCGAGTGATGGTGGGAAGAAGGTGTTCGTGCTGGGGCCGCTCCCCTGATTCAGCCAGAGGATTCCTTGAACTCCTGGGACCCATCCAAAAGTTCTGGCATGGAGGGAGGCAACCCAGAAGATTCATAAGCCTGGAAAATCAATCTGATGACAACCCGCATGGCCCTGCCTTCCAGAGGACTGTATGTGTGAGGTTCTGATTTCTTTTTTTTTTTTTTAAAAAGACAGATCTGAAAACAATATGACTAAATGCTAACATGTGCTAATTCTCAGTAGATACAAAGATTTTATACTTTCTGCACTTTTCTGCAATTTTGAAATATTTCATAAAAAGACAGATCTGAAAACGATATGATTAAATGCTAACATGCGCTAATTCTGGGTTTCTGGGTAGATACAAAGATTTTACACTTTCTGCACTTTTCTGCAATTTTGAAATATTTCATAATTGAAGCACAATAATATCCTCGCATAGTGAATGGCCCAGAACGAGTAGTCAATGTTTGTGGTCATCTCCAAAGGACACCTGTTCGGAGATGAAAATGAGGTGAAAAGGGGGACGCAGCAGCTCCCACTCACACGCTGATTTGTAAATGGCTGCTCTGTGGCCTGAATTACATGCCAGGGAAGCCGTCTGGGTACCTGGAACTGGGTGAAAGGGCGAAGACAACCCAGGAGGACAACTGGCAGCACTGGAGACCAAAGAGCAGCATAGTGTGGTCAAAATTTGTTCGTCCTAGCACAGTTTGGGTGTGCTAACTCGTACCCAATAAATCCCTGCTATGGAGCTGAGTAACCAACACAGGACCCAGCTCAACATAAGTTCCTGAGAAACAGGTTATGTATCTTCTGTTTCTTTCTTATCACCTTTGGCCCGGACTCTGCCCATAAAAGCCTCATTTCTTGTGTTGCTGTGAACTTCATATCCTTCCCCATGATTCTTATAGGAAACAGGAAGTCACCTCCCCAGTCCTGTACCCACCCACCCCCCTTCACAGGAAGTGGGGTCTATCTATAAAACATGAGGCTCCTGGGGGTGCAGCCCAAGTGCGATTATGAACCCCATTCAGTAGTTTTTGAGTAAAACAAACAGGAAAACAAATTACGTTTTTCCCAGTTTGAGCCCAAATAATGCCAGCCCTGGGACCTGAAAACTTCAAGCCCTGGTGAGAGGCTGGGATAATTACACTGATGGATTTCCAAAAGATCGCAGAGAAGTAATGAAGCAGTAAACAACAAAACCAACATCTTTTCTCCCGGGGCCTGGTTGATTTTGGTGAGGCTCTTAGTTCCACTTTTGCAGATCCCACCTTTGGCAAAATTGTGGTGCCCAAAAGCTTGGGCTGCAACATTTATTTCGGCCTTTAAGAACCTTTCTTGTCCCCCTGCCCCAGCCTCTCCTATAATATGAGAATGATCATAAGGCTAATAAGACTTAGCTCTGATTCAACTCAATATTCATCCAGCGTGGAAGGCTCTATGCGCATCGTTATTATAAGGGCAATAAACAGGAGCAAGATGTCATTTATGTTCTCAAGAACAATGGGCCTTGTGATGCAGGAAAGCACTACCCAACATGGGAGAATGCATAAGGAAGCATAAGAGAGACTTTGGGGGCAGAAACCAGAAGATGGTACGTTGTTCTGGGAGCAATCTAGAAAGTTTCTTAGAGGAGGACATGCTATTTAGGTTGGACCTTCGAGGGGAGGCTGAATTTGGAGAAGCAGAGACAGGGCAGTGCCATAGGGAGCTCAGGAGAGAAGGGAGGAAGGAGGGGACAACCTAGGAGGAAAAAGCAGCAAGTGCATCGATAGAGAGATGGACAAATCAAAGACATGTTGAGAGGGAAGGGATTGCCCTAGCTCATAGGCAGGCAGGTTGTGAAGAGTAGTGTTTTGACTTGATCCCATAGGTACTAGGGAGCCATCAAAGGTGTTGGGGTATTTAAGTGTGATTCTCTTTCAGGTGTCTATAAGAGAAGGGAGGTAAGATTATTTGATTGGGAGAGAAAAACGCTTAACATGTTACCACATATCATTATTGATGAAATTTCAATAATGAAATTCTTGAGGCAACTCAAGAAATTGGGGAAACAGTCATTCTTCAAATCAAAGCATTTTTGAAAACTCAGCTAATATTTCTTCATAGACTGCAAGGAACTGGGCAGGCACTCTGATGGGCATTCTACATAAATGGTTTCATTGGATCCTAAAAGATTGGATTCTCTTCCATCATTTTACAGAAGAAACAGATTAAAAATGATTCCAGATCACAGAGCAGGAAGTGGTGACGCTAGACTGTGCACCCACCTCGCTCCGACACTTCTGATTTTCCCATCATCCCTTCGTTGCTACAACTTGCATTCACACAGCCAGTTTGCCCTTCTGCATCCGGCAGGGAGCCAGGCACTAGCCAGAAAGCAGCTTTCATTTAGGGGCAAGAGCAAGATCAATGGAAGGTGCTGGCTGGGAGGGAGTCATGGCCTGGATATAGGTCTCCTAGAGAGTAACCAACTGTGTGATCTGGGGCAAGTTACTGCACCTCCCTGATCTTCCTCATCTATAAAATTAGGACTAGGGCAACGATTTGGAAATTGTTTTGAGCAGCAGAAACTTTGACTTCAAAATAAAATTATAAATTAGCCACAATAGCACATATAAATATAGGACCGTTCTGGTTGATGCCGGCATGGCGGGTCAGCAGGGAGGGCAAAGGTCCAGATGCTACATACAGGGTTTTTAATGTGTATTTTCAAAGTGCGTGTTACAGTTGAGGAAACAGAAGTCCGGAGAGGTGAGTAAATTGGGCAGG
>NW_006442107.1:5476343-5485664 GCF_000325575.1 Pteropus alecto
CTTCCTGGCGGGAGCCAGGCTAATGCTTCATTTAAGATGGCACATTTACAACAAGCCATCAGACACAAAAGTTAAGGTTCGTAATGGCAATAATCCACCACATTGGCCCGTGCTGAATGGGAGACTGCTAGGTAGGCAGATATAAATGTAGACTTTATTATACCACATCACAAGGCAGGGAAGTTAATGTTGCCGGGAGAACATTCATTTCCACATTTCCTTACTTTTGCATGTCTTAATTTGCAACTTAATGTGGCATTATCATAATTTTTTGCATTATGTAATGATTAAAGTGAGGCGTATCATATTTATTGATTTATTTGATTTATTTAAAATGTAACCATCGCCCCAGGGCAGGTATATGTACAAAATACAAATGCAATAGTTAAATTGAATCTGGCAGATAAATTCCCCATTAAGAAAAGACATTTCAAGACTGTCAAGGCAATGAGAAATGTCTTCCCAGAATCATCAGGAGAGAAAGAATCTTGAGAGGTCATCTGGTCCAACCCTCTGCCTTAGGCAGAACTGCTCCTAATCCCCCAAGACTGAGCACCAACCAATTGAACTCCTGAAATCTCTAGGGAAAGCCCCATTCCACCATATTCTCCCATCTCTGGCTTCAAACCCAAGATTAATATCTCCTCTTTGGGTCAATCCAGGCTTTTGTGACTGGAACTCATGTTCCCAGCATCTTACTACTGTAGTTCATAATCACCCCATCCTCAAAGTCCATTCCTCATTCCATTTCTTGCTTACCTATTTCTTATTCCACACCACCATCCCCTAAAAAGACCCATGCTGGGACATTAGGTTCTCTTTACAGAATTTCAGGGTCTTGCAGTGGGAAGAGGAACTGACTCAGCATCCCACACAAGTAGGAACTTCTCAGACACATTCCCAATTGCTGAGCATCCAGTCTTCGTTAATGCTTAGGCACCCATCATTGATGGAGAGACTCCAGTTCTGAGTCTGACATTTTGAGGACACTGACTTCCTGTAACTTTCTTCAGCCCAGCCTAGGATCCCATTATTTTTCCCACTGTTTTATTGGAACTTAGAATCTTGGATTGAATAAACTTCCATTGCAGATGTTTAATGAAGTAATCAGTAAACCCAGGAGTTAGTGATGGGACCACAGCCTCCCCAACCAGGACTTAAAAAAGAGGATTTGTCAATAGCTAAGGAGATTTCCTAAACATTTTGACAGCAAGGATGGTAAGGTCCCAACTAAACCCATCTATTTTATTCACACATACTAATGTCCGAACACCAAGAAAAATCTTCTTTCTTTACTAATCCAGAGAACATTTCTTGAATACTCTATAGCTATTCCTCCCTGTGCTGGGGCATAAGGAGGAATAAAAAATAGCTCTTCTCACACATGTCTGGTAAGAAGGCAAGGAAGTTCAATTGCTTTGGAAAACTGTTCAGTGGAATCCACAAAAGCATATGTATGTCCTGTGACTCAATAATTCCATTCTGAGGTAGAGACCCTATAGAAACACATACATGTGCTAAGACCTGTACTAGAATATTCATAGCAACACTATTTGTACTGGCTAAAACTGGAAATCCCCCAAATGCCCATCAGCAGCAGAGTAGACAAGTAAATACATTGTGGCACATTCCCACAGTGAACTATTGGACAGCAATGAAAATGAATAATCTACAACCACACACAGCAATGGGGATGAATTTCACAAACAAAATACTGAGCGAAAGAAGCCAGACACAAGAGGGTGCATGCAAAGTGATTCTATTCACAAAAAGACCAAAATCAGGCAAAACGAATCTAGGCTTTGGAGTCAGGATGGTGGCTACCGTGGGGGCTAGCAGAAGTTGGAAGGCATAAAGAAGGCTGATGAAGTGCTAGTGAGGTACTGTTTCTTGACCCAGACACTGGTCACCTGGGTGTGCTCAGTTTGTAAAACATTCAGCAAGCTACATTCTTACAATACATGTATCTTTCTCTCTGCATATTAAGCTTCAATTTTAAAGTTGAAAAAAACTGTGTCCTAGGATTGCAATTTGTTAGACAGACAAGACAGAGATATGCTAAAAGGTGTTGCATTAGTCTGCTTGGGCTGTCACAACAAAGTACCGTAGACCAAGTGGCTTAAACGACAGAAATTTATTTTTTCACAGTTCTGGAAGCTGGAAGTCCGAGATCAGGGTTCTAGTATGGTCAAGTTCTGGTGAGGACTCTCTTTCTGGCTTGTGGATGGCCACCTTCTCATTGTGTGCTCTCATGGCCTTTCCATAGTATATGAAGAGAGAGAGAGAGAGAGAGAGAGAGTGTCTCTGCCTGCCTCTACTTAAAAGGTCACTAGTCCTATCAGATTAGACCCTACTATTATGGCCTCATTTAACCTTAATTACATCCTAAAAGCCCTATCTCCAAATACAGTCACACTGGAGTTAAGGTTTCACCATGTGAATTTTGAGATGACACAATTCAGTCCACAGGAGCATTCAATAAAATACAAAAGCTAGACAGTATAGGATACATACCGAATGAAAGTTATAGAGTAAGTGGAGAGAAATAGGAGCTTATCCAGTGCTGACATGATAAGGACCATCTTCCTGGAAAGGGAGGCCCTTAAGAGACTTGTTGCAAGAGCAGAGAGAGGAGAGGTCCACTTGGGAGGCAAAGACATAAGCTGAGGAAGCACCATATGTGCAGGTCACAGGGAGATGGGCCGGATTATAGCAGTGTATTTGCAAAATGTGTCATCTCATGCTGGGCTGGGCATAGAAGGATGAATGCAGCAGAGGTTGGAGAGAAGGCCAAGAACTGGGAGGCAGGGCCTGGGGGAGGAGGGAGGCAGATCCAGCTGCCAGCAAGAGAGGAAGTCCTGTTAGAAATGGAGGCAGGTGGTCACTAAAAAGTCCAGGAGTTCCTATGCCAGGAGCTGGATGACTGGCAGAAAGAGAGAATGAGGGGAGAAGGAACAGGCAGCATCTGGAGTATCAGGTGGGGAGGATGAGGACAGGTATGGGAGAAGGCAGCAAAATTATTATGTAGCTAAGGGAGGCTGTGGCCAGACTGAGGTGGGTCTTAAATGCTACAACAAAGAATTTGATCCTCATCTCAAGGGTAGGCTTAAGGAAAGGATACACAGACAGTCAGCTCACAATAAAAAGGCCTTGCCCATGCCTTGGCTTACAGCCATGCTAACATTTTGTTGATGTAGCAAGAACTGATTCTGCTGAATAAGAAATCCTGTGCAGCAATGCATTTATGAATGCTTATCTGATCATCATTTAACCAAGAATTTGTCATAGGATCTCGAACTCTTCAAGTTGGAAGAGCCTTAGAGTTGCTAACCCAGCATCCTCCACTTAGACCTGCCATTCACTCAGGGGTTAAATGGGTCAACTCTGTATTTGAATCTCTGTAGAAATATTTATAATTACATTTGACATGGTTTTCAAAAAGTCCCATTGGTAGTGTTGGATTGTTAGTTGGGGAATAGACATCTGTACTGTTCGATCTTAGCCTGATACAGACAATGGCAGTTTATAATGGTGGGAGGCAAACTTCCCAAAACACAAGGAGTAACTCTCTAAAACAGCCATATCGCAGGCTGAGTTCACTTTTTATGATTGTAGACATGGCATATTGAGCTCCCCACTGCCAATCTTATTCAGTCTCCTGGCTCTATCTCCTAAAGGCTAGCCTCAGAAATTGACATCACAAAGACCCAAAGACATGGCAGGGAAAAACTTCTTTGTACTACTATGGTAATACTGGAACTCCTTTTTTTTTTTTTTTTTTTGAGATATAATTGACATATAACATTATATTAGTTTCAGGTGTACAACATAATGATTTGAATTAGTATATTTTGCAAAACGATCACCACAATAAGTCTAGTTAACATCCATCACAACACATAGTTACAATTTTTCTTCTTGTGATGAAACTTTAAGACCTACTCTCTTGGTAATGTTCAAATGTACAATACAGTATTATTAACTACAGACACCATGCTGTACATTATATCCTAAGACTTAAATATTTTATAACTAGAAGTGTATACCTTGGAATTCTTGCTTAATGTTTGATTCCTCTCAAAAATACTCATCCCAGGAGACTTTACAACTCAGAAGGGATTAATTCATCAGGTACTCTCCTTACCGGAAGAGAAGACATATTTTTTTCATCTTCCAGTTTCTGGTGGTTAGTGTGTTCCTTGGCTTGTGGCTCCATCACTCCAATCGCTGCCTCTGTTTTCACATGGCCTTCTCCTCTGTGTCTGTCTGTAGTCTTCCCGCCCTCTGCCTCTCTCCTAGAAGGATACCTATGATGGCATTTAGGGTCCATCCAGATAATCCAAGATAGTCTCCCTATCTCAAGATCCTTAACTCCGTCACATCATTTGCCATGTGGGTTAATAATCACAGGTTCCGGGGATTGGGAAAGGACCACATCTGGGGGAAACTGGGGAGGGGTATTTTTCAGCCTACCTCATTGTATAGAAGAGGCAGAGGGGAGACACTGTCCTGGCTGAGCAAAATGATTTAAATAGGTTGGACAACTAGTTTAGTGTTATACCTACATTAGAATCACCTGAGGAGCTTTCTGAAAATGCAGGTCTCTGAGAAATTCAGATTCAGTCAGCCTAGGGTGGGGTCTGAGAATCTGAATTTCCTGATTGGCCCCCCATACATCTATACCATGCAATTAGAAAAAGGAATGTGAAAATCTTTATGTATTGATGTTTTAAAAATCCGAATATATTAAGTGAAAAAAGTGAAATGTGGAATAATATGTATAGTAAATGCTATATTTTGTACAAAAACTGGGTAAAAGAAAATAACAATTTATAGTAATATTTGTTTTTGAGTCACTCCAAGAGGGTGCCACGGAAGCACTAACAGTAATAACACAGTGGAGAGAAATGTGCAGATGGGGAGATGGGGAAGATTTGTCACCGCATAGCTTTTATATTTTTTTATGTTAAATAAAATTGATTATTTAAAGCTATCTAAGTAATTTCAATGAGCCCTATTAGGAAGCATTGGTTTGGAGAAAATAAGTGAAAGGTCTTTTATGGTGTCCTGCAAAATGGGGAACTGACATTTGCAAATTTGTGCAATCAATTCTCCAAAGATAAAGTTCATGCTGCAATATGAAAAGACTTACCAAAGGCCCGTATAAGTTCCTAGTAGTATGTCTAAGATAGCTAACCATGGGGAGCACTTCCTGAACCTCATGTCATAGCTAGCCAGTGCTGGAACCAGGGGAGGCCCGCCTACCAGGAGGAATCCTGGACCTCAGGGACGACCCAGCCTGATCTTTTCAGTATTCGAGTGGAAATCCCTTTTCCTTTCTAGTGTCATGTGTATTTCTCCCAAGTGATTGTTGAGAGTCCACTTCCTTCTGGAGACGCACAAAAAATGTGTCGCTGGGTCATTCTTCCTGCCCACTGTCTTGTATGAGACATCTATCTTCTCCTGCCCGGCCCATCTGCCACCCCAGCTCCAAGACACAAAGAGAAGCCCAGTGACAGGTCTAGTCAGCTGGGACTTGAACTGAGAGAATTAAATGTAAAAAAAAAAAAAAAAAGAGGAGTCAGAATGACGCCCTAAGGGTTCAGTCTTTCCTTTCCATTGTCAGAGCAGAAGGGGGAAGGGCTACTTCATGAAAGCCAGATTAGCCAGGATCCAGGGATCAGCGGGGCTGAGTGTGGAAGGAGCTGGGCCGGAAGGAGGCATGAGCAGGATGATGTGGGGAGAGGCACAAAATGATTCTTAATTCAGGGATAAGAGGCAGCCAACTGAACTGCAGGTCTCCTCTCCTGCTGCTTCTACTTGCTCTGGCCCAGCTCCACACACACACAGACACAAGTATCCACTAACACACAGTCTCACACACACACACACACACACACGCGCGCGCGCACGCGCGCGCACACACACACACACACACACCTATGACCTGACAGGCACATCAGACACATAGGAAAACATGATTCAGGCACAGAAGTCAGCTTGATTCCAGGCTGTTCTGGTCCTGGTCTGCCACTTAGCTGTATAGCTTTAGGCAGATCACTCCTTTTTGATCCAAATCACTCTCTGGACCAGTTTCCTCATTTGTCATTAACTCTTACCAATATTACCTCAGGGTGCTTCTAGCGCCCAACCACTTCTCACCATCTCCACTGCTACTACCCTGGTCCAAGTCACCCCCACCTCTTCCTGGATTACCACAATAGGCTCCTTACTGATCTCCCTGCTTCCACCCTTTGCCTCCTACTCTCTATTCACTCAGAAGTGAGAGGGATCCTTTTAAACCTAAATTAAATCATGTCACTCCTCAGCTCACAGCCCTGCAATGGCTCCCTGCCTTACTCAAAGCAAAAGCCAGAATCCTTCCAAGGGCCTTCAAGGCCCTTTGTGATGGGTGCCACTTTCACCCCACCCCATTACCTCTCTCATCATCTCCTACCTACCATCCTCCCCCCACCACCACGCTGCTACAGCTTCTGGTCTCTGGCCATACTTCAAAACAGCCAGGCGAAGGCCCGCCTCAGGGCCTTTATACATGCTATTCATGCCCCAGGAATGAATGAGCAATAGAAAGGTGAGATTTGATCTGGGCCTTGTAGGAAAGAAGGCATAGAGGAATTAGAGCACGTGAAAAAAGTCATTTGCCCTGAGTCAAATGCTTTTCATTTTGCACTTGCTTTTTCTAGGATGGAGCCATGGTACACAGAGTATGGCTTTTACACAGAATATAAGCCACTTCTACTAATAATAACATGATGATGGCACTATCCTACAATTCTGTAGCCCTCTTAATTTTTTGTTTTCAAATTTGTTACTATATTCACCTTCACCATAGTCTTCTACAAGCAACGGAAAAGATAGAATCTAAGTTTTACCAATGAGGAAAAAGAGGCAAAGTCAGGCTTTGCACCTGACTCACATCACAAGCCGGTTAGTCAGCTCTCATTCCGCTGATCCAAACTTAAAAGGCCAAAACTGCTTCCCCACTTAATGGGTCCTCCTTCTGAAGCTGAGAGGTGGTCCTTAAACCTTAAGGTTTAGCTGTTAGTCACTGAGCATCTGTTCCACCACCTGGGCTCACGACAGGCGTGGACATAGACTGAGATGCTGCAACAGAGTGTCCCTTTCCAAACTGCTCCTTCCCCTGTGGCATCCTTGTGGATGGAACGGAAAGTGGGGTCATTGGTCTCCAGAGAAGAATTTAAAGATAGTAGATTCTCAGTGGGTAGTATGTGGGGGCAGCTGGGATGGACCCAGAAATGTACCACGCAGATCTCTCTTAAAGAAGAATTGGTGGCCCCAGCTGCCAAGAGTATGGTCAGCGGTCAGCCCAAGGCTGTCAGCCCCTTCAGGATTGCCTCAGCTGCGGAGAGCCACTAGCTCAAAGTCACTTCCTTCCAGTGGCAGCCCATATCCAGTGACTAATGGCGGCAAAAATATAAAGGCCAGGCTATTTCAGGCCATTGTAGGACAACTCTGAGGGGCCACTTCAGCTCCAGAGCTCCCTGTGGAATCACCCAGGCTGCGGTCAGGCTTGCATCACAGATCAACTTCTCTGCAACAGGGCAGAGAGTTTCTATCTGGAACTGACAGAATGTCAGGAATGGAGTGGTGTGGCCGCTCAAGACAAGAGCTGGCAATGGCTCTAGATGCTGGGTCTGAGCAAGACTGACCTGATCAACCTCAGGAGTGCCTGTTGCCATGGCTCTTCAGTCAATTCCCCTTCTCCACCCTGCTCCCTCCCTCTTGGGGCAAGGGATGGTGTAGGGGACACCTTCACCCTTTGTTTTGTAAGTTTCCCCCAGGAAGCAGAAGATATTGTTTACCAGCACAATTCATTGGAATCCATTGTTCCCACTACAGAGCCAGTTAAACAAAGACAGGGCAGGGTAATAATTATCTCATCCAGATGGCAGCCAGCAGCCACCCCAGGGGGAACTAGATCTCTTAGCCCAACCCTATTTGGGCCCCTAGAAACATGTTATTCTTTCCTTCAGCCTCAAGATAAATCAAGATAACTTTGATCACTGAGAAATAGTAATCCCTATTATAAAATGGAATTAGGTGGAAGAAAAAAAGCCATCTCTAGGTCAAAGACTGGGCTTCTATTCTTCCATTACTCTCTTGGCTGTAGCACCTGAGGCAGCTCACGTTCTCTTGTTCATTTTATTCATTTGTAAAAGAAAATAATAATGGATGCCTGTTTCAGTAAGAAGGATGCTTTCAGCTGCAAGTAACCAAATACCCCAATTCACATTGGCTTAAGTCGTAAGAAAAGTTGTCATCTTACTTAGCAAAGTCAGAAGTTCCAGGCTTGGCTCAGTGATGTCATTGAGGCCTTACTTTCTCTCCTTCTCTCATCTCTGTCTTAGTCAATTTAATGCTTGCTCTCATCATGTTCACAACACAGCCATCAGTGACAATCAGGGCTATAGTGCTTCCTTGTTCCAACCCAGGGAGAGAGAAAGAAGAACTTCCCCAGGTTGGACTCCAGTTCTTGCCTTCAATCAGATTGGGCCACCTTGCCCATCCTTGGACACCTGTAACCACCACTAGATGGCTAGCAGGCTCCAATGGCTCAGAGTCATAAAGATCTTCCTCTGAAGCTGGGGGTTGTCAATCAGGGTTCAGTTGAAAGCAGGAGTAGGGAGAATGGATGCTGGGTGGGCTACTAACAGTGTCATCCACACCTCCCCTCTATATCACAACCACTCTAGCATGATTTCTTTAATAGATTAACCATTTGACACCTCCAGATGATGCGCAGAATAAAGTCGTGAAAGCCATCTATAACTATCAAGTATTATTATAAAGAGCAAAAGAAGAACTGAATAAAAGCCAAGTCATTTGAAGGGTACTGTGTTTTTCTTCTGAGGCATTTGAATCTTCATTTCTACTGATCCGATATGGAATATGCATGGTTCCTGCATTTGAGGGTCTTCACGTGATTTTCCCAGAAAGGACACTGCTGGCTGCCCACTTAGCAAACAACCAATTGCCCCAATCACGCACATACACGCGCACGCGCATACACACACACACACACACACACACACACACACACACACTTCTTGGTGGCTGACAGAACCTCAATGTTGTCCAAGTGTCACCCTCTACCAGGCCGTATATTCAGAAGAGGTGACCCTCCTCCCCAGACCACCAGAGAGTTGATCATGATTGGCCTATACCAATCACGGTTGTGTCAGTCCCTTTGACATGACTGATTTAGGGTGAATATTTGAGCCAGTCTTGGTCAATGGGAACTTCAGCTAATAAAGTAAATGAAAGGAGCCCCTATTGTAG